>NW_027413126.1:1637500-1965000 GCF_048544455.1 Silene latifolia
TCATCCTCCAACTCCAATGCATATGAAATGCTCAACAGTAATTAATGCAATGCAATATGTATATAAATCACTGAACTGATAAATCATAAGGTCATGCCAGTTACCCGATGTTGTGATATCATACTCAATACGATCAAATCAGTCAATCACATTTCCGAATATAAATGATAACGAAAATCAACAACCATGAAACAAGTCAACACAATTCGATCAATAACGATAATAGGACAAGTGTATTTCCCTACCTCATAGTGCCAGCAAATCCAATTAAGCAGTTAAGCAGTCCAGAAATAAAGCAATGAATTTGATTATCGATCCATCACGAATTCGTCACCTAAAACAATTATAATAATATAATTACTAACTACTAAATATAGAGATCTCCCAAAATAGAAACTTTCCCGATATATTAACTTTCCTCTTTTAACAACCCGACTCAAGATAATTAATTATGATTAATTATTATTTTATTTTAAGCAACTCGGAGCTAAAACCCAAAATGGTAATTAAAGGATTAACGAATTATACTTTTAAGAAAACCCGCATTAACATTTGAACAACTCAACACCCGACTTGAATTATTAAGTGTCTCGGGAATAATTTATTTAAATGCCTCGGGATTTAATTTAAATAACTACTATGATAAATAGAAATTAAATGAATTATACGATTTATAAATACCCGAATAAATCCTTAAACAACTCAAACAATCCCGACTCAAATCCGTCTTCAATTATTTTAATACACTCGGGAATTAATTAAATAATTATTTAATGACACGGGAATTATATTAATTAATTAAGAATGCGACCCATTAACAATTATAACGATTAAACTAATAAAAACCCGTCCTTAATTAATTAAATAACTCGGAATATTAATTAATTAAGCATACGACCGTTTAACGAATTATAATGATTAAACTAATAAAAACCCGTCTTTAACTATTTTAATGCACTCGGAATTAAATTAATTAATTAGCATACGATAAATTAAATAATACGAAAACGAATCAAACCCGACTACACAACACGCATTCACTCTCGCCCACACCCTTCCCTTGCCGCCAGAAACACCGTGACAACCACCACACGTGGTCCTCACTTCGACCCAGCCACCAGAGACCACCCCCACCAGGGTCGACCGTCGCCGGCGAGGTGAACCACGGCCGCCATTTGGCCTGGTTCACCACCACGGCTCACCAAACACTCGTTTCCTCAACTCACCACCACCGCAACACTCACCAAACCCCCTGCCAACCACCACGACTCTACTCTCCGTCAAGCCACGCACCCAGACCCAGTGGCACCACCGTCTCGACCTCCCCCCTAGTCCACGGTGGCGCCACCCCAAACATACCCATCTAAACCCGCATCACTCCCATTTCTAACTCGTTTGTTACCCCCTGACGATGCCGCCTATTACCACCACTATTCACCATCTATAACCACCCTAACGACCACCACCGCACTCTACCCTTACCATACTACTCCTACACTCTGTCAACAACCCCCATAAACTCCCCATCGGACACGACACAACCACCAAAACCCCGACATAACAATGAAAAACAGAGGAGGGTTGAACTCTCACCATTTTCGCCGCCACGGCAGCCAGACCACCACGGCCGCCTATTGACGTCGACAAAGTCCCCACTCATCCTGCGAGTCGTCAACAACCAAGCTCACTCTCACTCTCTCTTATTGCGTGAAAGCCGAGATGCAATCTGAATAAAATAGGTAGGAGGGAGGCGTGAATGAGGGAGTGTGTAGTGAGGTTGATGATTAAAGTTGAGTAAAGAAGGAAGGAGTATGGACGGTTGTATGGACAAGCACATGTATAAAGTAAGAAAATGGAAGGTAGGTATGGGTAGTAATAATAAAATAATAATAATAATAATATTAGAATAATAATAATATATAATAATAATGGTATATTTTAATAAAGATATTTTATTAAAAGTCGAATGTAGGATAAACCCGTCACGATTAACTTATATCGATACAACGCGGTTAATTAAAATAACTTAATGAAATTATCGACTCAATAATTTACCCGACTTAATTAGTAATATAAAATGTATAATAATTGATATATAATAATATCCTTTTAACAATATCCGTTTAATTCAATAATATCCGATTAATTTATTATATAAAAATACGGGGTATTACACATACAAACACAACCAGTCACACACAAACATACCCACTCCAAACAATCTCCGTCACCGACTGTCCACTTAACCAGCCCTGCTAGTGGGGGACCGCAGTCGTTCCCACCTAAGCCCCGCTCATCATACCGAGCGATAACCCTATCCCATTAATGTGCATATCCCCTCCCGTGGCGGGTTACATGGAGGGCGAAACTAGGGCGTGAAGCCACTCCCGCAAGTAACTCCACTCAGCCGAGGACGCACCTCGAGAACCACAGACAAACAATCACAAACAGCTGCAACACAATGACAACCGACCTCCAGCATACACCCACCAACTACCAAGTATACTCAACCATACGACCACAACAACAATACAACAACAATACAACAACACTACAACAACAACAACAACAACAACAACAACAACGCAGCAACCGACACACTAGACACTCAACAGAAACTGAGTAGGCGAACCTACCTTTAAGCGACTGCGGCGATTCCACGTCCATACACGCAACACCCAGCAAACAAGCAACACCTACATGAGGAAACCTGGCAAAGGACCGCTGCCCGACTCAAGCTATGCACTCCTAAGGCACAAGGACCTTCAAAGGCTCCCATGGAAGGCATATGGTGAAGGGAAGAGGAAGGAACGACATCTAGGTTTAGAAGAAAGAAGCGGAAATGATATGCGATTTTAGAAAAACACGATTATAAACCCCCGCTGAAAAGACGCTACTCGATCGAATAACTAACATACTCGATCGAGTGGCCCCTACTCGATCGAGCATCCAAGCTACTCGATCGAGTAGCCTCTACTCTATCGAGTACCACCCACAACTCTAGACACAAAGTACTATGGCACGCAATCCTAAGCACCATTACCGCTCCCAAGGTCGGTCAACGCTGGTCAACGGGTCCCTAAAAGGGCGGGTATTATAATCTTCCTCCCTTAAAAAGAACTTCGTCCCCGAAGTTCAACTCACCCTTCCCCAAAACACCAGATACAGAAACAAGATCAACGTCACCGCTCTGCCAACATAGGTCACTACTCCCTAGAAATACTATACGTCATGTCATCATCATCAACTGTCTAGCACACCATGTCTAACACACCACATAGATCGACTTCTACAACCTACCACTTGAAGTACCAACCTCACAACATGGACCAACACAACCCACGACTACACTGCTGCTTACAACTCTTAGCCTCGCACGAAGAGACGATACCTTTACTAGTACGCGACTATCAAAACAAAACATGCCACATAACACAACTATGTCACCCAACGGCTCTATTCGAACACATGACATCGTAACTATCTCTCTATGACCGTCTTTTCATAGCACATTCAACTTTTACTTCAATCATACAAATTACTCAACCAACACATGAAAACCATTATAGCGTCGTGTTGAATCTATAATAGAAAACATTATAAACAAACAACAAAATAATTGTAATGTCGACCTTTTTATTTTGCGACATTGCTCTTCCCCTCTAAAAGGAACTTCGTCCCCGAAGTTCACCACCGAATTATTACTCACATTAATTAAAGATGACCTCTTGTCATATAACCAACACACACAAGGCCTTATGGACACTACTCATTAATCACACAATCATTAATTCATAAAATCATTTGCTACTTTATTCGAATAATTAGCCACAGTTATTAAGCATGTATATATACATATATGGGAAATGCACAACTTCGATGAAATATAACTAGCAGGCATTACGGATGTAAAATGAATGCAATAAGAATCAACTACCACTTGAACTATTCGTTACTGATCCGCATACAAAACCCAAACACGGCTTCCAACATATGAAATTAACGGTCCAAACATGTTGCTAATCATAAACAACCATATTAAACACCAAAACATGCAATGATATAACCATTAAAATAATTTTGATTAACGAAATGTTCCTGTAATAGTGCCACTCGATCGAGTATATATGGTACTCGATCGAGCTGGCCCTACTCGATCGAGTGTCTTAGCTACTCGATCGAGTAGCCTCAAATCAGAATGCTCCATCCCCCGTCACACCTGCAGCTACTCGACCGAGTGAGGGGCACTCTGTCGAGTGGCCACAGGTCAAAACCTCGAAATCTTCCTGTCATAACACACAATATATATATATATAAGGTCACACAAACGCGAGTCGGGATGACAACCGACCCCCAAAATCCTGCAAACAAGTTCAATCTAAGCAAATTCGGCCTTATGGCCATCCATACAAACCAAACATAAGAAGTACGAACTGAACAAGACTACTACCATCCAACAACCAAATCCATAAACAAGAAAAAGAAAAGGAGTATCACTCCAGCTGCTGCTGCTCATCCATCATCTCATCCCCAGCTCCATCCCCTCCCGAGGTGCCTGCTCCTGACGACCCAAAACCCGCGTCGACTCCTGCTCCAGCTCATGGACTCTCATACCATGGGGTCAAACCGCCAAAAGCAAAGGACTGTGGTGTCCCCTATGCTACCATGTCCACTCCATAGGAGTGGAAAACTCCACTGTAGTCCCCAACCCCGCTCCACCACACTGGGTGTGGTCCCTCGGTCCTAATACCCTGAGCATATGCCATCTTATTCATGTTCCGGAGCGTCAAGGTAGAGGACACTCTCTCTGCCAAGTAGCTCGAACGCGTCTCTGGGGTATCAAGTTAGGGGTAACAAAGAAATGGGTACTGAGGCGGCGCTGCTGGCTGTGGCTGGGTCTCAGCCGTCCTCTCTCTCACACGACGTGGCCCCTCCCTAGCCTGGGTCTATCCTCCGCCGCTCTCACATTCTCCCCCTTCCTCGGCTCAGGCATCACCTGAAGGATCGTGTCGTCAATGAGGTATGTCTGTGTCGACCGGTGTGCATCCTCATCCTCCTCATCAGAATCAACTGCATCCAAAGGCTCAGTCGGTGGAAGGTGTTCAGGAGCCGGTATCCTCATCTAGCTCATACCCCACACCCTCCATGCTAGGCTACCATCCTCCAAGGTTCTCAACCATTTCAGGTCGAGGTAGTAATCTCTATCCATGGTAAGCACCGGGGTGGCCAAGGGAACGTACTCAGAGGAGGCCTCAAAGGAGGCTAGCTTTTCAGCTAACCGAGTGGCAAAAGCCCCACAACTCAAGTGACAACTCAAGTGCCGAGTGGTAGAAGTAGCCATCAAAGCAAGGCTAGCACAAACCATGGCAGGAGCATTGAAGACCACCTTCTCGGTCCGCTCCGGGTTAAGATAAGCTATCAAAAGCAACAACTCGTGAGAGTTCAACTTACTCATGTCAGGCCTCTCATAAAGAAGGTTCGATATGGAACAAAGAAAGATCCTCAAAGTAACAAGTTGAACATCATTAATCAACATATTGCTGGCGGTGGGAGCTGACTTCCCAGAAAGGCAAGGCATAAGGCGGCAAACCCCGCACTCAGCCGGAATGTCACGGATGGATCCCTTGGGAGGCTTAGCCAACCCAAGGTGAGAAGCAAAGAGGTCCATGGTTAAAACGAAACTCGTGTTCATAAGACGGAATTGGACGGATTGCTCAGCCGGCTCGTATTTAAACGAGCTCATGAACTCCAAGGTTAGAAAAGGATAGGTATGTTTCCGCAAACGGTACAGTCCTGTGAATCCCAAGGTCTCAAATATATGACGGACATCTGTCTCAATCCCCAGGTCATCCAGAAGTGTGGTGTCCACACAACGGGTGGGTCTCATCTTTCGGGCCTGCAATGCTACAAACTTCTCCCTCTGCTTGTAGTCCACAAAGACCACTGAAGGGTATTCCGGTACAGATGGTACTACGGGTGCACTCCCCTCCCCAATTTCGGGCTGAGAAGCCCTTCCCCTCTTACTTTGACGGGTTCCCAGGTTTAGTCTCGGCATCTGTTTCAACATACAGTTTAAACAAACTTACATAGGCACCTAAAACATGTAATTTACACAAATTGAACATGGGGTAAAAACATCTATGTACACACTATCACCAACAATTTCCCAATTTACACATAGAATTTCAATTTATTGTATCTCAGACGGTCTCTACAGCTGTGAAAATTTTAGCATAGTTAACATGAATTACTCGACTACTACAACTTTCAACATGGGCTCAAATACAACCACATATATACTTGAAATCACATAAAACATTCTTGTATGCTTACTGAAAAGAGTAATAAAGCATGCTCTATGACTGACAATCCAAACTATAAGTAAACTTCTCAATTCTAGTCATCAGACGGTCTCTACAGCTGTAACAATTTTGACATATTTAGCATGAATTAGCATCACTACTACTACTTCAAAGGTTTAACTCTTAACATATAGTCATATTCAACACAAAATTACAATCATAGAAAATGAATTTCAATTTGGGGCACTTTTAAGACGGAGTTTTAAGGCAAATTTCGAGGTGAAAATCACAAAATTCGGCCTCCCACATGATATATACAACATATACTACTCAATTTCATCACTCAATCATGTAAAAGACACACAAAAATCAATTTGTTTTCACAAACCCTAGAAACTTCGTCCCCAAATTTTGAGATTTATAATCAATTTTTAGTACAATAAACGGCAACAATCCTAAAAGGGAAGCATGTGGATTATATTACAACAATTACAAGCAACTTTTCTTCCGTATAAACCAAAATTTCAGATTATTTCACCATCCTAATTAATTCTAAGTGATGAAAGCATGAAAATAGGAAAGAATTGCATACCTTGATCAATTAGGAAGTGCAAGAACGAATCAAAGCAATGAAAACCACCCAAATAAATCACCACAACACAAGAATGCAAGAGTTTTAGAGAGATTAGGAAGTTAGGGTTATGAAAGATGAAGAAGAAATAGGAAGAATGAGGAAGAACAAGGGTTTTATGAAACCCGCGGAAGTCACTGTACTGTAGCCTACTCGATCGAGTGCCCTCTACTCGATCGAGTAGGCGCTATTTCATCGAATAATCGTAATAAATTCCTACGTCTCGACGTCATAGCTTCCTAACTAGATCGTGTGAGGTCTACTCGGTCTAGTAAGCACTTGCACTCGGTCAAGTAAGGTTGAATACACAGTCAGAATTACAAAATTAACTGAAGGTTCCTGCATAACAATATCACGTGTCGATTCCAAACCAAGTTCGGAAGTCGTCACTGGTTCTCGTACTCATTCATATTTTACCATTTCCAACCAAATATATCATACGGTCTTACCAAATAAGATGCACATCGCAATATTCCATCATAAACTTTTCTCAACGCGATTTACCTGCTACCGAGTAATCCATGCATGCAACTATCTCATTATATCATGTCTAAATTGGTTTTACCACATTATTAACAAATGTATACTCACGCTATTTGAAGCACCTAATTAACAATAAATTTCCATGTATTGTCCAAGTGTATTAGCAACATATTCATGCTTCAACATAAACAAATTATTCTACACAAACTAACCACCACACAAGCGGAAACTTTCAACCATTAAACATTGCATATGCCCATTACCATTTTGATAATTCTCACTATAACTCAACACTTCTTTAGCTATCATTATTACGGCTACTGTAAGACTTGTAACCCATATAGAATCACCATCACTAACAACCTGGAACAAACACCAACATTACCACATTTCATATCACAGCACACATCTCTACTCTTTTCACACGCTTCTACCGTATAGAACCTACTACGTTCCTCATTACCATCACGTACACACCATAACTACACCACAAGTTCACCATACACGATTCTAACGTAGCTATTGTACCGATACTAACTTCAATAAAGACTCAACCATAAACAATTCTCACATAATCACCATACACGTTAAGCACATACTTGCTGACTCCACCTTCCCATACCCAGTGGCTGGCTTAAGTCTAATGGGGCCAAGATTTTGAAATGAGGGCGTCTACTCACCCAAAATCTAGCATCAGCTAGGGATCCCATTACACATACACAAGGTTCATTTTATTAGACTCACTACGTTCATTAGGTACATTGGTTACAGGTTCCAAAATTGTCTCTCTGATACCACTTTGTAACACCCCCATATACCGAGGAGCCTTAACCAGACCCTCCTTAGCATATAAAGGCATTACCATCTCGGTTGCCCGAGGTAAGCAATCATCAAAAGTTGATAAAAGAACAATTATAGTTATATTACACGTGTTACAACCAACTAATAAAATAAAGATACAACTCGTCAGCTACACACTATCTCTATTCGAACTCGTGACGACACACCCCTGCCAGGACTCCATCTATCAACCACATCAACACCTGCTAAGACTGACTTCTCACCATAAGGGATCACGGAAGACACATAAACAAACAAGACAACCACACAAGGTCAGTAACTGAGGCAAGACACACCAAAACCAACAACAACCGTCAAACCATACAAACACAACCAGTCACACACAAACATACCCACTCCAAACAATCTCTGTCACCGACTGTCCACTGAACCAGCCCTGCCAGTGGGGGACCGCAGCCGTTCCCACCTAAGCCCCGCTCATCATACCGAGCGATAACCCTATCCCGTTAATGTGCACATCCCCTCCCGTGGCGGGTTCCACGGAGGACGAAACTAGGGCGTGAAGCCACTCCCGAAAGTGACTCCACTCAGCCGAGGACGCACCTCGAGAACCACAAACAAACAATCACAGACAGCTGCAACACAATGACAACCGACCTCCAGCATACACCCACCAACTACCAAGTATACTCAACCATACGACCACAACAACAATACAACAAGAATACAACAACACTACAATAACAACAACGCAGCAACCGACACACTAGACACTCAACAGAAACTGAGTAGGCGAACCTACCATTAAGCGACTGCGGCGATTCCACGTCCATACACGCAACACCCAGCAAACAAGCAACATCTACATGAGGAAACCTGGCAAAGGACCGCTACCAGACTCAATCTATGCACTCCTAAGGCACAAGGACCTTCAAAGGCTCCCATAGAAGGCATATGGTGAAGGGAAGAGGAAGGAACGACATCTAGGTTTAGAAGAAAGAGGCGAAAATGATTTGCGGTTTTAGAAAAACACGATTATAAACCCCCGCTGAAAAGACGCTACTCGATCGAGTAACTAACATACTCGATCGAGTGGCCCCTACTCGATCGAGCATCCAAGCTACTCGATCGAGTAGCCTCTACTCTATCGAGTACCACCCACAACTCTAGACACAAAGTACTATGGCACGCAATCCTAAGCACCATTACCGCTCCCAAGGTCGGTCAACGCTGGTCAACGGGTCCCTAAAAGGGCGGGTATTACACATATCCACACCATGGGGAGCAAGGAGAAAGTTCACTTGGGTCTTCGATAAGCCCAACATAGAACAAAACTTCTCCTTATAGTTAAGATTGGTTGTGTATATGTGTTGTGGCATGGATTGTTTTACTACCGGTAATGTGCATAGTAACATGTGTTGCATAAGAATATCATAATGAATTTTATGACTTATGACGTGCTTTGTTGTGTTATAAATAGGGTATAACGGTGACAAGCCCGATTAAGCGGAACTTCGAACGATGTTTATTGTTTTGCAGGAAAAACTCTTAGTATCATTTTATTCCGTCATTGATCTGTTGAACTTGGCCGAGTAAAGTTGACACTCGACCGAGTAGGCCATACTCGACCGAGTACAGAGGCACTCGACCGAGTATTCAGAATGGCAGATTACACTCACTACTGACCTCTAAATACTCGACCGAGTAGATCACATACTCGACCGAGTAAGCCATACTCGGCCGAGTAAACCCAATACTCGACCTAGTACCCATTTATCGCGGTCCAGCTCGGTTAATTCCGGAAACCCTATAACCCTTCTTCCTTTCTTATTTCCGCCTCACATCATTCATTCTACTCTAATTCTTCAAACTTTTCCTTCTCTCTCAAAATACTTAGGTGATTCCTTGTTGTGGTTGCTCTTAGACTTCCTCTTACTTGTTCAAATCTCCAATCAAGGTAATGTATCTAATCGATTTTCTTAACTTTTCATTCAATTAATGGAAGAACTTGCCCTAAAGTTTGAATTTTAACTCTTGTAATCCAAGTTTTTATGTTTCTATTTTGATATTTTGGTCATATTGCCCTTAAACATCGCCTATGAATGCTCTAAAAACGGTTTTCATGCTTGAAATCATCCACCTTATGTTAGAAATTTTTCTAGGGTTACTTCCAAGTTTTGATTTTTGGTCACTTAGATTGCCTCTAGGATGTTCCTTGGGAGTTAATTGCTGATAGTAATGCTTTTCTTGGTTAGTATGACATGTCTTTTGCAAAAAAAATCCATCTTAAAACTTCGTCTTAAAAGTGTATAACTCGAAAAATAGTCCTTACTATGGCAAAATTTTTGGAAAATCCTTTTTGAATTCATCTTTTTGCAGCATGCCGAAAGCAAAAGCCCCAGCAAAGAACCGGACTCGCGCCAATGTCAACGTGGAACCTGGGCAATCTAGCCAGGAACCCATTGTTCCTCCGGTGGACGAATACCCATCGGTAATCTTCTCTGACTTCATGCAACGGGCTGCTTTTGTGGCCTTAATAGGTCGGACCATGAGGCTGACTCGTTATGTAGACCCTGACATCTTGGAGACCTTGGGGATTCAAGGGGATATCATTCATATTTTTGAGATCTTGGGGATGGAGGGACTTTACCATCTTCGCAAGAAGTCCTACCCATATCTGATCTTGGAGTTTCTGAGCTCCTATAAGTATGATGTAGAGGAGAAAACTATTTCTTTCCGCCTCATGAACGATGACCATAGCTTGACACTTTGTGAGTTTGCTAACCACCTTGGGCTAGAAACAGAGAAAAATGGGTACTTGAGTGATGTGACAAAGAATAGTGGGGTACCTCACTACCTACCTTACCTGACCAGGAGACCCATTTTGAGTGCGAGTGCCATGTTGATTAAAGATGTTCAACGTGTGTCACTCCGTATGTTCCTTAGAATGATGACTTGTCTACTGTTTGGGAGGGAGGATGTGAGCAAGATGAACACTCATGAGGTAATGTTGTTGATGTTTTACCTTAACCTTCGTCGGGGGAAGCCATTTTACTATAGTGCTCCCGGGGTCGTATGCTCTAGTTTGGACCTTATGGCACGGTCTTCGAGCCGTAACCTTTCTTGTGGGGCTATAGTGACCCGCTTGGCTTAGAGGTTGACTGACTTTGAGGCTCCACCTGTGTCGGGTACTGGGTTGTTCGAGTCTGTCCTTACGTTGGATGAGAGGTACTGGTGTCATAATAGGTGGCATAGGAAGCTGGAGGATGGGTCTTTCGCTTGGAGGGTGAAGGGGTTCTGTGGATGGTGCTTCCCGATCCCGAGCATCTTCCCGTGGTGGACCATCTGGCAGAGTATGACCATGGGAGTGGTGAGCTTAGACCGGAGCCTCAGTTTTACTTGATCGATTCCACCATCCTCCTAGACCTACCTGAGCCCATCTCCGTGACGGAGAAGCAATCGATCGCTCCCCCGCCTCATGAACGCCGTAGAGGGAGAGCATCTAGGGTGGCCGAGACTGATATTGAGCCTTCCTTTTCTACCCCGAGCTTTTACCCATCACAGTACTCGCCCTACCCCACCGTCCACGACCCTAAGATGCAGGTTAGTGACCTGACTGAGCGGATCTCCACTACCTTGGTGCTACGGAACATGCATGAGATGGCTTACAACCAGGGTATCCCTCCCTTAGCGCAACCGGTTTGGTAGAGAGGACCCGGGGTTGATTTTGGAGTGTTCCATAGTTACAGAGTTGATCCCAGCTTTTGGAGACCAGCGGAAGAGACCGAGTTTGGCTGCCTCACGGGACCGTGGGGAGCCAATTACGGCAGTCAGCTGGATGAGGCAGGGAGATGGACCGGTGCTGGAGGCTAATCGGCTGGAGCTTATCAAGGAGCGGGAACATCTGGAGCAGGGACATCTGGCATCAGAGGTGGTGAGGAGATTGAGGAGGGTGCGGACATTTGAGTTCTGCTTTGTTTTCTAGACTTGTTTCTCTGGATTTGTGGTTGGATATTTGCTACACTTTTATCATACTCTTTTATTTTGGATGTTGTAATTGGCCAAAAGGCCACTACTTGTTTTCCCGTACCGCTTTTGAGTCATATGGCTCAGGAACTTTGAGTTTATGTTAGCCATTTTAGCTGTTTGAAGGACTAAACTTTGGTGTTGTGTGTATAAGATGCCGAAAATCACGTTCTGCCCTGGAAAACTCGACCGAGTATGCCGATACTCGGCCGAGTATCACGTACTCGACTGAGTACTTCATAATACTCGACCGAGTATCCGGATATTGCAACCCACGTTATTTAAATTTACTATAGAATCAAATGAGTAACTATTTTCTGTATATGCATGCTTCAAGGTCCTAGTGTCGAGGCAAGACTTCATGATATGCCCTTGCTTATATGGTAACGATATACGATCGAAATCTGTGATGAGATGATAATAGTAATGTAAGGCCTGGGATGCGTATGTTGACGGTAATCGGTGTCGACGGAATGGCAATGGTATCACCATGGTTCATATACATACAATTGATATCCCTTTGTCTATGAGGCATGTATTGTTTTTCCTAAATTACATGAATAGAATGGTTGTTTTCATACATTACGGATGAGTCGTAATTGTCACGTGACATGATATATGTTCTATGGTTGTTGTTCCCTTGCGCACTTATAAGTTTGGTTTGATGGCTATAATGAACTTCGGCGACGAAGTTCCTTTTTAGAGGGGTAGATAACATCGTGGTAAAAGTTCTAACAAGTTGACAGAGTTCTTCTATGCTTCACCTTTGTTTTAACTTTCAAGTCTCTAAGTGGTCATGAACTTATGCAATATGTGCTTTTGAAGTTCAACTTTGTTCCATAATTAACTTGGTAGTTGTATACAGTAACGGTATAGTGATGTTGTGGTCGTCTAAGCTATGTCAAAGATGTTGATAACCTAATGTCATAGGCGTATTCAACTTATTTGGTGTTCGTCATCGTGAAGCGATAGGTCTTTCCTTAGGTGTCTTGTCCGTCGTGTTGGGAGGTATGAGACGAACTTCGGGAACGAAGTTCCTTTTAAGAGGGGAATACTGTAATACCTGCCCTGTTTAAGGATCCGTTGACTGACCATTTGACTAGAGGAGACCCGTAGCAATGGATATGAGAGAGGATAGAAGACCTACGTGCCGGTTTGCTCGACCTAGTAGAGGCTACTCGGCCGAGTAGTAGTAACACTCGACCGAGTAGGCCATACTCGGCCGAGTATGAAGATACTCGACCGAGTATTACGTCTGTTAACGCGTTATTATAAAACGCGAGATCGTAAACCTTATTTCATTTTCGACGGCTCCTTTATCTTTCTAACCCTAATCTCTCTCTCTCTCCCACCTATCACCCACCTCTCTACTCCTTCGCTTAGCCTAGACACTACCCCAAGAAGAGGGAATGGTTCATGCTTGGAGTCATCGAGTCGGGATGTCATCGTTGCCGACTTCGGTGCGCGTCTCAAGGTAAGTCTTTGTTTTATCGCTATCTCTCAGTAGGTTTTTGGGGTAGTCTAGTAAAAGGATATGGTTACTATTTGTAGGATTCGGCTCGGAGTCTTGCTTGGCTAGTTGTTGGAGGCACTTGCATGGATTAGCGATAAGGTAGGGTTTCCCTACTCAGTTTATTGTTTAATTGATTTAAGACGCATTGTTGTAATTGTTTGATACGATTGATATTGTGATTGATTGTTTTTGATGGATTGGAGTATGGGGTGTTGGTGTTGAGATGGTTGGTGATGTTTGCGAGGTGCGTCCTCGGCTGAGTGGAGTCACTTGCGGGAGTGGCTTCACGCCCTTGATTCGCCCTCTGTGGAACCGCCACAGGAGGGGATGTGCACATTAATGAACAGGGTTATCGCTCGTTGATAAGCGGGGCTTAGGTGGGTAAGGCTGCGGTCCCCCACTGGCAGGGCTACACACTTTAGTGTGTAGTTAGTTATGAGATGTGATTGGGAGTTAGAGGCGGATTGTGGAACATCTGTTTATCTCTATCGTACTTTGTCTTATCTTGATTGTTCAGTGAACTGACCCCGTGTCGTATTTTCAAAACTGTGGTGATCCATTCGGGGATGGTGAGCAGTCGATTTAGCAGGTACACTAGTTTTGATGCTCGAGGGGCTTGGAAGGAAATCGAGTCATCACGCTACCGAAGTAGCTAGATGTCGCTGACATTCATGTTTAGTAGTATCGTCTAGTTGTTATGTTGTATCTTCATCACACTGTTATACAATGTAATGTATAAAGCTATTTAATAAATATTCTACTATTGTTTATTTGATCTACTTATCTCGGAAAATCGAGATGGTAGCACCTTTATACATTGGGGTGGTCCTTGGTAAGGCACCTTGGTGTATGAGGGTGTTACAGTAACCCTAATCAACAACACCACCAGCGGCCACCTCAGACCGGCGACGTGAGGTATAATGGTCGACGTGGGGTGGTGGTTGGCTGTACGTGGTAGCTGATGGACGACGGCAACAATGAATCTCCTTGTAATCGCTAAATCGCCTATTTTTCTCTCTCTTCTCCTTTCAAATTATTATTATTATTATTATTATTATTATTATTATTATTATTATTATTATTATTATTATTATTATTATTATTATTATTATTATTATTATTATTATTATTATTATTATTATTGTTATTCTTCTTATTCTTATTATTCTTACGTAGTTGCTCATTCATGTACGAGTTTTACTCATTCATGTACTTTTTTTCATTACTCTTCCATAGTATGCCCTTTGCCTAATTCTCTTTAATTCTCTAAGTCTCTCTAATTCTCTCCCTCACAAAACTAATCAAATCTACAAAATAAATCAAAAACGTCAAATTTCACAATTATGGATGTTAATTCTCGTATCGATCAAGTAATAATTCTAATTCTTAATTTTATTAATTGTATTATATCAAATTAAGAAATACTAGATTTATACTAATTAAATTAGGGTTTGTAATTACTTCTATAAGATACAGACTCTTGATTTACTCCGAGCACTGCACTTTTATTTTTCTGCCTTCGGATGTATTTTGTTTTGTTGTTGCCTAATAATTTTGTGGGTACACCACTACACCATTATTGCGAGAGTATATAGTTGCCGTGATTTTTCATCTCAGGATTGGGGGATGCATGATCATTCTTTAGTCTTAATGTTATTGTTAGAAGCAGCTAGGTGATCCTTATAGATTTAGGAATTAATTAGTTTTCCCTCCGAGTTGTAGATCGTATATTCATATGCCCCTCATTAGCTCCACCCTGAAATCGAACAACACCAATAGGGAAACATGTGAAATGTCATCCACAATCCACGCACAGAACATATTAATCGTTAACTGATTGCTCAGTAACTGGAATTGAGTCGGATCGAACCAAACCGAATAAACAAGTGAAGAGAAATAAACCTAATATATATCGTATAATCGTTGGGAGGCGGATATGTGAGATCGACTAATAGCCGGTGGCGCAAGGGAGGCGGCGGTGAGGGTGGTGGATGTTGGCGGACGGGTGGTGGTTGGATGGGGATAGTTATAGTAAGAAAAGAATAAATGAAGAAGGGAGAGTGTATGTAAAACAAGGGTATGAAAATGAATTCATTAAAATATAAGGGGCATTATGGTCATGTGCGTCCATGATTGAGTAAAACCCGTACATGAATGAGCATCGCCCTCTTCTTCTTCTTCTTCTTCTTCTTCTTCTTCTTCTTCTTCTTCTTCTTCTTCTTCTTCTTCTTCTTCTTCTTCTTCTTCTTCTTCTTATTATTATTATTATTATTATTATTATTATTATTATTTATCTATTTTTTTTTTCAGTTCAGCTCTAATTAGCTTAGTTCAACTCAGCTCCATTCAGTTCAGTTCAGTTCTAAAAAGTCAGAAAGAACCGGACCTAAGCAGGAATGAAGCTAGGACTGAATATGGGTAGGGGCCGATTTTTATTTTGTCGATTGTAAATTCTCTCATCAGAAACCTCACGCCAACAGGCCAACTTTATTAATACTCGATTTAATAGGATTTTTAAATTATAATATAAAAAATACAAATTATTTTTAATTTAATTAATGAATTGCATAATTATTCCAACAAATTTACTACATACTCCGTATTTTATAAACGGTCTTAACAACAACCTATGCAGTGAATAAAATTTGTATTATAATTATAAATAAACAATAAATTTCTTGTAAGACGGTTTTATAATAGATTAAGGTGGGACTAAAATCGTAAAAATATTATGTGACAAAACTGTATGCTAAACAAGGGTGCATCACAAATTCACAATGATAAATTTAGGTTCGTGCTTTCGAAATATCATGTAAATCATCATTGACGAAAACCATGCTATTTTTAAACTATATAATAGGCCAAGGCATGTAAACGAGAATTAATAGTAAGACAAGGATCTAAACTTTCTCATTTTTTCCAGTTAAGGATCTAAACTTTCAGAGTTTACAGGTAAAGACTTATGCATTGACTCCGTTAACTTGCTATTAGAATAACATTGATAAAAGCCCACAAAACATATGCTGCAACCCGTACAAGAATATCTTTGGGCTTTGGCATTGTTCATGATTCTTGTAGATCATCAAGTGTATAAAAGTTTGATCTTGAAATGCTGCGTAATTCAACCAGAAGTTGCCAATATTATGTGGAGTAGATCTAAATAAGTTTAGGAAATCTCGTAGAGACAAAATTTGGCAAGGCGAAGACAGAACAATTAGACATGATATAATTAGATCAATCGGGTTAAATATGGGTCGAGCTATAAGAGGTCGAATCATCTCAATTTTGGGTTCCACACCGTCAATAACCAGTTCGGGGCGGGTCAGGTCATTAAGGGATACAAGTCGAGTCGAGTTCAGATTAGCCGACATATATTTTACCTTTTGCTGTCAAATTTTGACCCATAATTTCATATACTAATACAGTATTATTCTTAGGTGCATTTGTTTTAGTTTTAATCTTAAAGCATAGTGAAAAATGGCAATTCGATCTTATTTGGAACAGTACTAAATATGTTACTGGGTTATCAATTGGTTGAGTTATTATCGGGTCACAAAATATTTAAATCGGTTACAGTTTGGATCGGATTAGGTCATAGATTTTGTTTCGATTATCGATTTGACATTGGGTCGGGTTGAGTCGGTTTCAATTCACCAATTTTGGGGCATTATTGGCTTCGATTTCGGATAACTGGATCGGATCAGCTAACCAAGAAGAACAATTAGCAATTACATATCAAACTCCTTCAAGAAAATTCACTCTCATATAAAGAAAATAAAACAGAGTAATAATCAAGTTACCACTAAAGCTATACACAAGATTATTTACTACGGAGTAATATTTATTAAAAAAAAAGGGAATAATTGAATGAAAAAAGATGATGGCGCTATGACATTGATGATGGGTCTGGAGAGTTCGTGAGCAACACATATAAGACATTGGGACTGATTAGCGAGGAAGAAATTAAGATGGATGGAAAAAAAAGCATTTAATGTGGGCCACACTCTATTTCACTCTGCATATGTGTCTTATGCTAGAAAATTATTAACGGCCGTTTAGTTGAGGTCCTTAACTGTATATTTATATAGTTTGGGTCCTTAACTGGAAAAAAAGTCATAGTTTAGGTCCTTTTTTTAGGCATTACTCATGTAAACGATGTAGTATAATTTAGACAACAACTTAAAAAAAGGAAGAAGTAAAAAAAGGTGAGTTTGTTGCTTTAAACACGCGATCTCTTATGCCACGTAATGTACAATTGAGTCCTGCGCTTACCCCTATGCCAAATCTAAACCATTGATTTAATTGCCACTTTTTTCATACATATTTCTGAAATCTAGCCTGGGCCATGGCTCATTCGGCCTAGGCGTAGCTTCGTCATTGGGCCTAAGATAGACTAAAATCTAAAAACACAAATTATTCTGTAGGACGATCTTATTGCATAAGACCAGTCCAATTAGATAAAAAGCACAAGATAATTAAGTCAATCAAACTTGCAATGTAATCAACGCACTTTTTGAACCCTTTCATCTCCTCCAGGTGACTTTTCTGGAATCTCATCTCTCTTTTTCCTAAGTTCATATGACTACCTTCTCTACTATTTCTAAATAGGCTTGCCTGGAATTCATAGAATAATCAGGGGGTAAATTTTAATTAGATGATAATTACTGGGGAAGTTAAATACTTGGATATTGAGTTCCTTAAATATAGGTTTGGCATATAGAAGTAATGATTATTGGGAGATGTTTTACTGCCTTAATCATTACTCGGGAGAGGGTGGGTAATGCGTTAACCTTCCATGAGGGTAATAGATTCAGGAGGTGAATAATTACTCTCATACCAAACATGGAAAACGCACCTTACATATCACTCCCCTATTCATTCCCCCTTTTACTCACAATCCAAACAAGCCCTACAAGTATTTAAATCTTATCCCATAACTTTTCCAGATAAATATTGGGAGCAATAATATAAAAATCAGTGTTCTATATTTGAATTTTTTAGGTTTTAATTTGGAAAATCATGATTTTAGTTTGAAAACTTTAGAATCTCTTTCATTCAAAGTTATGTAAGGTAAAACTCAACACTTTATTCTAAAACTTGATTTTAACTTGAAAGCATCATGTTTTAAGTTATAAACTTTGAACTTAAAATTCAAAGTTTTCAATATAAAACCATGAGTATTAAAGTTATAACCATTAATCTTCAAAGTATTGAATTAATATTTGAATCTGAAAATTTGAAGATCATTTCAAAATCTAGCTGGTGCCAGTCTGGTGGTGGTTGGCGTCGAGGGTCGTCAACAATGATTGTCAGCGATCGTCATGTTTTTGTTTCAATTAATTGGTGAGAGAGGTGTGTTGATATGTAATGGTATGAAAATGGTGAAGGCGGTGCAGACACAATAAGGAGGTGGATGTGGTGGTGACTGGTGAGGATTTGGCCTTGAAACGCGGTGGAGGAGATGATGGGATGAGGTGGTGTAAGATGTAGCTAGAACTTGAACGTGTATTGAAGGAGAGAAGTTAGCAATTCTTTTTTTTTTGTTTAGTCTTGTTTAGATTTAACGTCTTTTATTTTGGGCTATTCTCTCTATTGGGCCTGTCTTATGCTATTGGACGGTCTTATAGGAGAGTTACTGTTTGTTGTCCGGCCCGTTCTTTTGGACTTAATTTCAGTTCTTATAACTTCAGTTTAGGTGAGCTCCATTAAGGCCCTGTTCTTTTGGACTTAATTTCAGTTCTAATAAGTTGATTGATTGATTGACTCCATTCGATTGATTACTCAATTGATTGATTGATTGATTGATTGATTGATTCGATTGATTGAATCGATTGATTGATTGATTGATTCATATTAGTTTATTTCAACATTACTATTATTATTCTTATTGATATCATTATTATTTTTATATTAGTGTATTTACTATTGTTATTATTATTATTATATTATTATTTTTATATTTATTATATTACTATTATATATATTAATAATTAATTCGTATTGTTTATGATGGGGCATATTCTGCACCCGCTGACCGAGTCAACATATTGAGCAAGGTCAAAGCTAAAAAGATAGCAAGTCAACATATTAATGACCCTAATGGCAAAGCAAAGCTGTCGGCTGTCACTTGGGTCTCGGCTCGGCAACTAGCCGGCCGAGAGGCATATCCGCGTACTCACATTCAGTCCCCTCGGCATGGAGTCAACCAGGCCTGCCGGCCTGTCATGGGTCCCTCGGCCGAGGGTAAGACAGTCTTTCCACCTGCTACGCCACTTGGCCACTTGGCCACTACGTGACAAAAGGTGAAAGTCTATAAATACTCATCATCTCTCATTGAGAAACTAACTGGAATATCTGGTATAAACTCCCTTATCTCTCTACAATATACTTCGCCAAGTTCAACACACAACTTATCTCTCTAAGTTTACTGACTTGAGCGTCGGAGTGAGTACGCTCGGTACCAAGCCGAGCCCTCAGTTTGTTCATCTTTACAGGAAAGAGTGAAAGGAAGAGATAAGCAACGACATCATTCCACAAGCTCAAGTGGTCAAAATCCTGCTCCGGAATTACACCCGGAACAATTGGCGCCGTCTGTGGGAAAAAGACACTAAAAGCTAGTCACCTACATTACACAAAAAAAAAACCATTCAGCGAGCTAAGAAGATGTCAAAGCAACAAGAAACTACAAGTGAAGGAACTGCATTCTTCCAGGATGACACGTTCCGTAATTCTGAGATCGGGCAGTCCCCCACCGGTCGAGTCATTGACACGGCGTACGAGATGCCGAAAGAGCCAGAAACACCGCTGCCTACCGACCAAATCACTGTCATGGGACATGTGGTCGATGCGGCCAAATTAAAGCTATTCCTGGACCTGATGGGTAGCACGCCGATTACCCCTGTCACGACGACGGTGACGGCAACGCATCCACAGGTTACCAGGGCCCATAAAGTGACCCCGAATAACTTGTCCGAAGCGATATAAGGAGCTGGGCATGCTAGAACGCCGGCAGAGCCCGTGGTGCCAGTGGCAGACCTGAGTCCTTCCCCCACTCGCGGGAGGACAGCGTCGCCGCGGCAGCAACGAGGCCAGCCCCGAAGGAATGAAAGAAGTCCGACTCACCAAAGTCGGACAACAAGCCCTTCCCGCCAGAGGGAGAGAAGCCGGACTAAGGTTGCGAGGAGCCGATCGCCGCGTGTCATTCGACACGTGTTCGAGCGACCCCTCGGTGCCTATGTCCTCGAGATCCTGTACCGACTAAGTGAAGCGCCGCCCATATCATACAAAGGGGATAGCGACCCAACCGACCATGCCGAGGCTTTCGAGTCGTACATGTCGGTATGGGGAGCGACTGATGAGGTGTGGTGCGAGTCTTCCCCACGACCTGCATGGGATGGCTCGGAGTTGGTACAAGGGGGCTACCTAATGGCTCGGTATCTTGTTATGCCGCCGAGAGACAATTTCATAGCCCGGTATGCTTGCAACAAGAGAAGGGCCGTGGAGACATCGATCTCGACCATCCGACGGGAGGACGAGTCCCTCCGGCTACGTGAAAAGGTTCGACGCTAAGGTTCAGCGGATCCGTGAGTGAACACCGAAGCGGCGACCTTTTCAGCGATGAAAGGCCTCCGAAAGGCGAGTTTAAAAACGAGGCGATCAAGTGCGAAGACCTCAACTTAGACTCGGAAAGATGACCGACCGAGTGTAAAGGTTGAAGACTATCACAAAACACGGGTAGGCCACAGTGAAGTGGGCACCTAGAGAGGAAGAGCGCCGTAGGGATAACATAGATGAAGGTCGTCGTGACGGGAATAGGTCACGGCCTGAGAGATTTAATAGGAAACAGCACTCGGCGGGCGCAGGGGGGAGTTCGGGACCGTCAACCAGAAGCGGTACGAGTAGTCTCACCCCCCGGTCGCATCTCCGGCCGAGGTCTTTACCCTAAGCAAGAATGATGGATGAAGTGGGCAAGATCCCCAAGGCGGGGGGACGGTGGACGCAAGCCGCTTTTTGCGAGTACCACGGCCACACCGGCCATAAACCGACAACCTGTCGACACCTAAGGAACGCCATCGAAGAGCTAATCCGAAAGGGGAGCCTCAGCAAGTATGTAGCTGGAGGCCCAGAAACAAGCGCCGACGGGTCGAATAGAATATCAGTTTTTCAACGGATGGGAGTAATCCAGGTTGTCATCGGGGGAAACGAGAACGGTGGGTCAGCTAATGGGCACAAACGGCACCTAAATGAGTTATACCAAGCCATCAACTTTGTGCCCAAAACAGCGATCCCCGCTTCCACCATCCCCAATATAACCATTGGAAAGAAGGACTACGAGGGAGTCGTCGCCGCGCACAGCGACCCGCTTGTAGTCCACCTGGATATAGCCAACCACTTAGTCAAAAGGTGCCTAATTGACACAGGCGCCTACACAAACATCATGTTCAGGGAGTGCTTTCTCAATCTCGGTCTGAAGATTGGAGACCTGAGCCCCTGCACTAACCCGTTATACAGCTTCTCTGGGGCCGACCTGGTACTCCTGGGGTCAATCAGACTGCCGGTGATGTTCGGCCAAGCGGATGCGGCTAAAAATGTTTTATCTGAGTTCGTGGTTATCGACGGTTCGTCTGCCTACAATGTTCTCATAGGCCGGGTCACTTTGAGCGAGGCCGATGCAGTGATGTCCATCCGGGCCCTGACATTGATGTACGTCTCGGACCGGAGGGAAGCACAAAAGCTCGTCTCAAAGGACGAGAGAGATGAAATAGTCAATATCCAAGTGTCTGCCAGGGGGTGCAACATGCAATCCCTCAAAGTGGCGAAGAAGTCGGAGAAAGGGAAGAGCCCATCCTTGCAGCAGGAGGACGACCTGATGAATACTAATGTCGGCATGGTCGAAGGAGCCGAGACCGAGGAAGTGAAAATTGACCCAGGGCGCACCGAATCGCTGTCGGTGCCGACACGGAGCCAAAATTCAGCTGATCTCCTAGACCTGCGAGGAAGAACAAAGATGTCTTCGCATACTCACCCTGCCGAGATGCCGGGCGTGAGCCGGGAGGTGATCGTTCACAAGCTGAACGTACTCTCCACCGCTCGGTAGGTCAAGCGAGAAGATGAGGAACTCCTCGCCGAGAAGAATGAGGCCATCAAAGTCGAAGTAGACAAATTATTAGCGGCGGGCTTTATCTAGGGTGAACAAAAAGTGGTCCGGACCAAGCAAACCGGACCGACCGGACCGGCCGGTCGGTCGGTCGGCCAGGATACATACCGATCCGGTCTCGGGTCCCAAAAAAATATGGTGACGGTCTCGGTCCGGTCCGGTCCACATTAAAAAATAAAACTAAATTTGCCTTATAAATTAGTACCGGTCCGGTCCAAACCCGGAAAAACTTAGGACCTAAAGGGTTCCGGTCGTCCGGTCCGGTCCCTTCTAACTTGGTCCGGTCCGCGGTCTTGGGATATGTGGTTATCCGGTCCGCGGGTTCATCCGGTCCGGTCCGGTCCGGTCCGGTTTTGGACCGGTGAACACCCCTAGCTTTATCATGCCTTGTACTTACCCTGAGTGGCTAGCAAATGTTGTAATGGTGAGGAAATCGTCAGAGGCGTGGAGGATGTGTGTCGATTTTACCAATCTTAATAAAGCGTGCCCTAAAGATTGATATCCCTTGCCTCGAATAGATAGTTTAATTGACGCCACGGCAGGCTACACTATGCTAAGCCTGCTAGATGCCTTCTCAGGGTATCATCAGGTATTTATGGCCGAGGAAGATATGCCTAAATGCGCATTCATCACCATACACGGCACATTCATGTATAAAATGATGCCGTTCGGTTTAAAGAACGCTGGCGCAACTTACACTAGGTTGGTGGACAAAGTGTTCCAAGATCAAAAAGGGCGAAACATCGAGGCTTACATCGACGATGCTATTGTAAAAAGCAAGTCTGACAGCGAGCACTTAGCCGATTTGAGCGAAACATTTTGTTCACTAAGGAAATATGAAATGAAGCTTAACCCAAAGAAATGAAACTTCGGTGTCCGGGCCGGCAAGTTCCTTGGCGTGCTTGTCAGCGCCAGGGGAATTGATGCCAATCCAGAGAAAGTCCAAGCAATACTAGACCTACCGGAGCCGAGAAATCGAAAAGAGGTTATGACGTTGACCGGAAGGATGGCGGCTCTCGCCCGCTTCATCTCTCGGTCGGCCGACAAGAGCACTCCGTTCTTTAAAGTCTTTGAAGGGGAATAAAAACTTTAGCTGGGGAGGAGGCGAGCACGGCTTTCGGGCGGTGAAAGCCCACCTTCGACACTACCGACTGTCGTCCCAGCCGACGCTGGGGAGACGCTATATCTATACTTAGCGATTACCTCGGCCACGGTCGTCGTAATCGTCGGGGAAGAAAATAAGCAGCAATACCCAATTTACTTTATCAGCCATACACTGCTGGCCGCCGAAAGAAATTACCCACTAATCGAAAAAGTAGCCTTCGCCGTCGTCGTTGCCGCAAGGAAGCTGAAACCCTACTTCGACGCACATCCCGTGACGGTCTTAACTGACTAGCCATTGGAGAAAGCATTAGAAAAATTCGAGAAATCCGGCAGACTTATCAAATGGGCAGTGGAGCTCTCCGGCTTTGGCATTCAAGACAAGCCGAGGCCTTCGATAAAGGGGCAAGCGCTTGCGGACTTCCTGGCCGAGTGCACATACCAAGAAGAATCACATCCCGGCGTGTGGGAAGTATATACCGACGGGTCCTCCACGGCGAACGGCTCGGGAGCGGCATCCTTATCATCGGCCCTAACGGAGACGAGTTTGAGTACGCCTTGAAGTTTACCTTCTCGGCCTCAAATAACGAATCCGAATATGAGGCGGTGATAAGTGGAGTCGAGTTAGCTAGAGCTGTAGGGGCGGAGCATATTGTGTTGAAGACGGACTCGCTCTTAGTGACTAATCAAATCGGAGGAGAGTATGAGACTCGAGACGATGGGATGGTAAGGTACCGGAGAGGGTAAAATCGACACCTCAAAATTGAAATATTTCCAAATACGGTGAATCCCAGTGCGAGAACAACCGAGCCGACGCTCTCTCAAAACTTGCCAGTTCAAGCATCAAAAATGTCGGTCGAACCGTCTTTGGTGGATATCGAAATGCTAAAAGCATCACCGAGACCGTCGGCATGGTGGGCGACATCGAAGCCGAGATGACGTGGATGACTCCGATAATGAAATACAAGCTGACAAAAGAGTTGTCGGAGGACCGCAGTCTCTCTCAGAAGATAAGAAGGATCGCTACAAGGTACTTAGTGTTCGAAGGAGAATTGTACAGAAGGTCCGTAATAAGACCACTCTTGAAATGTGTCGGCCCAGCCGACGCGGAGCTTATACTGACAGAGATTCACGAAGGCATCTGCGGACATCACATGGGGCGAGAACGCTAGCCCACAAAGCTCTCCGAGCCGGCTACTTCGGCCTACCATGCTTTGAAAGATTCGGGCAAAAACCAAGAAGTGCAAGAATTGTCGGATGCATGCTCTCCGTAATACATGCACCTTCCCGAGACCTGCAACCGGTACTTATTCCCCTACCATTTGCACAGTGGGGGATGGATTTATTAGGACCATTTCCGACGGCCTCCGGAGAAAGGAAGTACCTGATCGTCGTCGTTGACTACTTCACCAAATGGGTCGAGGCTGTCGCGGTACCTGCCAATACCACGGCGGCCGTAAGAAAGGTGATTTGGGAGAACATCATAACTCGTTTTGGGTTACCCCAAGTCATTGTATTTGACCACGGCCGAGAGTTTTGGAGCGACATGGTGATGAATTGGTTGGAAGAACTCGGTATCAAATTTGCATACTCCTCGTCCGCCACCCTCGAGCAACGGGGCGGGGAGGCGACTAATAAAACAATACTGAACGGGTTGAAGAAGAAGGTTGAAAATCTAAAGGGAAGATGGGCTGATGAACTACCCGGCGTCCTGTGGTCACTTCGAACCACGGAGAAAGAAGCAACAGGGTACAGTCCATTCCACCTAGTCTATGGGTCTGAGGCCATCCTGCCAATTGAAGCAGCGGTGCCGACATTCAGAACGCAAACCTTTAACCCAGCCGAAAATGAAGAAGGCCTGAGAGCCTCCCTAGACCTGGTCGAAGAAAGCCGAGATACGGCACGGCTCAACTTAGCAGTATATCAAAACCGAATGAGAAGAACATACAACCGTAGGGTCCACAAAAGGGACTTAAGAGTAGGAGATCTAGTCCTGAGAAAGTCGGCCGCAACCAACAAAGAAAACACCCATGGTAAGATGATGGCCAACTGGGAGGGACCCTACAGGGTGGTTGAAGAAATGAGGCCGGGGACATACCGGCTGACAGACATGGAGGGTGTGCCTCTAATGAGCCACTGGAACACATACAACCTTAGGAAATATTTCATATAGCGGCGGAGGTGTCCGAGACCGTTGTGGGCACCCCAACGCGTGATTATATCTAATGAAGAATGATCCAAGTTTTCCGTCGAAATGCTTGTCCCCTCCGTAGTCGTGCCAAAGTAGACGCCACGGCCAAAGCCGGGCAGTCACTACAAATGCAGTTGATACTCGCGAAAGCGACCAACATGCTTAAGAACGTATAAGTACAGTTGAGAAATGCAAATCTGACTGCCTCGGCCAATCCGGGAGTGGCAGAGGAAGCGATCAATATGTCTATAGATACGAATGCAGTCGAGCCGTAACCTCGATTGCCTCGGCCAAAGCCGGGAGTGACGAGGAAACGACCGATATGCTAACATGTTTACAACAGCAGTTGGGAAGCGCAAATCTGACCGCCTCGGCCAAAGCCGGGAGTGGAGGAGGAAGCGACCGACATGCCAACATGTTGCTAAGCAAATTGGGAAACGTGAATCTTGCTACCTCTACTGTTCGGGTGCGAAAGAAAGGACACGACCAATATGCTAAAAACGTTTAAGTACAGTTGAGATACGCAATCTAATTGCCTCGGCCAAGCCGAAGGTAAAAACGAAAAAGCGCTCAATATGTTTAAAAAACGTAAGAAGACAACTAAATGGAGGATGAGATCAAAGCCTCGGCCAAGCCAAAGGCAGATAAACAAACTTCATTAAAAATGTTTACAGGTGAGACAAAATAAAATCGACGGCCGTCCCCATGGGGGTAGCCTAAGCTCAACCTACCAAAGTTTAAACAAAAAAGAAGAAGGAACAACAAAAATTACAACATTCAGACTTGAAGCGCCAAAAGGATGGCAGGGAGGAAAGGCTCAAAAGTTGACCCCGAACATTTGAAGGTCGTCCGAAAGGCCAGTGAGTCCGGTGACGACCGCCCGTCTCCCCTATGCTTGTTCTTTGCCGCCACCGGCAGCAGCAGCATCACCGTCGGTGGGCAGCCCAGAGGACGACTTGGCAGCTTCACGTGCCCTTGCCCTCTCAGCCTCCTCTTTAGCCTCCTTCACCTTAGCATCATGGTGTTGGAATATGTGTCCTCCGACAATAATGCGATCACGACTGTTGATCATGATGATCACGTGTTTAAATCTCATTATAAAGAATACAATTGGGAAGTAATTTTGTTATTCTTGTCAATGGTCAACATATATCGGTAATGATTGGTGACTAGAGTTTGACATTATTGTCGTGCGACGGTGGTGATCGATTGACCCCTAGGTCATACCTATAGGGCAACACTCTTAATTGATTATTTAATTAATCGTATAATGTTACGAGTTAATTAAATTACTTGAAAATTGACGGACGATTTTGGAAGTAAAATTTACGTATCAAATTGAAATGTGATTAAATGAGATACTGATGCGAGTAATCAAATTGTATAATTACTCGGATGAAATTATTGTTTACAGAAACAATTAAATTTGAATGAATTATTATGAATACGATTTATAAATGGAAAAATATTTTGGTGCAAGTAATTATGAAATTACTAAGTCAATTATTGTATATGACGTATTTTTATTAATACGTTGATTTTTAATTTGTTAAAAATACATAATAAATTTATGTGACATGTGACATGCTACATATTGACAAATTGACAAAAATAATATGGATCCCATATTATCAAGTGTACCGAAATTAAGGGGTGGTGGAAGCTAATATTGTGTTTGTTTAATTATTATAAGAACACAATGATTACCTACATTCCTAGCCATGCAACCCTAATATTCATTGTGAAGACAAATGTGTGCATGCATTGGCTCCCCAAAAAGCCCCCTTCCACCCGGTTTTTGATGAGAAAACCATTATGGTTTTTCATCTCATTTTTACCTAATATTACACTAAAATGTGTTAGTGATTATTCATTCTTTTGATCATCCAAAAATTAGAATTCTAGAGAGATAAAAAGCTCTCTTTTTCTTCCTCCAATATACCGAAATATTTAAGTGTTTATAATATTTTGGGTCAATTTTCTACTATATTAATATTGTACTAGTTCCTATAATATTAATTCTATTAAGAGAAAGCTTTGGGTATAAAGCTTAGGGAGAGATCCTACACTTTGATCTTGGTTCTTCCATTAAGGGAAAGCTCAAGAACAAAAGAAAAGGAGATTTCTTTTGTGCCCATAAAACCGAAATCACCAATGTAAGAACATGATTTCTCCTCTATTTTATCATTTGTTTGCATGCATAAAATCCATATTTAATTTTATGACAAATTAAATTAAATCATATATGAATAAGTTTATGTATAAAGATCTATATTTCCTTCAATCGGTATCAAGAGCCACGGTTGTTTGCATGCAAATCGGTTAAAAGTTTTTCCGAGTTATAAGAATAACATATAAAACTTGTAAAATTTGTGTTATTATGATATATCACGAAATTAATTTATGCATGTTAATATTTCTGGTCCTAAAATGTTTTAGGATATTTTGGTTAATTTTACGGATTTTTATTGTTCATATTATACAATAATGACATTTAAATATGATTTTATGAGTAAAAATGTCATTTTCGGTCTAAAATTAGCTATACTTCGAATTTTCCATTAATTTTTCGATATGTTGTCACATATATTATTTTGAGATAACCTGTAAATTTTCATAATTTTTGGACTTGTTATGCTCGAAAAATGGATTTTTCATTATTAAATTCAGATTTAGGTGAAAAATAGGTTAATATGAGTTAAATTTCGAATCTGGTCATAGAAAATTAATATGTTGTCACATGCAATTTTACAAGATGTGTTTAAAATAATTGGCTATAAAGAAGTCTTTTTGCATGATTTATGGATTTTTGAAGAAAAATAGCATAAATAGTGACATTATTAGTGAAAAATTAATAAAACATAATCTATGACTTAGGAAAAACGTCTAATGTTGCCTTTTATTATCTTTTTCAGATCTAAAATTGAAAAGTTAATGAATATAATTTTTCCATGTTTTTATGATTATTTTATTAAAAATCGATAAACCGCAACATTGTTTTTCCGGAAAAAATTTCGAAATTTTTAACCTAAGATTTTGAACATTATGAGTGTCATGGTATTTTTCCAGAATGTTCATGAGTTTAAATTTCAAATTTTGAATTTATTTGAAATTTTGTGATTTATTTGAAGTTTATAGCTTATTTTTGTAATTTTTGGTCCATTTATGAACAATTTTATAAAATATGGGTTAATTATGGTCAAATTATTAGTGAAGACTAAATTTTGAGTCCTAAGAGGTTAGGGTAATTAACTTATGAATAAATATGAATTTATGTATTTTTGTGATTATAAAATGTTGAAATCACGCAAATCCGTAAAAACCGAGTAATATACGATATTGGCTTATTAAAGGCGATTTAGCATAAAATTGAGCATGTTCATACATATTATAATGCTGCATTTTTTCTTTATGATTGTCATAATTTTAATTTATGTAATTTTGAATTATGTAATTTTACTTAGTATGGCCTTAGATTTTAATTGGTATTTCCCGAATGTATGGAAATATCGATTCGGTTGTAATTTTATTGTGATCTCGTATCACCGTTTTGTAATTTAATAGATTTATTTTATTTTAGTTACAAATGTATAATAGGAAATTATGTAATTTATTATGTAATTTTATTTATCTCGGAGTTCCCAAAGACGGATTTCTTCAAGAATGACGATACATAAAGACGGTGTTACCTCAAGATGCGTGCCACAACCGAAGTTCAAGGGACCAATGGAGTTGGTTTCCGAATATGTAATAGTTAAATAGTTTTTCTATTTTAGGAAAGGCCATACTAGGATTTATTTATTTTTATGCTTGCATTTTATTTTATGTCGCATGCATCGCTAAATCGCCATAACTAAAACATGCATCCTATTTTATCGAGTTTATCGACCGTGTCAATTAAAATTATCGTAGTTCACCGCTTTAGTTCACTTAAAACGTGATAGATAATAAATTGACATGACCTCTCGCTAAAACAATCAATTGAGACATAGCCTTACCAAATAGTAGAAACCATGAAAACCTATTTCGCGAGGGAGTGCACTCGGCCCTACCGGGATACAAACCTTGTTACGTAGGGGAAGTGGGTGATGAATGTTAATCCACCGAATTCGTGTTGATAAGGGATGAATCGGCCCTACCGTGCCCAAGTTGATATGGATTTGGATCATGGACACATTTATTCGAAATTTGGATTGAACTCAACAAAAGTTTTTGATAAGGGATGTATCGGCCCCTCCGTGCCCTTGTCGAATGTGTTTTGGGCTAAAGATAATTGTTAATGTAATATTATCAACCAAGAGTTCTAAAAGTAGAATCGATTAAACGTTAATCCACCGAGTTATATTGATAAAGGATGAATCGGCCCTACCGTGCCTAAGTCGATATGAATTTGGGTCTTGGAATCATTTATCTAGTTGGGTAGAGGTCACTAGAAAAATGCATAAAACTTGTTTAAATCATACATTTTTACGAGTATTATTAAAACGACATTTGTTTTACTCCTTATATTTTGTTTTGTAGACCACTTCTTTTTCATAACAAATGGCAACACCAACACCAACTCCGAACGCCACACCTCTCGCTAGTTCGTCATGGCTCCGATCCTTTATGGATCGATGTAAACTTGAAAAGAATGGGTCAAATTTCTCCGATTGGGATGCCCAACTCAAATTAGCCGCCGAAGGTGACGACAAGCTTCGTTACCTTACCGAGGCCTCTCCACCCGAACCCTCCACTAGGTCCACCGCGGCCACTAGGGAAGCATATGAGGTTTACCAAAAGGAGTCCGCCGCAATGAAAAATGTCTTGATATTTGCGATGGAGGCGGACCTCCAAAGGAGAGCCTTTAAAATGGGCAATGCTAATGAGATTTACTCCAAACTTGTGACCATGTTTTCACAAACTCCGCGGATCGTCCAATATGAGGCGGCCGCGGCATTCTTTGATCTCGACTTCAAAGAGGGCCAAAAGGTTAGCCCTCATGTGCTCAAACTATTGGAGCTTGTCGAGACCTTGAAAATTCAAAAGGTTGAAATCCCCAAAGAACTCATCGTAGATAAGATTCTACACTCCTTGTCCAAAGTCAAGGCATATGTGCAATTCCGGGTGAATTTTAACATGCAAGACAAGGATGTGTCTCTTGAGGAGTTGCACACGTTACTTGTGCAAGCCGAGAGGGACATGGGGTTAAATGTGAACCCACCAAAGGATGTGCTTAACATAAGCACTAAGAGTAAGGGGAAGTTCAAAAAGAGTGGAAGAAAGGGTAAAAAGCAAGCTCCCACATTCACCAAAGCTAAGCCTAATGAAGCTAGCACCTCAAAGATCAAGAAGGGTCCTCTTGATAAATGCCATTATTGTAATGGTATGGGACATTGGAAAAGAAATTGTTCCAAATACCTTGGTGATATTAAGGCTGGAAAGATTACTCTAGTAGGTAAATGACAATCCTTCTTTTATGTTTCTAATTCAACTATGGTATTATGATGCAAAGTTGTGATAATGTATCTCCCTTTTTATTGTAAATAGGGCCTCCACCAAGCAAAGACAAGGGAAAAGAAAAGCAAGCATGAGAAACCATGGAGAAGCTATGGATAGCTTTTGTGGAGCTTTGCTTTTCATTGTCTTATTTTAAATTATGATTTGGATTTTTAGAACTTTAAATTTCCGTGTTCGACATGGAAAGGTATTTTGGATAATGATTTGTATTTTGGATAATGGTGACTTGGTTTGCAACCCAAGTCACCCGTTTTATCATTTATCCTTTTATGTTCTAAAATTCATCTTTAAATGCTTGCTCTTAGAAACATAAGATTATTCACTTAAAGTGATCTAATAGACTAATATAATGACGGGTTTCATTACATGTCCACATGCTTAAGGCTTGTGTATGATCATTTATAAAGTGATTTTGAGTCTATGAACTCTCTTAAAGGTATGTCAATCACCAAGTACACATATGAAATCAATAACTATTAGTCTATCTATGAGATAGTTCTCCTTATACTTCAACATCATTATTTGTGTCTCATATGCTATCTTTGAATCTATAGTGTATTTATTCTAAAGATAGAGTGGGAGAAAAATGAGGACACAACACACAAGGCAAGATAAAATTGTGTACTTGTGTAAATGAAGATCTACGCAAGAGAGAATGATTTGAATGAAGGTATATCTATTTACATAGTATGCCGAATAGATGAGATCTATGGTCTCAAGTTAGTTCTATATGACTAAAGAGACCAAGTGAAGTAATCATAAGAGTATATTCTCAAGATAACTACACGAGGAGACCAAAAGAAAGTTTTGGAAGAAAAATGACTAATGTAAAGTCTTAACAAGTTTTTGACTAAGTTTATGAAATATTTGACAAATAGTTTCAACCTTGAGATTTACTTAAGAGCCTAAATGAATCATAGTAACATACTAGTTATGATCGAGTTGCAAAGATTGATTTACCGATATCTTCAATGGCCAAAGTTTTAACCACGCAAATGTCATTGCTTAACCTCATTATGAAATGGTTAAACCTCCTTCCAAAAGGGTATTTGCGAAGGACGTATTCTAGATATTATTTATATTTGAATAATGACATTGCTACACATCATTATGACATGAGTGTGTTGGAGATTTAAAATCTCTTTCCGTAAGGTTAAGATGAGACCACTTCAAAATAGGTATTTTGAAAGGATATGATGGGAACATATATGGTTTTATCCTAATAACTTGGCAATGCAATTTATATTTCAATTCTTGATAAATTTCGATTGAGAAGTCAATTTCGAAATGTGTAGAATTGAGTGGGAGTTAGGAAATTCTCATGTGAAGACATGGAATTTAGTGGGAGCTATCATCCTTTGAATGTTTACAACTCATCACTCATTAAAGAATGACGAGCTAATACCTTCTTTCATAAAGAAGCTTTTGAGTTTTCAATTCTGGATGAAAATGGACTATGATGAATCCAATTACATCAAGGGATGTTGGATTAGTATTAAGAGATACACATCGTATCAACATTCACATAGGTTATTCATGTAGATGAAAATGGAATTGCCATTTAGAAATCATGGTCGTTCATTGAACCTATGAACGGTTGATCTCATGATTATTAGTAACTAATGTTTCTGCCATTAGAATAATCATGTACATGTCCAATTATGAATCATATGCATAAGAGCATGATGATTGATTGGTAAGCCATAATAGAAACGTCATGAATTCTCGAATAGAATCCGATGAGCGATTTCAGTGTTTGATGGAATGTTCTATTGTGTGTCAAGAGGTTGCGCATATTAATGAAAATCCGAGCACATGTGAGGATTTATGAGAATCCTTGACCTTTCAAGCTAGAAGGAGAAATAAGAAGTTTTGGAAAGGTACTTAATTGAATAAGAAGTTACTCAATACTAATCCTTCCTAACTATGCTAGGACTTGTGAGAAGTGCTAGGCCAATCGTCTTGGCAGATTGTTGCAAGACTCTACAAAACATATACCTAGTGCATTGTGTGTGGATGGGGTACTTGATCAGTACAAGTTATATCATTCATCACAAATTCGGTCGTTATGTGATAATCGATAAGGAAGTTCTTTCAAGATAAAGAACCAAAACCGAGGTCGGGAACCTTGATGTGTACTTGGTAAAGTTCATGCTATGAGAGAGAACATGAATGTAAAGGAAAATGCAAGTGTAAGAAGTTTGAACACATGGACACATGGGATGTTAAACTTCTATTGCAATCAATAAGTGTTTACACTAACGATATACATCACAAGGTTGTAATATGATATTGACTACCCGAGTGTGATGTCGACATTTGTCGTTTGAGTTATTATTAACTCACCTTGCACTTTGTTATATCCAAACGGGTTGTAGAGACAATTGAACCCCGTTAAAGTGAACATGGATTAACATTGTATTTGCCCATAGTTACTTGTATGAGGTGACGTCTCGAAGTAACTAGAGTGTGATGCGATTGATGGCAAGTTCAAGTGCCATAGAGTCATGTGAGATGACTAGTCGATCACATAGGCAGATTGTTAGGAACTTTTTGTCGGGCCTAATGACCGCTTATAGAGTTCTGGCAAATTTATATAGCCTGGTCGTGGCGAGAGCTACTATAGTATTCGAATGAGTCGATTCTTTTGACTAAAGACTATTCGCCTAAGATGGCACAGTTTCAGATTAACTTTGATTTGTGTTACTACGACCTTCGTAAATGGGGTCAAATGGGCATATTTTGGGTTATGATGACTGTGGCTAGTCGAAGGGAATGAGTGCGATATGAATTATCCACCCATAGTCAGGGTTATAGCAATATCTCAGGGCCACTCGAGGAGTAATGAACTGGAAATGCGGGGCCACGCTCGGAATGTATCTATGATAGATGAATCCGGTCAATCAGTTATTCTCCAGATCGAGGAAACCACTCTCGATATGATCACTTGCAAGTACGACCTGAAAGACACCTTGCATTGAGTGGGAGATAGTAATAGGACAAGAGAATTGGTGACGCACACTTGTCGAGGACAAGTGGGAGATTGTTGGAATATGTGTCCTCCGACAATAATGCAATCACGACTGTTGATCATGATGATCACGTGTTTAAATCTCATTATAAAGAATACAATTGGGAAGTAATTTTTGTTTTCATCAACTGGTCAACATATATCGGTAATGATTGGCTGACTAGAGTTTGACATTACTGTCGTGCGACGGTGGTGATCAGTTGACCCCCTAGGTCATACCTATAGGGCAACACTCTTAATTGATTATTTAATTAATCGTATAATGTTACGAGTTAATTAAATTACTTGAAAATTGACGGACGATTTTGGAAGTAAAATTTATGTATCAAATTGAAATGTGATTAAATGAGATACGGTCTGAGTAATCAAATTGTATAATTACTCGGATGAAATTATTGTTTACAGAAACAATTAAATTTGAATGAATTATTATGAATACGATTTATAAATGGAAAAATATTTTGGTGCAAGTAATTATGAAATTACTAAGTCAATTATTGTATATGACGTATTTTTATTAATACGTTGATTTTTAATTTGTTAAAAATACATAATAAATTTATGTGACATGTGACATGCTACATATTGACAAATTGACAAAAATAATATGGATCCCATATTATCAAGTGTACCGAAATTAAGGGGTGGTGGAAGCTAATATTGTGTTTGTTTAATTATTATAAGAACACAATGATTACCTACATTCCTAGCCACGCAACCTTAATATTCATTGTGAAGACAAATGTGTGCATGCATTGGCTCCCCAAAAAGCCCCCTTCCACCCGGTTTTTGATGAGAAAACCATTATGGTTTTTCATCTCATTTTTACCTAATATTACACTAAAATGTGTTAGTGATTATTCATTCTTTTGATCATCCAAAAATTAGAATTCTAGAGAGATAAAAAGCTCTCCTTTTCTTCCTCCAATATACCGAAATATTTAAGTGTTTATAATATTTTGGGTCAATTTTCTACTATATTAATATTGTACTAGTTCCTATAATATTAATTCTATTAAGAGAAAGCTTTGGGTATAAAGCTTAGGGAGAGATCCTACACTTGGATCTTGGTTCTTCCATTAAAGGAAAGCTCAAGAACAAAAGAAAAGGAGATTTCTTTTGTGCCCATAAAACCGAAATCACCAATGTAAGAACATGATTTCTCCTCTATTTTATCATTTGTTTGCATGCATAAAATCCATATTTAATTTTATGACAAATTAAATTGAATCATATATGAATAAGTTTATGTATAAAGATCTACATTTCCTTCACATGGGCCGCCTTGGCCGCTGCTTCCTGAGCAGCCTTCGCCTCTGCCGCGGCCTTGGCCTCCTCCGCAGCCGCCTTCTCATCAAGAAGTTTGTCAAAATCTTGCCACGGAAAAGTGCCTTCAGGAAGGAGGGCCTTAATCGCATCCCTGGTAGCATCTTCAGCTTGGTCCCGGTACCGGGCACACATTTCAGGGATGATGACGGTTTTCAGGATCTCAATATCCTTCTCCCTCTGAGCAAGGATAGCCTTTGTGCCCTTATGCTCCTTCGCCTCGGCCAAATGCAGGGCCTTCCATCTTTCCCTCTGCTCAACCATGGCCTTGTAACCACCCTCAAGCTTGTTCCTCTCCTCCCGCAGCTTAGCGGCATCAGCCAACGCAGACTCAACCTTGGCTCTCTCGGCCAGGACCACCTTCTCAGCGTCCTCCTTAAGCTTTCGCTCAGCGAGGAAGTCCTTCATGGTGGCCAGGAAGTCCCGCATCGTCTTCTCGGCCTCCTCCCTAGAAGCGGCAAGCTCAAGCTTAAGCCGTTCGAGTGTAGGGGCAGTTTAAGCCACGAGCTTTTCTTGCTCGAGAAGATGAGTACCGGCAACTTCAGCCCACTTCACCAACCTTTTTGCCAACCTTATGCCGTCCGCCCTGAGCTGAACGAAGGAAACCTTCTCGGACGAGGAGTCGGCGGCGACATTTTTGTCGCCGTCTCTGCCTGTCAGTCGCTTCTCCAATTGCCGTTCGGTGAGAACAACGGTGGCTGGGACGGCCGATCTATAAAAACCCGGACAAAGTGTCCATGTCAACATTCATCGACATATCGAAAGCCTTTGTCATCGGGAATGCATAAGGAATCGCTAAATCCGAGCCATGGGTTAGATCCGTACGATCCTGGCCTTCTTGGATTGAGGGGGTGACCCCTCCTCTCCCCGCCTGCCTCGTGAAGCAGCAGCGCGGGGCGTTGTTTCTTTCCTCTTATTTGAAGGAGGAGGACCCTCGAGAACGGTGACGTCCTCGTCAACATTGACGACCACCTTATCCTTTTGGACTGCGGGGATTGGAGATCGAGTTGGAGTTGACGTCGTAGCCGCCGTGAGCGTTGTTTTTGGTCTCCGGCGCGCACGTTACCGCCAATCTATGCTTGAGTCGCCCCACATCCATTGCCTTCAACGCCCGCTTCATGAGTTCGTGCGGGCCTGTCTGCGATCGCGGCGCGGCCTTAGGGTGCGGCTCAACAACTCTCCCGTCCTGGTCAAGTCCCAACTTGTTTAGGATGGAGACAGAGAGATCCCGGCCAAATCGATCTGCAAGAAACAAAGTCAACAGTTAAGCAAAAGAAGTAAACCAGGGCTCAAATACCGAAGCATAAAAAGCAAAGGTGGGCCTCATACCGACCCCACTCACCCTGGCTGAGGGCCGGTATGAGGTCGACGTGACAAAGCGGCTCGTCTTGAAGGACGATCTGCGTCGGAGGCATCCATCCCTTCGGCGTGCCATCCCTCTCAGCCTCGAACATGCCCATTGCCCGCACTTCGTCGTCCTTAAGATAGACCTTCTTGGCGTCCATCTTAATCTTATTATGGGAGACATATCTTTCATGCTCCCCCTGACTCTCACGGCGCAAATTGACGCGGCGCTGGAAGGACCAGGGCAGTGGATAGTCCTCCGGAACCTCGACATATAGCCACCGCCCCTTCCAGTCTTTGCAGGACGTCAGCTTGGAGACGGTCACGTAACCCGGCTCGGTCTGCACGCTGTACCACCCCGTGCCGCCTTGGGTAGACAGCTGAAGATGGTGGAGCCGGCGAAAAAGGTTCACCGTTGGGGCCTCCCCCTTAAAGAGACAAAACCATACGAAGCCAATAATCGTCCTAATGGCCAACGGATGCAGTTGTGTCACGGCGACATTCATTGCTTTGATTATGGCCGCGACGTGTTCATTAAGAGGAAAACGGAGCCCATACTCCAGATGTCTAATATACACGCCGATACAACCTTCGGGAGGGAGGGCAACAGACGCTCGATCACCCTCGGGGACAATAATTCTATACCCCCGCTAGGAAGGAGTAATGGTCTTCAAAAAGTTCAGGCCCGGAGACATTAGCGAACTTGTTCGTCCAAACACGATCGGGTTTAATCGAGCAGGCTTCGCCGTGCCACAAGTAATGCGGCCTCTCTGAATCAGATTGGGTCTTTTCCTCCTCGTCATCATCAAAATCCTCGAGAAATTTCTCGTCGATTTGAGAGAAGGCGACTTGCGACCCCGAACCCTACCGGGGTGACAACCGATGGCTCCTGCTCATCGAGGATGCGGCGGTTCGCCCCGGGTTGAGGTACTAGGCGAGCAGCATCGGCGAGACATGATGGCAACAAATACTTAACAAATAAAAGTTGGGGAAGAATTTGTTTGTTTACCTTGAAAGAAAGTGTTACGCCGAGTAACGCTTCGAAAACTAGAGAGAGAAAACGCTTCGAAAATTAGAGAGAGGAAATTTTTTTAAGAAAAAGAAGTTTGCAGGTCAAAATGAGGGGCATCTCGCTCTATTTATAGAGCAAAGCCCATTCGATGGACCAATCGAGCAAAGCCCATGAAGCGTCCACCAATCAACACCAGGCCACGTGTCGAGCATGCAGCCACAGAATGTCAATCGACATACAGTGACAAATCTTCTTCGACACGCTCCTTGGTATCTACTTGCTAACGCCGGTGATCAACCAAGCTTGGCAAAGACGCCGTGGGGGCAATCAAAAGCACACGGCACTCCCAACCTTGGTCTCGACCGGGCGCCATTTTCTTTTCCACATTCGATGTCCATTACACAACAATGTGGAGGGGATATGGTGCGGCACGAACAGGACCACGCCGAGGAAGAAGAGTTCGACATGCGCAGAATACGCTCAACACGCATCGAAGGTCCATACCACGGCATGACTACGGCTGGGGCAAATTGATGGGGCATATTTCGCACCACGACCGAGTCAACATATTGAGCAAGGTCAAAGCTAAAAAAGACAAGCAAGTCAACATATTAACAACCTAAGAACAAAGCTTTGTCACTGTCACTGGGTCTCGGCTCGGTAACTGGCCGAGAGGCATATCCGCGTACTCACATCCGGTCCCTCGGCAAAGATGGAGTCAACCAGCTCGCCCGCTGTCATGGGTCCCTCGGCGAGGGTAAGACAGTCTTTCCACCTGCTACGCCACTTGACCACTACGTGACAAAAGGTGAAAGTCTATAAATACTCATCATCTCTCATTGAGAAACTAACTGGAATATCTGGTATAAACTCCCTTATCTCTCTACAATATACTTCGCCAAGTTCAACACACAACTTATCTCTCTAAGTTTACTGACTTGAGCGTCGGAGTGAGTACGCTCGGTACCAAGCCGAGCCCTCAGTTTGTTCATCTTTACAGGAAAGAGTGAAAGGAAGAGACAAGCAACGACATCATTCCACAAGCTCAAGTGGTCAAAATCCTGCTCCGGAATTACACCCGGAACACTTTATATTATTATATTTATATTTAATACATTTATTATTATTATTATTATTATTATTATTATTATTATTATTATATTATATTTATTATTATTTTATTTTATTTATTATTATTAATATTATTCATAACATATTTATTATTATTATTATTATATTAATAAGTTATTATTTAATATTTATTATTTTATTAATATACTCATTATTAATATTATTAATCACATTATTATTATTATTATTATTATTATTATTATTATTATTATGTTAATAAGTTATTATATTAGACCTATTATTATTATTATATTATTATTATTTATTTTTTAGTTATTATTATTAATATATTATATTATTATTAATAATGTTATCATTTATATTACTAATATATTATTATTATTATTATTATTATTATTATTATTATTATTATTACTATATTTATTATTGTATTAATACTTTACTTTTTATATATCTTATTAGATTATTATTATTAGATTATATTATTATTATTAATCGATAATATTATAATAATATTTATTATTATTATTGGTATTATTTTTATTATAATATTTATTATTATTATTATTATTATTATTATTATTATTATTATTATTATTATCTTTTTATTATTATTTGATTCGATTCGATTCGATTCGATTCGATTCGATTGATTCAGCTCCATTAAGTTGATTCGATTCGATTCAGACAATTTCAGTCCAAAAGAACATGGTCTAAGTTCACTTAAGTTCAGTTCCATTAAATTCAGTTCAGACAATTTGAGTCCAAAATAATAGAACCTTTGTCTTGCGAGTTGCCAACTTGCCACCCTACGTTGCTATTTTTGTCGTGTGATGAGAAATCCCTTATCCGAGTGTGTTTTGGCCGTGAATATATGGAAGGCCTCCCAATCCGTTTAGTGGCTTATTAGCCACTCTAAATATTCGTGTTACTCATTGGATTGCTTTCTCTGAGCGTCAGCCAAGTATGTTACCTCCAATCTCTGTGTGATTGTTTCCTCATTTATTTATTAGTTCTTTTTCATTTTATGCTATCCTTTATTAACTGGATTTTGTACCATAATAATAGTTTCTGTTATTATTTGATTGATTGATTTGTTTTATTTTTTAGCGAATTTGTGATGAAATTTGCAAAATCCTTAGTTTTCAATTTCCTACTCAGAGTTGATTATTTCAAAGGTAATAGACCTAAAATTGAACTAGAAAATCCTGAATCTAAATATTAGTTAATCATGCTGCATTGCTGCCTCGTCAAGTGAATCTATGTCTGTGACTGGATATCTTTACATGATAAATCCTGCACATTTTATCTCAACATTCGTCCATAATGAACTGGGTTGTAGTTTATTTTATTTTGCACCGTTTCACATAATTGCCCTTTTCTCCCTGCTCTTTAAGTTTATAAAGTCCCTGAATTTGTATAAATGATCTCTGATAGTCTAATGTACACAGTACACTAATGAGGTCATGTGAGTCATATCCGTCATGATGCTTCAGCTTGTATTTAAATTCCTTCATATTAGCTACATGTTCGAGAACTTGTCGACGTTTTCTCTTTTCGTTTCTTCATTTTTGCTTTCAGTTGGTAGCTTACATTATAAACATTTTTTTATGCATTTTGGTTGCATTTGCATAACCACCCGATTTGAATAAACATACATGTTCAAGTAAAAGCCTGAATGGGGAAAAAAGTGCAATATATTTCTCTGTTACATATAAAAGCCACGGTGATAAAATGCACTTCGGTTGCGGGCCTTGCAGCTGCAGTAAGTCCGAAACATTGGTATTGAGATGTTGTTGTAACATATCATGTGGCTCTCATTGCGTCCGCTCTTTCAACATTTTCCAAATGTTTAGCAATCGTCATTTCTTCTCAAAATTTGAAATTTAAGTTAGTTTTCCACGTTCATAACTTATCTCCTCTCTCTTATTAGTTGCTATTTTTCACAAATACATAAGACTATTTTCATATATAAATGTTTCCCATCTTTTCTCAAAATTAATGGATAGTATAGATAGACTAAGTATCGAAGTCTGTAGAGTAACGGCAATATTTGATTTGTTGGTTGATGCAGCCAATATATCAGTGTTTTTCTATGGAACACCGAATTTGCCAAAAATAACTTAATGGCGGCATGGTATTCCATTAAGTAATAGGTGTTAACTGAATGAGAGCAATATTGTACCATGCTAATAACATACTAGAATCCAGAATCTCATGTATAAGCTATACAATAATGCATATGTTTGATGGCTAATTTAATTAAGTGGTTCTAGTATGTTTCGACTGATGTTAATTTGTCCTGTTGTATTCCTAGAAAGCAGTTTCAGTAATCTGGTGTCCAAGAATTGACATACTAGTGATACAAGTAGGATTATGTGGTCAATCGCTAATGCTTGAGTGCCACAATGAAGACCACACTCTGCTGCATGCCTCTGCAATCTGCCTTATGCTCAACTGCATTAATTTCACTCTTTCCTGTTCTTTCCTTGCCCTGCAAAAAGTCAATTGGAACGCGATGCCTCTCTCTAGCGCTCGAGAATCCCCAAGGCTCTACGATGAAGGATTCCATTTTAGACTCTGATAGCCGCCGTTTAATTCTACTACGTCATGCTGAAAGTGCATGGAATAACTTTTCTCTAAAAGGTAATCTTTACACGCCTTGTAATTTTCAGATTCCTAACTTTATTTGGTATTTTTGTTTTCAGACTGAGGTAGGTCTGTCATACATTATATTTTGAAATGATATATTTTGTTCTCAGATGATGAATGTTTGTTAGCCAACCATAAATCATGTCTGAATACTGTCTACTTAAAACACTTTTTCACTAAAACATTAACTGTTACTTGATGACAAATTTATTATATGCTTGCGGAAGCTCTTTAGGATTGAATTTTATGTATTTCTAAGTTAACGGAAATAGATTTGGATGTGGAAAAACGAGGTCGAATTTGAGTATGTGAGTACTGTAACGAACCCTTAGACTACCTCACCCTGGTTGGATCTTTGATCCATAATCTCTACAGGTAAATCAGTAAAGAACTAAAATACTTGTTAGCTCTAAGATATTTTCTCAAGCACTTTCAGCGGTTTTTATTTGTGCTAAAAGAAATGAAAAAGAAATATATCAATTGTATACAAGAGCTTTATTTATACTAGAGAAAAGTAAACTTCTAAGCCAAGTAAATTATAAAAGAGGAAAAAATAAAGCTTCTTCATTCCCTAGTCCAATTAATATGAAGAATAATACAGTTCTCCTAATATGAGTAGAACTGGAAGATTGAGTAGGTTAGGCACAAGCTCCATTCCTCCCTTAATGTATAGAACTGGAGTTTGAGTAGTTTGAGTTGGTGCATCACACTGATGAGTCATCTGCATCACGTCCTGTCACTCCCATACGGCCATACTGGTGCCTTGAACATGACAATGCATCACCTCCCTTGTGTATGCCTCAGGGTCCGTGTCATTATCAATCACTGCATCGCCCATGATGAATCCAAAGGTCCACCTGATGGGTCCTAGAGTGCACTTTAAGCCATGAAGTGCCACATTCCAATCAAGCCCTATACTCAACTAGCCACTTTCTCAATTGACCCATCTGAATTAGCAATTCAACATAGAGCAGCCTGCAAACGCGGACGCGGTCAGTGCAAGGTATATTTATTCTTAGAGGCCCAACACCACTTTGTTTCAAATATAAGCCAATTTCTTCTCATTCTTTTTTATGCCGTCAATACAGCCACAACCACGCCCGTTCTATATTTTTTGTTGTGATTTGAGAACTGAACTAAAACACATTAGATCTTTTTTTTTGCTCTCTCATTCGTTGAGTTACTTGGACAGGGTGGTGTAAATGTTGAGCAAACCGATTTGTGAGAACTAATGTTTGAATTCTCACATCTGTTTCTTTTTTTTGTGCGTAGGTTTAGTTCATATAAATTCAAATATCATATAATGGAGTTTCATACTCAGTTTTATTCGCCCTTCCTCACTGCTTGATGCCTTGATCTATTAATAATGGATGTGCTTACTAGTAGCTATTTGGAATTATTAAAACGGACTTGTACATGTGTTAATGTGTTGTAGTCTCTCATATTCCAACTGTAGCTTTCTGTGCTGGTCTTAATAGATCATGACCGACCTTTAAGTGCCGTTGGACGTGCTGCTGCTGCAAATGTTGCACACAAGCTTCAACAACTGGGTTGGGTTCCCAAGCTGATCCTTTGCAGGTTTGTCACTGCTGGACTTCGCATACCATTCACCGTACTGTACTTGGTTTTCCTTATGTGTCAACCTTGGTGGCTCATCAATGGTATATAATCTTTTTTTGAGACTTGATCTTGAAATCGGTTGTTGTGGCTTGTTCTCGGTCATCGCTGCATAAATGCAGCCCATGCTGCCTCAAAATGATGTGTGTTGACAAACAAAACCTTGATAACTTAGCGTCAACCTATATTTTCTACCATGGGCCTATCTGCTTACCTACTGGCATCAATTGTTCACTTTGGCAGTGATGCCACGAGGACCAAGGAAACACTGTCAATTATGCAAGAGCAGGTTCGAAGCTTCTTACATGCTGCAGTACATTTCTGTCCAAGTTTTTATTCAGTTGCTGCTATGGATGGCCAGACTTCTGAACACCTTCAAGAAATGATATGCAAATTCTCCAGTGATGACATTTTTACAGTTATGTGAGTCAATTTACTGTTTTTTGTTTCTCATGCTCTTATGAATCTCTGAATCTTGATTTGTTGGCGTTAGATGATGTTCTTTTAAAGCATTTGTTACTCTTCTCTTGGCATATAATGTTGGAATATCAATTGCGAATTCAAAAGTTCTTATTGTGTCAACATTTTTTTAATTTTTTCTTTTACTGTATGGTTTACTGTGACAAGCTTGTAATTGTATGTGGAAAGGAGAGCTTGTCATGTTAATCGTTTGACAAGTTGGTGAAACTTGTCTAATAGAAACTCTGTCAGGCATTTTGTTGCCGAGATAGAGTACACTGGTGAAATTTGAGGTATAGTGAGCATTCTGAGCAATCACTCAACATTGAAGGGGACTGAATTATGTTTCATTGTCCTTGACTATTTATTATGAATTTTCAATGGTTTGGGGAAGGCTTAGCTCCAGTGTAAACCGCTTCTTGCAATGATTTGATCAAGGCTTAAAGAGCGCCTCCTTGTGATGTAGGATAAAGACGCAATATCATTTTGACCCGTGAAGGCATCGAGATGAGAATGTTTCAACTTTCAAGTGTTTGTCACAGTACAGTTAATGATTATGTGGTTCCAAGCTTTGGCCTTCTTTTAAAAGCTCAATGACTTTATATATGAATTTCTATGATAGATAATCTTCCTTCTGTAAGCTAAATATTTTTAGGAGTGTGCTCTATTATATCTGCAAATTTTTCCTCGCTTGACATCAAATGTGTATGCTAAAGACATTCTTCACAACAGTTCTATTTGACTGATGTCTGAACTTGAGGGATGGCATCGGTGTCTTCATTTGGCCTGCAAAAGAGCAAATCTGAAAGGGTAGCCTATTGTAGTGCTAGAGGCAGGCCTTGCGTCTTATCAGATTAAGGGCAATATGGTTTCCTGGATCAAAGTCTTCAAACTTGTCACTGTAGAAGTTCTTTTGATAAGATGATTTCATGTGCTGTCCATGTATAGATGTGAATGATTCACAATCTGTGTTGAGAATAAAACTCAAACTGAAAATTAGAATGGTAAAAATAATATTTATCATGAATATTTGTAGACATCCATGATATATAATCTCTACAAAACTATCATATAATTGTTGTTTTTTAACTGTCAGTTGCATACTTGCACACAACTATGTTCTAGTGTATTACTCCGTATTTTTCTTGTTTTAGGCTTTTAGCTATAGGCTCCTAAATAATCCCATTGACTATATCTGTTTCAACATCTAAAAAACTCTTCTATCAACTTTTTGTTCTACCGCTCTTTCCGTTCCTCCTTCCTCACTTTCTCGTTTTTTAATCAAACCTGGATGATATTTTCCACCTCCTTCGTAACTCATAACTCATTTCACACCCCTCAACCATTCCGTGATCCTTCACCTACTCTCGGAAACCTCTGCCCCCCTTGAAGTTGGTCATCACTCTGTCATCATCCCTCACATGTCTCCTTTCCTAGCCATTCTGTCCTACTTATGATCCAAAATGGCACACAACTCCTACTCTCGACCCAATTCTATATATCTATGCTCGAACCCCAGTTAGTGAAACACCAAAGGTAGGGTCTATGATGTTCTGGCTAACTCAAATTAGTTCTATTAGGCAGAACAAGAAGTAACTATCAAGCAAAGCACAGAAAGGCCCGTTGGGCAGTGCTAGTTCAATTAAACATTCCCTTCTTTCATACATTCAGTAATAGGAGCTACAAAGGGCGCTGAAATTCTGTATGAATCTCCTATAAAATGATGCTATGCCATAGAAACTCCTAACCTCAATGATGGCCATGTTTTAATGGCTTCAATCTTTTCTTGATCCACAGACACTCCCCTTCCAGAAATGACGTACCCGAAGAATTTCACTTTCTCAGCCATGAAAGTGCATTTCTCAAGTTTCCCAAATATCCTTTGCTCCTTAAGTTTATGAAACAATTGTTGCAACCAGAGTCGGACTTGCTTGAAACCAGTATGCCATCAAAGTAAACAAAAATAAACAGACCCTAGTAAGACCTCAGGCCTTTTGTGTTCTTGATGTGTTTTATCTATTTCTTTTGAATTTGTTTTCATGCTACGATGGAACTGTCAATTCTCCAAATCCACTTTTTAAATGCAATTGTTTGTTGTAATTAATTAGTGTCCAGAAGTAAGGGTTAAACAGATAGTATGTATTCGATCTTCATAGGTGGTGGTCTTATAAAATGGGCAATTGAGCTTGTCAGTTGTTATTACGAGTAGTCATTGCATGTGATACTAGTCCTAGCGTAGTAGAGTAACTTATCTGCATGCAAATTTGTAAGGTACAACTTATGCCGTGAACTGTACTCAGTGTGCATAAAAATTAGCGGCTGCTTGCTCCATGTTATATAAAAACTCTGGACTTGCAATGGTCCTTCCTATTATAAATTTGCTCCATATATATGAATAGGTAAGCATATTCTGGTCATTTCAATTGACACATATTGTGTAATTGTACAGGTGTATGGGACATAACAAAGGATGGGAGGAAGCAGCGTCAACATTTACTGCTTCAGTGATTGAATTAAAGACATGCAATGCTGCTTTGCTTGAAGCAAAGGGAAAATCTTGGGAAGAGGTAAGATCACTTTCTTATTCTCAAATGTTGCTCTTAGATGATATATAAATGACTAGACTGCTGTTTATGACTCTTATATAACATATGCATATAATCTAAAGTTTAATGTCTTGTGTTGGACACTACGTGCAGTGTGCTTATGTTACTTAGGAGAACATCATTGTAATCAAGACTTTTTTCTGTCAATTGATAGGGTTAGTTCTTGTTTGTTTGTCCGAGTTCACCTCTCACCGGAGACACTGAGTTGAAAAAAAAGGTATACTGGGCTCCAAATGAGTCAATTGAGTAGGGTAGTACTACTTTTCAGCCACTCAATATCTCTATCTGTCTTTCGTTTTGTCGCGTTGATATTGTTTAGAATACATAGTATATCATTTACATTTCACCAGATTTTTATTGCTAACTTCAGTCATCAATCTTTTCATTACTTTCCTCAATTGTTGGCTTATTATGCCTTAAGATGGATCTGAAAAACAATGCTTACCCTACATGTCTTGTTGAAAATATTGAAATCTGGTTGATTGAGTACATAAACAATTATAAATGAGAGCGATAATTTTAGGATTTTGGAAAGTGTTCCGGTGGTCGCTTTTTGCTTAAACTAGAGAGTCATGTTTGTGCTTTGACCAACATTTTCAGCAGGACTATTATTAATGTGCTTGTAGTCCCAACGCCTACAAGGAGACGGAGAGAGCTGGAAAAGCAAGATCAGTATGTTAATTTCCACCATAAATATCCGACCTTATAATTTCAAGATAGCTATGCGAATAACATAACATAACATAATTACAAATAAACTTCAAATGCCTTTTGGAATCCAATTCAAAATTGCTTTTCGGATTTGATTGTTTTGGATTTTCGTACCCAATTTTGCACGCATTAATGTTTGCAACATCCTATGCATTGTTTGAGTTCATTTCTCTAATAGTTGGTTATTTCATTTATCGGTGAAATAAATTGGACATTTTTTATCCATTAACATCTTGGTAGGCTATGTAGACTCGACTTCAAGTTCGATTGCCTATCTGATTCTTTCCTCTCGTTCCTCTTCCCGAGTTCGAGATGTCATATTTTCTTCCATCACCTCTATCCATGTTTTCTTATTCTTTCTGCAAGTGTCGTATCTGGCGGCTCACTTGTTCTCCATCTCACTTGTGCAAACCACCTTAACCGATTATTCCCCATCTTCTCTCTGATTAGTGCAACTTTTACTTTATTCCCAATCACCTCAATTCATAGTCAATCCTTTTTTATACACATCCACAGTGGTTTGTAGCATGGTTGTAATATCCACATACTCCTCAACATTTATCTTTCGAACATGACATTAGTTTAGGACCAACACTTGGTGCCATACACGAATTGAAGCCTTATTCGTAGGGAAGGATTTACAATTTATCTGTAGCGCATGCGATGATCACATAGGAATCTTATAACACCCTTTCACTTCAATCATCTTAACTTTTCTACCATCTAACGTTGATTATGTGTGCCAGAATCCTATCCGATCCTCTATCGATCATAAATTGAAGAAAATGGACTATTGGACAATATAAGTAACCGTTGCTAGTTTCGTGCTTCCTTTGCCATTAAACCTATACTTTAAATCAACATAATCTCATCCCTCAACACGTTTTTTCGTGACAGCTAATTGGAGAGATACATAATTGAGTGTTCTGGGTTACAATTAATATTTGAGCAGTGAAAATGAGTGAAAATGTGTGGCTGGCTGGAGAAAGGATATGTGGTAAGGCCGTAAGGGTGTATTTGATACGAAGTACTTGATTATAATCAACCAGATCATTTTTCTTTGAAGTGATATATGGCCTTGTTTGGCAAACTTTGAGAATGACCACATTTTTTTTGTCCTCTTCCAATAAAATCGATGATTTTGAGCCATGAAACAAACTGTTTTTTGGACTTAGCTCTGATGTGATGCCAAAAGGCGAATCCTTGTTCATTATCTATATCTATATATATTTATAAAATAGGTTTTTCGAACGATTCTAAACTGTCCACATCATTAAAAATTAATTTAGGAAAGTATATAAATAATAATTTTTGATGTAAAGAACAAAGTGGAGAATCTTTTAATTATTATAATATACTAGTATAGTATATATTTCCTAATTTATATTCAAGTCATGTTTCTATTTTTTACCTGAAAACTTTTACATTTCATTTGACAAAAAAACATTATTTAAAAAATTATAAAAATAATATAATTAGATTCTTGGTAAAAAATGCTATCATTAGAGTATAAATTTCATATAATTTGCATATGTTAAAAATTGTGTATTTCATAGTATGCTATATGCCCCACATTGAAAAATAATGTTGGTGAGGTAAATATACTACGTATAAATAATAGAATTGTCCCACATCGAAAGATTAACATAAAGTGGGGGTGATCCTATGATTATAAATAGGAGGCATCCTTGGAACTTAGGTATCAACCCAAAATCTTTTGAGTCTCTTAAGGCCCTGTTCTTTCTGGCTTATTTTCAGCTCACTTCAGTACATCCCAGCTTTATTCAATTCAATTCAGTCCAGTTCAGCTTCATTCAGTTTAACTCAGCTTCATTTAGTTCAGTTCAGTCCCACTAAGTTCAGCACATTTCATTTCTACTTATCTTAAACTTAATAGATTTTATTAATATTTTAATATTTATTTATTTATTATTATTATTATATTAAAATTGTTATATCAATATTATTAATATTTTTATTATTGTTATTAATTAATTAATCATCACAATAATTATTATTATTATTATTATAATGAATATTGTGATTACTACAATCAATAATATCGATATTAATATAAATAATACAATTAGTAATACTCTTATTAATATGAATATTAATTAATTATAATATTATTAATAACATTGCTACTATTAATTTTAATAAACTAATGTTATTATTAAAAATATTACTATTATTACTTTTATTATAAATACGTTTTTTTTTTCAAATATGAACTTTATTTTTTCACATACATTTTTTCTTAAACATTCCATTTAGTATCCTTTTTTACCTAAAACCCAACCAAATGAACTCTTAAATCATCATTTTTCCTAAAACTTATTCTAATTGCTCAAATGACTCAAAAGATTGATTCCAATTTAACAATTAATAAAGTATTTTACTTATTTATCAATTATTAATATTATTTGTTGATTTTTAATTAATCATTCAAAATTTATTTGTTTGTTAAAGATAAAATTAGGATTTGTTAACTTTTATTTATTTAATTAATTAAATTAGGATTGATGGTGGTTCTTGGTGGCTACCGAATCACTCAAATTAGTATGATACTTACACGAATTGGTGATCTATTATTCCATCTAATTAGGATAGAAGGTGGTTTGTGGTGGCTACCTAAACACTCAAATTAGTATAATTATTAGTATATATATTATTATTAGTAATCTTCCTCTTCCAACAACAACAACAACATCATCATCGTCACTATTTTATTTATTTATTTATTTTTATTTTTTTGCAAGAAGGTATTTTCCATATATTTAAAAAAGAATTACATGGAGTTTCTTACAAAAGAGAGTAGCCTCTAGCCAACTATACACACTATGCTAACCACCCGATTAGGTGTTTAACACATCAACTAGGACATCAAACAAAGGCCCTGAGGCTCGACTCAACAACACAGCACTTAACTTGATCTCCTTACAAAGAGCCTCTACAGATCTCTCTTTATCTTCGAATATCCGCCTATTCCGTTCAGTCCAGATACTGTACACCAAGCAGGCAAGTGCACAACTAATCCATTTAGCTTGCCATTGATCAGACTTACTTCGTCTCCTAGCAGATACCAGCAGAGAGTGTACATTCTTGTCATCCGTATGCAACCTAATCCATTTCTTGATGGCAGCCAAAGTATCCCGAGTATAGGGGCAGTGAAAGAACAGGTGACGGGCAGATTCAGCACCCTTACAACACAGATAGCATCTATTTACCAAATTTATTCCCCTCTTTTGCAGTTGGTCCAAAGTAGCGAGTTTCTTTTGGACTGCAAGCGTGAGTATAATCTTGTGCCTTGGGAGGAATATACCCTTATGTATTGCTTTAAAACAAGTATTTACAGGGAACTTAGGTCTTAGCTCATTGTAGGCAGTGATGGCCGGAAACTTTCCCTGAATGGTACACTTAGAAAGCAATTCCTGCACATCCTGCAGACTGCCTAGCTGCTGAATACAGGCATCTCTAACCTGCAATATGCCCCTAAAACTTTCTGAGAAATGGTCCTTGTTCCTGATGCTGATCTAGATGCCACAACCATTTGAGGAAAAGTGCCTTGTTCCAGGCTTCCAGCACGAGAAAGTTTTAACCTGGAAGCCTACCTCAGACCAAGGAGAGCAAATGCTTTCCCAACTCTTGAACACAAGCCTATGTTTCCCATCCATACAACCCCAGAATAGGTCTTTGCTGAATTTGGTAACATACTTGCAGACATGCCTGGGCAAGTACATGCCAGAAGTCCAAAAGTTCCCTAAGCCAAAAATAACAGAATTTATAACTTGCAGTTTACCAGCATAAGAAAGGGCACGAATAGAACACCTTTGCAAGAGACATTGAAGCTTAGTAAGGAGACCATTATACATGTCTTTGGATAGTCTGGAAGAATGAATGGGGACCCCTAAATACCTGAAAGGAAAGGAACCTTCCTTAAGACAGGCAGTAGAGAGAATAAGATGTTTGACATCAGGCCTTACCCCTCCAAAATAAGCCTCTGTTTTGTCTAGGTTAGCCCTAAGACCAGACCATCCAGCAAACCTATCCAGTACCTCAGTGGCCTTTGTCAGAGAAGGCAAGTCCCCTCTAGTGAAAATCATTAGGTCATCTGCAAAAATTAAGTGTGTAAGGCCTAATCTAGAGCACTTAGGATGGAAGGAAACATCAGGAGAGTTACACATCCCTCTGAGGCTCCTAGACAATACTTCCATGCTTCCATGCTTCCATGCTGAGTACAAACAGATAAGGGGATAGGGGACCCCCTTGTCTAATCCCACTCTTCCCCTTAAAGAAACCACAGTTTGCACCATTGATCTTTATTGTAAACCAGGAGCCTTGAACACACCCCATAATCCACCTAATAAAGGTGGCAGGAAACTTTAGATGGGTGAGCATACTATGAATGAACCTCCACTGAAGAGTATTAAAAGCTTTGCTGATATCAACCTTTAACATACATCTTAGAGGAGACCCCTTTCCTGGCATAACCTTTGACAAGACTTTGAGTCAACATGACATTCTCAAAGAGACTCCTACCTTGCACAAAAGCAGCTTGCTCCTCACCAACAAGCTTAGGCATAAGGGTCTTCATCCTGTTTGTTAAGATTTTACTTATAGTCCTGTAAATGATGGAGCAACAAGAAATAGAACGAAAATCTCTTACAGTCTGGACAACTGGTTTCTTTGGGATGAGGGAGATGACTGCGACATTAGCTTGCTTGGGCAGGAAACTTGTTTTGAAAAAATCTTCCACACCAGCACAAAAATCCTTTTCTACAATGTCCAAGGCAGCTTTGAAAAACCCAGAAGAAAACCCATCTATACTTATTCGAACCAATGCTGAAGAGAGCATCTTTTATTTCGTTCCTGGTTACAGGACAGATGAGAGCATCAAAGTCAGAATCCTCCACACATTGCCCATTGGAACTTAAGGGCCCGCTTGACTTTTTTGAGCTTGCTCATTAGTTTGAACATGGAGTTTCCAGTGACCCCTCCACGACACCAGTTGCTTAAAACTAGGATGATCAACCCAGCAATTGAGAGAAACTTGAACTGCTTTGGAGGCAGGGGATCATCATGGAAAGTGACCACTACTGGGCAGTGATCAGAGATACCAGGAGAGGGAAATGTTACAGAGGTTTGATCAAAGTGACTAGTCCAAGCAGGATTGACAAGGGCTCTATCCAACTTGGAGTATACTTTGGTGTTATGCTCCTGCTTGTTGAACCATTGTTGAACCAGGTGAACTCATGACCAGAGCCAGGCATATCATCTAGGTCACTTTGGAGCAAACAAGAGTTAAAATCCATCATTTCAGAAGCAACAGGAGGATGGTTACTGATTTTCTCAGTAGGATATCTAACAACATGAAAATCACCCATTGCTAGCCAGGGACCAGAGAAGAAAATTGAGTCATAGAATCCCAGAGTTCCCTTCTTCTATCAGCACTATTGCACCCATAAACAACAGAAAGATACAACACTCTACCAGTAACTAAATGCGTAACATGACAGTGTATAACTTGGGCATGCTCCTCTAGCACAGAAATATGCACAGTGACAGGGTTCCACAAGAGCCAAATCCTGCCATTGACATGTTTATTGTAATTACAGTAAGATGAGTATCTACCAAAATTGTTCCTCAGAACTTTATTAGCTTTCTTCTGTTTGACCCTTGTTTCCAAAATCCCAAGGATGTCAATTTTATTAGTCCTCAAGTATTGAGCTACCTCTATATGTTTTATTGGCTTATTAAAGCCTCGTATATTCCAAGTAGATATTATCATTTAAAAGAAACATTAGGGGGATCTCCTCAGCAGGATGCAAGAAACCAACTTGATCAGTGCCATTAACTCCATCAACAGACAGGATACTGAATCTGTTAGGGTAAAGGATTGGCCCCCCAACATCTGCACCACCTTCAACATGAACCATGACTCCACTTCCATCTCCTGCAACCCCAGTAACGACCTGACGTGACCAGGGACATCCTGACCAGACTCTAACCCTAACTCACTGCATGCTGAGTGCTTTACAGCTTCCTGGGATAAGGGACCAACCACCTCAACATGAAGAGTAGGGCCTAGCTCACTGCATTCTGAGCCCTCACCATCAGTCAAAGGGACTGGATCCTCTACCACAGGAGCTGAGGTACCACCATAAACAATCCTCTGTTACAGTCGTAGGGAAGCCACTCATAAACAACCCTCTCTAGGCCAACAAAGGGGGCATTTATGACAATTTGATCAGGCAAATCTGCTGTAACATCAGCCTCCACCAGCACCCTAGCAAAGGACAGCCTAGCTTTACATGTAGTAGTCAAATCAGCAAAGAGAGGCTTGCCCACTTTACTGGCCATCTTACTTAGCACATAATCAATCTACATGTAGGGATCCAAATCAGGAAAGAGGATCCCATACATCCATACAGGCGAGACACTTTCCATAATACATGAGAAATAGGGTGTCCATTGCTTAAGAATGAGAGAATTGGGACCAACAGACCATGGCCCTTTCATCAACACCTCTTGCATATCCTCGGCATTGTCAAACTTGAAGCTAAACCAACCTTTTTTAAAATATTGGACAACAGGTAAGGTGCTAGAAATCTAATATTTCTGGACATACTCAGTCATTTGAGGGTTGGTTTAGCTCCTAGGACATTTCCCATTAGAGTGTACTTCCACATTTCCCATTGTCAAATATTGGACTACAACTACGACGACGACTACTACTACTACTACTATTATTATTAGTATTATTATATTTAAGTGAAGTTTATTAGAACAGGGCCTAAGTATTCTCTTAAGAGAGTTCTTAAGAGTTTGTATCATTATCTCCAAAATATGATATATATTTCTATATTATATTTAAGTGAAGTTTATAATTTTTATATAAAAACTTATACCATTTGACAAAAAAAACATCGTAAAAAAAATGAAAATTATATAATTAGATTCGTGGTAAAAAAAATGTTATCATTAGAGTATTGGTTTCATATCATTTGCACATATTTTAATTATGATAAAAAATAGAAAAAAAAAAACGTACGAATATTAATAGATAGTATAGTATTTGCTTATTATTAAATCGGGTTGGATGTCAAAGTAGGTTCGAAAAATATGGTGTATTTCTAAGTATATTATTCGTTCCATATTGAAAAGTAATGGAGGTGTTATGAATACTACGTACAAATAGTTGAATTTTTCCACATCAGAAAATTATCATAAGGTGGGTGATCTCATGATTATAAACAATATTCATCCTTGAAACTTAGTTATCAACTCAAAATATTTTGAGTCTCTTAAGTATTGTCTTAGAGAGCTCTTATATATTTTAAGTCTCTCAAGTATTATCTTAGATAGCTCTTATAAGAGTTTGTATTAACGGCATGCCTTAGTTACAACAATACTCCGTAACATACAAATATTAATCACGTAAATAATTATAAAGGCGATTACATATTAGTGATATTATAATATGATTATTTTAAGACAATCGATAGTATAAAAAGATCGTGAATACACAAACAAATCAATATTTAGCTTTTTACTTTGATAAATAGTAGAACTTAATCTTTTTAACTTTCAAATATAGGTAATTATTATGCCTCATAACATTTGAGTAAGACTAAAACACAACATTATTTTTAATCATTTATCGAAATCGCACCGAAAAAAAAAGCATTTTACATTTATTTATACATTTTATTGATTCCTCCATTTCATATTAAAATTCGTGTTAGGAAAAAAAATAAAAATATGTAATTTAAACAATTAGATTAGTGAAATACTTATTCTATATTCCCAAAGATCAATAATTGCATAAGCTAGGTGGGTGATCCTATGATATAGTTAAAAAAAATTATGAAAACAATATGATTAAATTCATGGTAAAAAATGTTATCATTAAAGTATAGGTTTCATATTATTTACACATATTATAGATGGTATACTTCTTAGTATATTATATATTCTAAATTGAACATATAAATAATAGAATTGTCTCACGTCGAAAGATTAGCATAAGGTGGGTGATCCTATGATTATAAATAGAATGCATATCCTTGAAACTTAGGTATTAACCCAAAATATTTTGAGTCTCTCAAGTATTGTCTTAGAGAACTCTTACAATATGATATAAAAAATAATGTGGAGAATGTTTTAATTATTATAATACACATTTCCTATATTATATTTAAGTGATGTTTATAATTTTTATATAAACACTTATACATTTCATTTGACATAAAAATATCGTAAAAAACAAAAATTATGGAAATTATATAATTAGATTCGTGGTAAAAAAATGCTACCATTAGAGTATATATTTCTTATTATTTGCACATATTTTAATTATGATAAAAAAATAGAAAACAAAAACGTACGAACATAGTATAGTACTAAGTACGAAAAAGATGGTGTATTTCTTGGTATGTTATTCGTCCCACATTGAAAAATAATATAAATATGGTTAATATATAAAGTATAAAGAGTCGAATTGGGGTGATCCTATATTCCTATGATTATAAATACGAGTCATCTTTGAACTTATGTGTCAGTAACATAAAATCTTTTGAGTCTCTTAAGTATTGTCTTAAAGCTCTCTTATTAGAGTTTCTATTATTATCTCTACAATAGCGAAATTTATTTATTATTTGTTTTTCTCTCATAAGTAATAAACGGTAGGTATGTATGTATTTATCTTCTATTTTCATTGAAAGAAATATTGTAATCATATGTAAACAAATAATTATATGTAAAAATTAAATCCTTAATAATATTTTTTTCATTATAACTAAGTTAATTACCCCGTGCAACACACGGGCTTTCAACCTAGTCTATATCTATATCTATATTCTATATATATTTATAAAAGAGGCTTTTTTTTAGCGATTCTAAGTTGTCCACATCATCAAAAATCAATTTAGGAAAGTATCACAAATAATATTTTTTGATATAAAAAATAGGGTTATTTAATGGGAATATTCTGAACTATGGGGGTGCTGCTTAAAATACTTCAAACTCTATTTTAACTACGAATAAAACCAACTATTAGCCTCTTCACTTTTAACACAATAGGTTCACCAGCTACCATGTTAACCATTTTTTAATCCCTTCTTTATCCCCTCTTTTCCTTTTACTTTTCATTCCTGTGTGAACCTTTTCACCATCTCCCTTACCTCTTCATCTATTCACCATTAAAACTCCCGCTTTTCTCCAACATGCCATTGATGATCCTCACCAAAATGTCCCATTGATCATTTCTTAAATTCATCCTCTCTTACTAGCGTATTGTGTACTGGTTGAAGGCATCTATTTTCGCAAAATGACACGAGTAAAGTTTCCTCATCGATTTTTATGTTATTTGAAACTTTGATTATTTAGTGGTTGGTCTTGTTGTAAATTAATTGCAAGTTTTCCCCTTTTGTCCTTTTTGTAGGGTTTAATTGATGGAGTGGCTGTTGTAAAAAGACTTTTTTAACTATTGAATAAAATAGCAGTACCTTCAAAAGCAAACACTATTAATTAAATAGAAGTAACTTGCGAATGGATTGAATTCCAGATTAATGGATTGAGTTCCAGAAACTTTGAATATTTAGTGGTCATTTGACTCTCTTTACCTATATGTATCTTCATTTCAGCCAATCTTTTATTTTTGCTTGGCAATGGATTGAACTCCAGATTTAGGACGTTTAAAATTAATTTTTAGGATTTTTAGGATGTCGAATTTGATGAATATGATGGTGTGAGCGCTTCATTTGAGGAAGAAGGAAAGAGAAATTAAAAATTAAGGAGAGATAAGTTACCTTTCAAATGAAAAAGGGAGAAAAAATTTGAAAAAAAAAATACTTTGCAAGCAAGAATAAAGAAGACGATGAAGGCTGTCAAAGGGGAACCTGCTACTCCAAGTAAACCGAACAACAATTCTATTCAAAGTGAAGGGGCAATAGTTGGTTTTATTGGTAGTTAAAATAGAGTTTGTAGTATTTTGAGCAGCACCCCCATAGTTTAGAGTATTCTCATTAAATAACCATAAAAAATAAAGTAAACAATCTTTTAATTATTATAATATATATTTCCTAAATTATAATCAAGTGATTTTCTAATTTTATATAAAAACTTTTTACATTTCATTTGAAGAAAAAAGTATCGTTAAAAAAATTCTGAAAATAATATAATTAGATTCGTCGTAAAAAATGCTATCATTAGATTATAGATTTCATATTATTTGCACATATTAAAGATGATCTACTTCTTAGTATTTTATATGTTCCACACTGAACATAAATAATAAAAATTGTCCCACATCGGAAGATTAGCATAAAGTGGGGTAATCCTATGATTATAAATAGAAGGCATCTTTGGAATTTATTTCACACTCCAAAATCTTTTGAGTATCTCGAGTATTGTCTTAGATAGTTTTTAAGAGTGTATCATTATCTTCACAATATGATATAAAAAATAATGTGGAGAATGTTTTCCTTATTATAATAATATTTCCTATATTAAAATGGGTTATAATGTTTATAATGTTTTAATTATTCAACAATTTAATGAGAATGGGAATATCAAAACGAGTTAGGTATGATTTCATTATAATGGGCACAACTCACTGAATATTAGTCAAATAATTAAGCGGCCAACAGTTGAAGGAATCAAAGTATAGGAAAGAGCTCATGGTTCAGCTACCATCTTAGCTCTAGGAACTGCCAACACACTCATAATAAAATATTACAAAAACATTTTCCTAAAAGACCCATAGGCCATAACAGCTTATGTAGTCTTAATACAAAATTTATTGGGTTAATTCATAGGAATAATCTATCTTATTACCCATCTTCTCAAAATAATCCGAACTATATTTTAACCTATAATAAACCCTAAGTTTGTTTATCATCTTCTCAAAATAATACGCTTGATTTTTGACCTACTGTTTCGGGTCAGCATGACTTGCTAATAATTATAATAATAAATAAATTTTCCTAAATTACAATTCCTGAAATATGAAGCTAATTACCACAATTTATACCTACCCCTATTTCCCACAACTGACTCCACGGAGTACCGACTTTACCTGCCTCCTCTGGCGTGGTGGCTCGCCCTTCCTATAACCCCTAGTTTCTATCGGTGCTCACTCCAATCCTGCTCTACAAGTTAGATCTCATCCCTCTACAGTGCCCTTATCCATCTTAGCATCCCTTCAATACTTCTCAACTGTCTCGTCGGAGGCGTGGTTAAAATTTGAAAGTATTGCTGAAATTAGAGGGTAAGAAAGAAGGAAGGTAGCGGAAATGGACATATTTCACGAACTGGGTTCGGCGAGCAACCAAATTACCATCACCGTCACCGTCACCGCAAGCAACCACCTTCCCCTTGAATCTGATGTGTGAGTAATCACGAGTCACGACAACCATATCAATACTGAAACACCAGTTTTCCAAATCCCGTTGGCCAACCCTTCAATCCCTCTTCCCACATACATATCCCTTTCTCTTGTTTCCTAAATTATTATCTATTTCTCCAATAATCGCAAATGAGTTCATGGTAGAGCCGTAGAGGGAGGACTAGAGGAGCTCGTGGGTGATGAGGCAGTGAGCTACTCGAAAATGAGTGCGAAGAAGGTAGTTGAACATGATGGCAGTTGAGGACGGAAATTAGCCAGAACATAGTTGATAGTGGAATTAACAGACTAGAATATTATTATTGATTCTCTTTATTATTTTCAAATTTTAATAAAAGAAAGATTGACTTGATTAGAAGGTAACCGGTCACCCTGTCTATTTTAAGAGAAGGGTATTTAGAGTTAGGTTTATTGTGAGTTAAAACATTGTTCAGATTATTATGAGAATAGGGGTAATAGTTTGGATTATTCATGTGGATTAACCCAAATTTATTTGTATTTTATTATCACGAATTTTTATTTGAGACGGAATTATCCGTTTTCAATCTTTTTTTTGTTTAAATAGGTACTTAAATTAAAAGACTTACAAACAGAGTTCATACATCAATTAAGGGGGAGTAGGAGGCCTGACTCCAAAGAACAAATCGTTATTAAATCGAGTTCGATGTCGAACTTAGGTGCGAAAGATATCATGTATTTCTTAGTATGTTATATGTCACACATAAAAATTAAGTATTTCTATTATATATTAACGGTTAAAATTAAAATTTAACAAACTATAATTTTGTTGTCACTAAATTGTATGTTTGCTTATAGTGGCAAAAAACATAGATGGCTTTATCTTTTACGCCTTTACGGTGGAATAATAGCAATAAGATGATCATAGGAGTACACATTACATGTGCTTTGAGAAAGAAAATACATAAAAATGAACTCGGTGTATCAGTAATTAGAAGATTAATTATTATTATTATTATTATTATTATTATGATTATGATTATGATTATGGTTATGGTTATGGTTATGGTTATGGTTATGGTTATGGTTATGGTTATGTAAGACGGTCTTATTAATTGAACAAAAAAATTTGAAATGACTAATTTAAAAACATGACATGTGTAAGTAAATTGTCCATATTTGAAGGGTAGATATATGGTTCAAACAAAATATATACTCCCTCCTCAGTCAATAGTTTACATTTGCTTTATTCCCCCTCACAAAATACAGCAAATGTAAATTATTCATTAATTTCACACCTATCTTTATATTAATCATAAGAGATATACAAGATGTCTACCTTCTTTCACTGTTTATGCTTTAGTTACATTCCTAGGGGTTTGAATAAACGGGCTCATGGCCTGGCACGTAGGGCCATGAGAATGTAGAAACCTTTCGTATCGGCTGCCAAGAAAAAAAAAAACGCTCTGATTCCCTTACACTATGATAAGTAGTACTTAATAAATTTTGCTAGAATTCGAGATAACAAAGCTTTAGAGGCTACTTAATGCTTAGAATCAAGTACGTATCAAGAGACCATAAGGGATTAGGATATTTCATTTTTTTTTTTAGAATTATGTGACACCCGGATTTGCACTTCAAACACCTATTCGCTAATGTTCTATAACTTAGTTTTAAAATAATCAAGGTCATTACCCCGGACAAAGTACGGGCTTTCAGACTAGTATAAGAAATATATTTGGCAAGAGCTGCCATCATGTAATGAGTTCTGCATATGTTTTCAAGAGTTAGATTTTCATGTATGCTATTCTTCGTAAGAGTTAGATTTTCATGTATGCTATTCTTTGTACTTCTGTTTGTGTATCTTTCACTTGGTTTAAGATGGTGAGAAATGGAGGAAAGTGTAATTCTGTGAACCAAGCGAACATGATGTAATTACGAAGTATTTTTAAAGCTTGGGCAACAATTGGTCTTTTATTTGCCAGATCTTCATATAGGAAGGTGTTCCAAACCCCCCACTACCTGTTCCGTCATCCTCCTCTCTACTCTACCTTCTGCCTTTTTGTTCCATTTATTTATTAATGCTGAGGAAATCTTACATTTTTCTCTTTACACTCACTGCCGGAGCTATGGCCTATAGGACTTGTGGTGTTGTCTCTGCTGCTTATACTTGTTACTCTGTCTTTTACATGTTTCAAATTTTGTTTCCTCGTTTTGTTGCTTATGATGAGGCTTAATTTGTCTCGGTAAAATGAGTGTGTTTGATCTTGCAGGCATTCACATCAGCTGGACTTGGTGGATGGAAGCTGCATGGTATTGTCACCCCTGATTGTAGCCGTGAGATTAATGATCCTCCAACTTGAAGAATTGTAGAGATCCTCGACACCTTACAGTCACTTGTCCCTCTCTTAGATTCATAGAAGCTTATAGTTTGAAACAACAGGCAAGAGAATCGCGTAAATGATTTAGCAGGATAATGATGTGAAATGAACACATTACAATCAACTTCACAATTATTGAATCAAAGGGATCACATTAGACTCCTGTATTTCATAGATATATAGTATATACTCATATGGAGTAATGACTTTTTTTTCGTTTTTATGTTTTACAATTGGACAAATATCTATTTTTTTTTATAAGGCAAGAAAACTAGATTGATCCTCTAGACGTATCTCTTCCTTTCGAATGAGCGAGGTGAGTTGAAGCCACCGACTTTCAAACCACCTCAAGAAAGTTGGACATAAATGTCCAATAGAGGCCATAAAGTCAGCAACTTTGTTGGCCTCACGAAAGTAATGTTTAATTACCACTTCATTTGCCCTTGAGCTAGAGCACAAAACATGGTGGGCTTTTAAGGAAGTGAACTTTGATCCCTGCATAGCCTCCGGATAACGATTGTTACAAAGGCATGACCTCGAAGAACCAAGGTTGGAGGCCTATGAAAGTTCAAAAATCTACAAAGAACAATCGAAGAAATGGCATGATGCCAAAATATCGAGGAAAGAAGTGAACATAGGAGATGTGCTCCTTTACAATTCAAAAGTCAAGGTGTTTTCGAGTAAGCTTCGCTCTACATGGTCGGGACTATTCAAGGTGGTCAACGTGATTTTAAGTCGGGGATAGCAAAAATATTAAGCGGATAACTATTCAGAAAAATGAAAAGTTACTAAAAAAATGTGCTACATAAGATCTAAAAATTCAAATTTCAAACGCACTCTGAACCATCAAATGAACGCTCCAAACTAACTTTAAGTTCTCGTCTTACAATGTAACAACTTATTTTTATTTTACTTTTCGACATTAAATTTGAGTATATAGCCCTTTTTTTTTTTTTTTTTTTTTTTTTTTTTTTTTTTTTTGATAAAGGTAATAAAACTAGATTGATTCTCTAAGGTAGGACCAACCTATCTCATCCTTTCGAATGATAAAGGTAAGTTAAAGCCACCGGCTTTCAAACCACCTCGAAATGATTATATAGCTTTGTGATACAAAAGAAAAAACACTTAACTAGTACTATGTAAGGACTTAAAATTTTCACTTTATAATTTGACAAATTATCTTCATTTAATTTTCAATTTTGATATTTTATGATAACATAAAAAAAAAGTTGGGAACTTAACCGAATTTATTTGAGACCCATTAAACAATTATTTAATGAAGACATTGAAACAAGGAAAAAAATAATAATGACATGATTGTGGCAGGATTCGAACCCTGCTATTCTGATTGGAATATCCAATTTTTATGTCTATTTAATGCGTTGTTTCTTATTTATTCACAAATACACAGTTTTGGGGTAGCTTGTCATCATCGTCTTAACTGAACTTTTTTTGTATGGGTAGCGGCTGCTACCTTTCACAGCCAGTTGAATTCGCCTCTGTGAATTTTTCCCCTTGTGGTTCCTTTGAGCTTTGGAGTGAGGAAGGTGGATATTTCGAAGTTAACGGGCAACGAGTGAAGCGATATTTCAAGGGTGATGATAAAGGTGTGATTGAAGCTATGTTGATACGAATGCGGAAGCGACTTAACACGAACTTAAGGATATCACGTGTTAAGCGTGACAACCGAACTAATTTAGTCCGTAGTTCTACCTCGAACCCGGTGCTAATAACGATGAGATTGGAGCCCAATCCTCAAACTCCAATTCAAAGTACAATCTCGAATTTTTGTATACAAACTGATCGGGAATGATCAAAAGCTTGCAACGGTTTTTGTTTCTTTCAAACTTTAATATTCATGATCTTCCCGAAAATAACAAACTTAACTCCCTATAAATAACTATAGCCTTCTTAACCAACAAGAAATCTAAAAGATAATTAAAAGATAACTAATAAACTAACTAAAAGATAACTAAAATTCTAAACTTAATCAATAAGATCTAACAACTAATAAAATAATATCTTATTATTAGTTTTATTTTGTATCATATGTCCTGGGAATCCTCTCCCCGACTAATTCTCCTCTCTTTCATGAAGGGGTTTGGTGGAGTTCCCGAAGAACCACCACTTTGTAAATATTACTCTCCTTTACCTTAGATTTAAATTCCGTCAATTTAGCTTAGATATTTCATTATCATTTAATTTCGAGTTGAGAGGACGTGAGACTAACATTTCCATTTGATTTTGAAGGATTTTTGATTGGTAAAGGTGAATGAGAGAGCTTGATTTTGAGTGTTAAATATTTTTTGGTGAAAATTGTAAGTATTAAGTGCAATTTTGAGCAGTAGCTCTCATCCTATGGGCAGGAGGCCTACTAGAGCATAAGGGCAAATCCCGCTAAATGTTTTTGGCGAGAAAAAAGAACAAGGGAGCCCGGTGATAGAGAGTTGGTCCCCACACCGACACATATCCCGCTGACAATTTGGACGGAAATTTTGTAAAGAAAGTGGAAGAGGGCTCTCAACCGGTCGACCAACGCCTGGTCCGCCGAATGAAAGGCATATGTTAGTCAAAGTGTTGACTGAAGCAAAAAGAAGGGATGTCCCCCGGTCAATCGGGGGCCGGTCTCTGGACCCGACATATCATTATAATACCCTGTAAATTATAAGAATGAATGCGTAATTTATAAGAGTATTTATACGCTTTGTTAACTTGTGTGAGTCTTGCGATATCGTCTAATGAGTAAGGAGTGATGTCTATTGGCTTTGTCTAATGAGTTATATACTGACTGTCTATAGACTGAGGGGAGTGTGGATCGACCAGGGGAGTGTCGATCGAGAGGAGGATGTTTGCAACGACACAATGTTTAGGTTCAGAGGAAAGCTTGAGCTTGGTCGATCGACAGAGGCATATATGTTGATTGACAACAACAGCGATAGTACGTTTATAGCTTATTACGTAAACCCTATCATACCTACATCTATATATACCACCCAACCCACACTCTTATATTCTTTTACACAATTCATTCTAAACCCTAAAAGAGAGAAAGAGGAGAGAAACCGAGAGAGAACAAAGAGTAAGAAACCGCGCGAGATCGTGAAGGGTTATAACTTTGAACTATTGTGGTAAGTCATCCCTACATCGTTATCGTTCTAGTATCGTTTAATCATGCCCTAACTGTAATACTCCGTATTTATAAGTCTTGGGGTACTCTATCGAGTAGGCCTTACTCTGTCGAGTAAGGGTAAGTTGCGAAATAAAATAGTTTCTGACCTGTTGGGTACTCGATCGAGTAGCTGGGGCACTCGATCGAGTAAGGGGGTACTCGATCCGGTTTTACGGGGAGTTTTCTCGGGTTTTGTTAATTATGCGATTAAGGTATTTAAGCTTCGTCGTCATTATTCTAAATCACTTTTACAAAACCTAAATTCCTGTTTAAGAGAGAAAGCAAACAAGTTCATCTTCTTAATCGCATTCTTAGCAATTCCGGAGTTCGACGGTCGGTTCTTGTCGTTGTTCGTACGTTGAGTTCCTTGCGTCGAGGGTAAGATCTATGTACCCTTTTTATTGTATTTCCGTTGATTTGGTTAAACCCTAATTTAGAGATTGGGGGTTTTATGTGTAGTATGTGATTGGTAGCCTCTATGTGTTGTATGATAGGAGGAGGGTTCATAGAAGAGGCTTTTGACTCGTGAGTAGAGACCGTCGATTGTGTGCATACGGTAGGATTTCTACTCGTATTAGTCCCATAATGGGATATTGGTTGATGTATTGTATTTGGTTGTTTGATATAATAATTGTCTTGTGATTGTGGTTGTGATCGTTGTTGATGGTTCGCGAGGCGTGGCCTCTACCGAGTGGGGTCACTTGCGGGAGTGACTTCACGCCCTAGTTTCGCCTTCGTGGAACCCGCCACGAGAGGGGATGTGCACATTAATGGACGGGGTTTATCGCTCACTATGTGGAGCGGGGATTTGGTGGGTACGGCTGCGGTCCCCCACTAGCGCGGGGGCTGGTCCAAAGTGGACGATCGTATGATTGATGATGGGAATTGGTTGGTCGTGTGTGTGTGTGTGTTCAGTTAAGCCGTCTGTTTATCTTATCATTGTTGTTTATATTGATTGTGTGATTAGTGCGACCCGGTGTTGTTTTTGTAAACTGCGGTGATCCATTCGGGGATGGTGAGCGAGATATTGAGCGGTATTGAGATGAGTACGGGATAGCCGGGATGCCACGACATGATGATAGGAGTCTTCCATTGTAGTTTTTAGTTTATTTACATTTCGGTTAGAAACAGTCGGTTTGAGAACATGTATCGTACTTTTGGTTTGGTTTTGAGGATTGTAACTATTCGTTAATCATTTATAATAAACGTTGTTTCTTCATTGTTGTTTGATTATCATTGCCTCGGGTAACCGAGATGGTAATGTCTTCATACCTGAGTGGTCCTGGTAAGGCACTTGGAGTATGGGGGTGTTACAAATGGTATCAGAGCGACGATCCTGAAACCTGTAACCAATGAACCTAATGAACATAGGGAGTCAATTAAAATGAACCCGGGGTAAAAGTTGTAGGAGCTAATGCAAAGGCTTGGGAGACGTCCTAAAGTCGCGGGGTCGCCCTACAACTTTGAACCGGTCACATGGGGGAAGTGTTTGTCGAGTCGTATGTGTGTTTGGTTAACGTGTGTAAGAATGTGATGAAATGTGTTAATTGTTGGGTGTTGAAGTAGAAACTTGAGCATGTGAAAGAAAATGGTGATATGTGGGAACTTGTTGATGAGATGATAACATGTTGGATGATTTACAATGTGGCATTTAATAACATGATGAAATGATCTCGTAGATAGTAGAAAAGATGCGTAGCATGTTTATTATGATATAATGTGGTTTATAAGTTTAGCATGTTAGCATATGACGTAACATGCGGGTAGCTTTTAAGATTGGCATGACTCGATCGAGTGGGACTGACTCGATCGGGTGGGTTTTTGATGATTTTGAGTCCAGAATCGTGTTTTTGGGTACTCGATCGAGTAACTAGGGGTACTCGATCGAGTAGGGGGTCACTCGATCGAGTAGCCTAGCTACTCGATCGAGTAGCCTAGCTACTCGATCGAGTAGGTAAGAGATCAGAAGGTCTGTTAGGGGTCTGATGTTTGGGTACTCGATCGAGTATGTTGGGCACTCGATCGAGTAGCCCGTTACTCGATCGAGTGGGTTTGGGAACTCGATCGAGTAGGTCCTGGGTGGCGTGTTTTCGTGTTTAGAAGTTTAGTACGTGTGTTCATATCTACCCTTTCTTATATATGTATAGTTTCAAGATGCCGCCCAAGAGGACTGCTTTGTATGCGAGAGCTGAGCTTATGATCGTGGATGACATCGTTAAGATGTTAGAGCACCAGGATGCTCTTACTGAGACCCTAAAGAAAGTGAATGAGGATAAGAATAAGGATAAGGAGAAGGAGGTTGACCATTCAAAATCGGCCTCTACATTGCGAGGTTTAACCCGAAAGAGTACAAGGGAGTTGGGGAGCCTAATCTTCTTGATAGTTCCGAGAGAGATGGAGAACATATTAGACTTGGTTCACCGTCCGATGAGATGAGAGTGGAACAGTGCGTTCTATCCGAGGGAGGCAAGGCAAGTGGTGGGATTCGGTGAAAGTGAGTGCTAAGGAGATATATACAAACCAAGGCTTACCTGCTATACCTTGGGAGGAGTTTCGTAGAGCTATGAGGAAGGAGTTTGTACTTAGGAACATGTGAGGAGTAAGTTGAGAGAAGAGTTTGATGGTTTTAAGATGATATTTGAGATTTTACGTGGTGAGTACTACAAATTTGTTCAATGAGAAGTCTAGGTATCCGAGGATATGGGTTTGAGTGAGGAGAATCGGCATTGAGGTTTGAGAGGGGTTGACCCCTAAGATTATGGATAAGTTACCCGTGGGAGTCCTTGCGATGTTAAGGAAGCTTATGAGAGGGTGGGGGAGAGCCGAGAGGTTGGTGGAGATGGCTCGGGAGAGGTTAGGTGGTGAGAAGAGGAAGTCCGAGAGCGAGGGTGGTGGCCAATCGAATCACAAGAAAGGCAACCACAATCAATCTAAGGGATTTTCTTCTCCGGGTGGGTTGATCTTTGGGGCTTCCTTTGGGCGTGGCCGTGGAAGTGTGAGTAATAGTTGGGGAGTGACTGCTATAGGTTTGTGGTGGTGTAGGCCACAAGAGACATGAGTGCACAAGTGCACCGGGATCTTTCCGGAGACTGCGCAGAGCTTCGCGAGCAAAGCAGGCCACCGGCGGGATCATGGCCAAACCGGGAAGTCGAGTTACAGAGTGGAGGCAACCGCAACGACGGTAATTCTTATCGAGAAACCACCAGCGAGCAACAACAACAATCAAGGGTCGGGTGCTAAGCGACCACATCACCAAGATCTTGTCCGGGGAGGTGGGCGGAAGACCGATGGGCAAGTTATTCATGATGGAGAAGAAATCGGTGAGGAAGATGCGCACGTTATCACCGGTACATTCCTTGTTAATGGTATTCCTACCTTTGTTTTGTTTGATTCGGGGGCTTCTCGGTCGTTTGTGTCTTCGAGTCATGTTAAACAGTTGGGTTTGAGAGTATATGAGTACATTAGCGAGCAAGTTTTCATACCTTCGGGTGAATCGTATCTTGTGGGAGATTGTTCGAGAGATGTATCTTTGATAGTTGGGCAAGTTGATTTCCCTGTAGACTTGCTTGAGTTTCCTTTTAACGGTTTTGAGATGATAGTCGGGATGGATTGGCTAGGAAAGTATAAAGCTAAGATATTTGTCATCAAAAGAAAGTGTCTTTTAGAGGTCCTAAGGGTGTTAGTGTGTCTTATCGTGGGTTTCTAGTCAAACCCAAAGTTAAGTTGATTCTGGTATTACCTTGAAGTCTTATCCGAGGAAGGGATGCCCTTTGATCTTGTGCCATGTGAGAGATGACCGGATAGAGAGTCCGACGATTGATGAGATACCGGTGGTGGGAGAGTTTGCGAGATGTTTTTCGAGGAGATTAGGGGTTGCCACCGAAGAGGGAGATAGATTTCTTTGTTGAGTTAAAGCCGGGGACGGGGCCGATCTCTAAGGCACCGTACCGTATGGGTCCCAAGGAGATGGAGGAGCTTAGGAAGCAGTTGGATGATCTGATAGAGAAGGGATACATTAGACCAAGTGTATCGCCGTGGGGAGCGCCAATTCTTTTCGTGAAGAAGAAAGATGGGAGTTTGAGGTTGTGCATAGATTACGGGGGAGTGAACCGTGTGACGATAAAGAACAAGTATCCTTTGCCAAGGATAGATGACCTGTTTGATCGGTTGAGTGGTGTGAGTCTTTTCTAAGATTGATTTGAGGTCGGGGTACCATCGGTGAAGATTAGAGAGGTGGACATACCAAAGACGACTTTCACGTCGAGGTATGGCCATTATGAGTATGTGGTGATGCCGTTTGGGTTGTCTAATGCGCCGGCAGTGTTTATGGACTTGATGACAGAATCTTGAGACAGTTCTTGGACCGATTTGTAGTGGTGTTTATCGATGATATCTTAGTCTACTCTAAGACTAAGGAGGAGCATGAGGAGCATTTGAGGATCGTGTTGCGGACTTTCGGGGATCATGAGTTGTATGCTAAGTTGTCCAAGTGTGAGTTAAGGTTAGAGAAAGTTGCTTTTCCGGGGCATGTGATCTCTAAAGATGGGGTAGCTGTGGATCCGGCGAAGATTGAGGCGGTGACAAAGTGGGAAGCACCGAAGAATGTTGCTGAGGTTAGGAGTTTCTTGGGTTTATTTGGATACTACAGACGGTTCGTGAAGGATTTCTCCAAGATAGCTAGACCTATGACGGCGTTGATGAGGAAAGATAACGAGGTTTCGTTGGGATGAGAGTTGTGAGACGGCGTTCCAAACATTAAAGGAGCGTTTGACCACGGCTCTAGTCTTAGCATTACTGAAGGGAGCGAGAACTTTGAGGTTTATACGGATGCCTCGAAGAATGGGCTGGGATGTGTGTTGATGCAGAATGGTAAAGTGATTGCCTATGCTTCTAGGCAATTGAAGCCTTATGAGGAGAACTACCCTACTCATGATCCGGAGTTGGGTGCGGTGGTGTTTACTCTCAAGATTTGGAGACATTACCTTTATGGAGCAATCTTTAAGGTATTTTCTGATCACAAGAGTCTCAAGTACATCTTCACGCAGAAGGAGTTGAACATGAGACAGAGGAGGTGGATGGAGCGGATTGGCGATTATGACATGGAAATCATCTACCATGAAGGGAAGGCCAATGTTGTTCTTTGATGCTTTGAGTAGGAAGAGTGTACATTCTCGTGTACAGACTCTATCCTTGATGAGGCCGAGGATGAGGTAGCGAGTTTTGGGATACATATGATGCGAAAGGAGATGCCATGGGTGATATGACAAGACATCTTGAGTTTTATGATGATATTCGAGGTAGCGGGCTTTGGATCCTAAGATAGTGGAGTGGAGAGTGGAGTAGAGAAAGGGACGGTGTCCGGTTTTCTATTCATACGAGATGGTAGTTTGAGGTTTGATGGTAGGTGGTGTGTTCCTAATGATGAGGAGCTGAAAAAGACTATCATGGCAGAGGCTCATTGCACACCATATTCGGTTCATCCAGTGGAGACAAGCTATACAAGGATTTGAAGAAAACGTTTTGGTGGCCTGGGATGAAGAAAGAGAGGCAATTTGAGTTTGTATCCGTTGTTTGACATGCCGAGAGAGTTAAAGGGGAACAACGACGACCACAAGGTAAGATTCAGTCTTTAGAGGTACCAGAGTGGAAGTGGGAATCCATTTCCATGGATTTCATTGTGGGTTTGCCAAAGAGTCAACAAGGTAACAACATGATTTGGGTGATAGTGGATCGTCGACCAAGTCGCTCACTTTGTTCTAATGAAAGATACATGGACTAAGGCACAATTGGCTATGGCCTATCGAAAGAACGTGCTTAAGTTACATGGAGTCCCTAAGGACATAGTGTCCGACAGAGATGCGAGGTTTATATCGAGGTTTTGGAAGGAGTTGCAGGAATCGTTGGGAACAACTTTGAAGATGAGTACTGACATTTCATCCTGCGACAGGACGGGCGGATCGAGAGAACAATCAAGACTCTTGAGGATATGTTGCGAGCTTGTGTGATGGATTTTGGTGGTAGCTGGGAGCAGAGGTTGGACTTGATAGAATTTTCTTACAATAACAGCTATCACACTAGCATTGGTATGGCACCGTTTGAGGCTTTGTATGGGAGGAGATGTAGGAGTCCAATCTGTTGGGACGATAGTGCTGAGGCGGTGGTTTTAGGACCAGAGATGGTGCATGAGATGGTGGAACAGATTAAGATGATCAGGGAACGGATGAGAGCAGCTCAGGATCGACAAAAGAGTTACGCAGATCTACATCGCCGGGACATAGAGTTTCAAGTTGGGGACAAGGTTCTTTTGAAAGTGTCTCCTATGCGCGGGGTTATGAGGTTTGGGAAGAAAGGCAAGCTAAGTCAGAAGTTTATAGGGCCTTATGAGATCTTAGAGCGAGTTGGGGAAGTTGCTTATCGTCTGGCTTTACCAGTTGCGTTAGAGAGAGTGCATAATGTGTTTCATGTATCGCAGCTGCGGAAGTATGTGAGTGACCCGTCACATGTGTTAGAAGCAGAGAGCTTAGATCTAGATGAGTCCTTATCATATCTTGAGGTGCCTAAGCAGATTCTAGACCGAAAGGTTAGAAAGACTAGGGGTGGTGAGACAGTTTTTCTTAAGATCCTTTGGTCTAACCACGAGACCGAGGAAGCTACATGGGAGCCAGAGGAAGCTATGAAAGAGCGTTACCCTTTCCTTTTTGATCAGGTATGTATGGTTACGGGGACGTAACCTTGTTTCTTTTAGGGGGGTAGGAGATGATCGCGAGCAGTTTTTAAGAGTTTTATACCCCTTTTATATGTTGTGTCGGTATGTTTGTCGGGATGAGTTGGGTTAGTATCATGTTTTATGTTGAATTTTGTTTAGGTTGTTGAGTTGGGAATGTTATGGGAGTACCTTTGTTTAGTAGTGGTTTGAACTTCGGGGACGAAGTTCCTTTTAAGGAGGGAAGACTGTAATACTCCGTATTTATAAGTCTTGGGGTACTCTATCGAGTAGGCCTTACTCTGTCGAGTAAGGGTAAGTTGCGAAATAAAATAGTTTCGACTGTTGGGTACTCGATCGAGTAGTCTGGGGCACTCGATCGAGTAAGGGGTACTCGATCGAGTACCTTTGGTACTCGATCAGTGTCCGGTTTTACGGGGAGTTTTCTCGGGTTTTGTTAATTATGCGATTAAGGTATTTAAGCTTCGTCGTCATTATTCTAAATCACTTTTACAAAACCTAAATTCCTGTTTAAGAGAGAAAGCAAACAAGTTCATCTTCTTAATCGCATTCTTAGCAATTCCCGGAGTTCAGACGGTCAGTTCTTGTCGTTGTTCGTACCGTTGAGTTCCTTGCGTCGAGGGTAAGATCTATGTACCCTTTTTATTGTATTTCCGTTGATTTGGTTAAACCCTAATTTAGAGATTGGGGGTTTTATGTGTAGTATGTGATTGGTAGCCTCTATGTGTTGTATGATAGGAGGAGGGTTCATAGAAGAGGCTTTTTGACTCGCCGAGAGAGACCGTCGATTGTGTGCATACCGGGTAGGATTTCTACTCGTATTAGTCCCATAATGGGATATTGGTTGATGTATTGTATTTGGTTGTTTGATATAATAATTGTACTGTAATTGTGGTTGTGATCGTTGTTGATGGTTCGCGAGGCGTGGCCTCGGCTGAGTGAGGTCACTTGCGGGAGTGACTTCACGCCCTAGTTTCGCCTTCTGTGGAACCCGCCACAGAAGGGATGTGCACATTAATGGAGAGACAAATGTGTGTCACCAATTCTCTTGTCCTATTACAATCTCCCACTCAATGCAAGGTGTCTTGCAAGTCGTTCTTGCAAGTGATCATATCAAGAGTGGTTTCCTCGATCTGGAGAGTAACTGTGATGCAGGAGCACTTGAAGAAAATGAAAATGAAGTCTTAATTAGTCGAAATGTAACTCACATTTCTGAAGGTTTCAAAATGGGCTCAAGTATCGTGAATATGATAGCATGGAGAGGCCAAGGTGACGGGTTGGAGTCCGTCTAAGTCAACACGCCAACCAAGGAGGGTCAAGGTCGGTGCTGATGGAGGTGTTTAAGATTATTAGTTTCCTTATTTTTGCTTTCCTAATTCTAGTCAATAATTTTAAGGTAGTATTGTTATTTCCTTATAGTTTCTTTCCTAATCTTAGCAAGATTGTAATAAGGCAATTTGCCATAATATGGGTCGGATTTCCTAATTAGTTTAGGACAAGTTAAGGAAGTTTAGGGAAGGGAGGTCAGTTTCCTTATAGTATAAATAGGGTCTTTTGTATTCAGTTTTATTCATTCAAGTTTAGAGATTAATACAAGTTTTCTTGTTGCTTATTGCTTGCGAGCTTTGAGAGTCTTATTTCTTTCTTGCGAGGGAGAGATTAGAGTGTTATTGATCCTTGCGAGGTGAGAGTCACAAACACCCAGTCGTGTGTGAGTTCGAGTTCCTTGCGAGGGAGGAGAGTTTATTCACGTCATATCCTTTTAATTTTCGTTCAAAAACATATAAAAATCAAATAAAATGTTTAATATTCCGCTGCGTATTATACAACACAAATCGAATGGCCAACGTATCTTTGTTTAAACCCATAAAATCGACCAGATTTTACATCAATTTGGTATCAGAGCAAGGTTATTAATTTGTTTCTTAACAAGTTAATCTTGGGAAGTAAGGATGCCGGGAGAGGACGATTCCAGCAAGACAACCGGTGATGGTTCAAGCACACTTCAAGAACAGCTAGATGAGATGAAACAAGCTATGGCCGAGCTAAAGTATATGATGAAGAACCTTCCAATTGGACGAGGTAGAGAACGAAGTCCAAGTCGTAGTAGGTCTCGTGGATCATATTTTGATGATGCGGTTTCCAAGTCCAAAAAGGAGAACAAAAACGATGATGATCGAGGTCTAAAACTTGACATACCTGATTTCAATGGAGATTTGGATCTCGAAAAGTTTTTGGATTGGATTAGGCAAGCTGAACGAGTTTTCGAGTACAAGGAATACGATGAGCATAAACAATTCAAGGTGGCTATTCTAAAACTCGCTAAATATGCATCATTGTGGTATGGAAACTTGAAAAAATAAAGGAAGCGAGATAAGAAGAGCAAGATTGATACTTGGGAGAAACTTAAGAAGCACCTTATGAGGCGATTCTTACCAAGAGATTATGAGCAAGAAAATTACCTAAAATTGCAATCTTTATCACAAGAAAATCTGTCCGTGGCCGAGTACATTAAAGAATTCGAAAGGATGATGATTGTTTGTGATCTTGAAGAGAAGGAAGAGCTTAGAGTTGCAAGATTCATCAAGGGTCTAATACCGTCACTTGCATCAAAATTTGAGGTTCAGATTTACAATGGGTTTGATGATGTGTGTCGTTTGGCTCTAAAATTCGAAAAGCAAGACAAAACAAAGAAATCCTATACCTATTCGAAAGGAGCAAGTTCTGGCTCGAGTTCTTATTCTAAACCAACAACGAGCAAGCAAAAGGAAGTTGTGACAGAAGAAGTAAAGGACAAAGGTAAGGGTGTCGTGGAACCTAAGGGTAGCTCATTAAGACGCTGTTTTAAATGCCAAGGCTATGGTCACATAGCTAATGAATGTCCACAAAAGAGAGCACTTACCGCTCAAGAATTGCGCAACATAGTTCCAGCATTCGTTCAAACTGAACAGTCAACAGAACTGTCTAATATTGAAGAGGACGAAGAAGAAGGTGTCGCCTATGATGTTGATCCATTGAGTGAAGAGGAGTGTTTGGTAATTCGTAATCTTCATGTCGAAACAACTCCGATTGAAGCTGAACAAAGGGAGCAAATATTTCACACTCGTTGCAAGGTACATTCTAAAATTTGCAATCTAATCATTGATAGTGGATCATGTACCAATGTTGTGTCAAAGGAGTTAGTTGATGAGCTGAAATTATAAACCAAGAATCATAATAAGCCATATAAATTGCATTGGTTGAATGGGGACAATGGAATACAAGTAAGGAAGCAAGCATTAGTTTCTTTGAGCTTGGGACCTTATAATGATGATATTTGGTGCGACATGATTCCTATGAGTGCGTGCCATATTCTATTGGGACGACCATGGCAGTTTGATCGAAAGGTTGAACATGATGGAAGAACTAACATATATAGTGTGACCAAGGGCAAAACAACATTCAATTTGAAGCCTTTATCACCTAATAAAATCAAGGAGCTGAAATCAAAGAAGGGGAGCTTATTTATGGAAGCTCGTGAGGTTGAAGAGGTTCTAGCTCGTGGAGAACAAGCCTATGTTCTTATGGTTTGTGAATTAGAAGCCAATGGTGAAGGAAGCAGACGTGAAGTTCGAGGACTATTAAAGGAGTTTTGCGATGTATTTCCCGAAGAATTAACGGTTGGATTACCTCCTTTAAGAGGTATTGAACATCAAATTGACTTAATTCCAGAAGCTCAATTACCAAATAAACCAGCCTATCGTTGTAATCCCGAAGAAGAAAAAGAATTACAAAGGCAAGTACAAGAATTAATAGATAGGGGTTATGTTCAAGAAAGTTTGAGTCCTTGTGCCGTACCAGCTCTATTGGTTCCAAAGAAAGATGGGACTTGGAGGATGTGTATTGATAGTAGGGCCGTTAACAATATCACAATAAAATATCGATTTCCTATGCCGAGGTTGGATGATATGTTAGAGGAGTTGAGTGGATCACGAGTATTTTCGAAGCTTGATTTACGAAGTGGTTATCATCAAATGAGAATTCGTGAAGGTGACGAATGGAAAACAGTGTTCAAGACTAAGCAAGGGTTGTATGAGTGGCTCGTTATGCCATTTGGTCTTTGCAATGCTCCTAGTTCGTCTATGAGATTGATGAACGAAGTGTTGAGGCCGTTCTTAAACAAGTTTGTGGTGGTGTATCTCGATGATATTCTTATTTATAGCAAAAGCAAGGAGGAACATATTGAACATCTCCGTGAAGTTTTTAAAATGCTACGAAAACAGAAACTATATGGCAAAATGGAGAAGTGCACGTTCATGGTGTCAAGCGTGGTGTTCCTAGGTTATATTGTTGGTGAGAATGGTGTGAGCATGGATCCGTCTAAGGTGGAGGCAATCAAGGCATGGACGGTTCCTAAATCAACAACTGAGGTTCGTAGTTTCCATGGTTTGGCTTCATTTTATCAAAGGTTTATCCAAAATTTCAGTACAATCATGGCGCCTATAACCGAGTTGACGAAGAAGGGTGAATTTGTATGGACTCCTAGTGCAGAGAAGGCATTCGAAGAGGTAAAATCTAAACTAAGCTCCGCACCTGTTTTAACACTTCCTAATTTTGATAAATTATTCGAAGTTGAGTGTGATGCGAGTGGAGTTGGGATTGGGGCTGTTTTGGTGCAAGATAAAAGGCCAGTAGCTTACTTTAGTGAAAAGTTGGGTGGTGCGCGATTGAATTACTCGACTTATGATAAAGAGTTCTATGCAATTGTGAGAGCATTGGATCATTGGGGTCATTATTTGCGACCTAAACCATTTATGTTACATTCGGATCATGAAGCATTGAAGCATATTCATGGACAACATAAGTTAAATCAAAGACATGCCAAGTGGGTTGAGTTTCTATAATCTTTTACTTTCTCATCAAAGTATAAAACGGGAGCTTCTAATGTTGTTGCTGATGCGTTGTCTCGAAGACATACTTTATTGATCAAGTTAGATGCGAGAATGCTTGGGTTTGAACATATCAAAGAACTGTACAAATCTAATCCAGAGTTTGCTAAGGATATTATTGAGCCAACGGGGTTATATACTGTTCAAGACGGTTATCTATTCAAAGGCAATCGATTATGTATTCCCAACGGATCCATTCGAGAGCTTTTAATTCGTGAAGCTCATAGTGGTGCAATAGCTGGACACTTTGGAGTAAACAAGACTAATGATATTTTGAGTGAGCATTTTTATTGGCCAAAGATGAGCAAAGACGTGCAAGAGATCGTGGCTAAGTGTGTGGTGTGTCAAAAGGCAAAGAGTACGTTCAATAAGGGACTTTATACGCCCCTGCCCGTACCTACACAACCGTGGAATGAGGTAAGTATGGACTTTATACTTGGTTTACCTAGAACTCAAAGAGGAAAGGATTCAATTATGGTTATCGTGGATCGATTTTCAAAGATGGCGCATTTCATCCCATGTCATAAAACCGATGACGCTACCAATATTGCTGAACTTTATTACAAAGAGATTGTTCGATTACATGGTATTCCACTTACTATTGTGTCGGATCGAGATGTTAAGTTCTTAAGCTACTTTTGGAAGACATTATGGAGATTGGTTGGAACGAAGTTGTTATTTAGTACTTCTCATCATCCACAAACAGATGGACAAACCGAGGTGACTAATAGAACTTTGGGAAGCTTGTTACGAGGTTTGGTTAGCAAGAGTACGAAAGATTGGGATGTTAAGTTAGGTCATGCTGAGTTTGCATACAACCGAACGCCATCAATGACCACAGGAAGATCACCATTCGAAATTGTTTTTGGGGTGAATCCGTATCTTCCTATTGATTTGGTTCCTATACCAAAGAAGGATGTGATGAGTTTCGAAGCAAAGGAAAGACAAGCTGCATTTCTTCGAGTTTGTGAACAAGTTAAAGAACAAATCGAGAAAGCCAATGCTAGATACAAGGAGAAAGCAAATAAAAATCGAAAGCAACCTGTTTTCAAAGTTGGAGACTTAGTATGGTTACACTTAAGGAAGGAACGTTTTCCATCCAAGAGGAAGAATAAATTGATGCCAAGAGCCGATGGACCATTCAAGATACTTGAAAGCTATGGGACTAATGCTTACAAGTTAGAATTGCAGAGTGAGTATGGAGGTGTAAGTGCGACATTCAATGTTGGAGATCTGTCACTGTACTTAGATGACGAAAATTTGAGGTCAAATTCTCAAGAAAAAGGGGAGAATGATGCAGGAGCACTTGAAGAAAATGAAAATGAAGTCTTAATTAGTCGAAATGTAACTCACATTTCTGAAGGTTTCAAAATGGGCTCAAGTATCGTGAATATGATAGCATGGAGAGGCCAAGGTGACGTGTTGGAGTCCATCTAAGTCAACACGCCAACCAAGGAGGGTCAAGGTCGGTGCTGATGGAGGTGTTTAAGATTATTAGTTTCCTTATTTTTGCTTTCCTAATTCTAGTCAATAAATTTAAGGTAGTATTGTTATTTCCTTATAGTTTCTTTCCTAATCTTAGCAAGATTGTAATAAGGCAATTTGCCATAATATGGGTCGGATTTCCTAATCAGTTTAGGACAAGTTAAGGAAGTTTAGGGAAGGGAGGTCGGTTTCCTTATAGTATAAATAGGGTCTTTTGTATTCAGTTTTATTCATTCAAGTTTAGAGATTAATACAAGTTTTCTTGTTGCTTATTGCTTGCGAGCTTTGAGAGTCTTATTTCTTTCATGCGAGGGAGAGATTAGAGTGTGATTGATCCTTGCGAGGTGAGAGTCACAAAAACCCAGTCGTGTGTGAGTTCGAGTTCCTTGCGAGGGAGGAGAGTTTATTCACGTCATATCCTTTTAATTTTCGTTCAAAAACATATAAAAATCAAATAAAAAGTTTAATATTCCGCTGCGTATTATACAACACAAATCGAACAGGCCAACGTACTGTTTAAACCCATAAAATCGACCAGATTTTACATCAAACTGTCTGACCGAAATTATCTACCGTAGATACCTTCTGAGCGTGGCCACGCATTTTCAATTCACTTCTCCTCGAGTGGCCTTGAGATTTCAAATAACCCTGACAAGGGGTGGACAATTCCTATTGCACTATTCCCTTTGTTTAGCCACAACTCATCATGACCCAAGAGATGCCCATTTGACCTCATTTACGAAAGTCGTAGAGCATAACTTAATGTCACTCAGAATCTGTGCCAACTTGGGCGAATAGTCTTTAGTCAAAGAATTGATTCAAAATAATACTATAGTAGCTCTCGCCACGACCAGGCTATATGAATTACCAGAACTCTATAAGCGGTCACTGCCCGACAGAGTGTCTTTTACAGTCTGTCTATGTGATCGACTGGTCATCTCTTATGACCCTATGGCACTTGAACTTGCCATCAATCGACTCACAATCTAGTCACTTAGAGACGTCACCTCATATGAGTGACCATGGGCAATTACTATGTTAATCCAGTTCACTTTAACAGGGTTCAATGTTGTCTCAACAACCTATTTGGATATAACATGGTAATAGATGAGTTTAAGAAACTCAAACGATAAATGCGATTATCACATATGAATAGTCAATACCATATTACTACTTCATATCTTATAATCTAAAGTGTACCTTTTACACTTGTCAAGGTGCAATAGAAGCTTGGTTAGTGGATATGTCATGTATCCATTCATTCCAACTTTATGAATTGCTATTTCCTTCTTTTCAATGTCATTTCTAATGTCATGAACTTTTCTAAGTACATGTCTAGACTTCTTCTTGGACTTGGGCTGTTTAACTTGAAAGATGCTCCCTCCCACTGTCATCATATAACTTGTGATAAAACACTTGGTGGAAGGAACTACCTATAGTCCCTTTATAAACCACCTTATCACAATGTACTCAGACTCCATTTGTAGAATTTGCAATGATTGATTCTAAAACATTTTTCTAGTCACTTTCTCCTGAGTCAATAAAATTAGCCTAGGATTTCATTAAATCCTTATAGGTTTGGAAACTAAAGTTTGTGTAACCCTTCAACACACAACTTAGTATGTCTTCCAAACACAAGAACGGATCCTCATTTCTTTTCAGGAATTATAGTGGATGTTCTTGAAGGCTTTCAAATGACTTTTATACAAAATAACTTGCCATTGACTCATTATGCTCCAAGCATATGATTCATCATGGCATGTGCATACATTGGCATACATGATCGTTCTAATGGTGGAAACATCAGCAATTGATTTCATGTGATCAACAACTCACGGGGTTCGGTGAATGACTATGACTCTATCATAGTAATTCCACTTTCATCTAGATGAATAACCTCCTCAACCTATGTTGATATTAAACCGATAAAGAATCTTATCAATATAAGATACTTATCTACGTGCCAACTTACAATTCCCTATATAATGATAGATTTAAAATTTTAAAATGCAACATGTCTTCTTTCATCGAGAATTGAAAACAAAAACACTCCTTCGTCGACGGTAGTGTTAGCATGTCATCCTCAATGATATTAAAATTTCTCCCACTGTCTTTCATGTCTAAACATGACAATATTGACTCCCACTAAAATCCATGTATACTTATGGCTTCTCGACAACATGAGTAAAACCATTCTCTTATCACATAACGTGAGATGATCATTGCAATTTCTAAGTATTGATTAAAACCTTGTGTTAATGTCACACACTCACACCCTTTCTAAATACCTATTTAGAAATTGGTCTTAACATCTAACTTGATTATTCACACTTTGAGGTGTAGCAATGATGATATGGATCTTAGCGTAGTTACCCTTTATCTCAGGTTTGTAGACAACTTAATGTTTATCTATACAACTCTTATACACAGATTTCACTTTGGTTCATTAGGCTCTTATATAAATTGAATTGAAATTTTTCTTGATATAACCACTTCATAATCTTTATTGAAGAACACTTTCTTTTGGTCTCTTCACTAGTCTTGAGTTTAACCTAAGAAGCTTTCTTTTGGTCTCCTCACTAGTCTCGAGTTTGACCTAGGAAGCTTTCTTTTGGTCTCCTTACTAGTCTCGAGTTTGACCTAAGAGGCTTTCTTTTGGTCTCCTCACCATGTAATTCGTTTTAGCTATTTTTGCTAAAATAGTCACTATTTATGTCATTTTTACACTAAAAATTCATAAATCATGCAAAATGAATTAATTTCATCTAAAATATTACACACAGTGAGTACAATGTGCATGTGACAACATATTAAAATTTCATGGCCTATTTCAAAGTTTAACTAATTTTAACCATTTTACCTCCATTTATGTCATTTTTATCTCATAAAAATCATAATCATGCAAAATAAATCAGATTTATACGAAATTTTATATACAATAAGTAAAATATGCATGTGAGGTCATATGAAAAATTCAAGGTCAGAAACAAAGTTTAACTATTTCTAGCATTTTAATTACCATTTTATACATTTAAATGTAATAAAATTATTAAAAATCATTAAAATGAGCCAAAAATTATCATCAAAATGATCTAAATACATTTTAGGACTAGAAAACTTAACATGCAAAATAATTTCGTGGCTTAATCATATAAATCACAAATTTCAAGTTTTAATTTAGTCGGAAAAACTAAGCCGATTATGCATGCAACAACCTAAGCTCTGATATCACTTGAAAGGATTCATTAACCCTCAAATTAAACTCTTTAATTTTATATCTAAATTACTCATGAAAATAGATGATGATCTTATGCATGCATAACAAAATAAAACAAAGATTAAGAAATGTGTTCCTTACATTGAGGAAAAACGGTTTATAGGGCACAAACAAGAACACCTTTCTTACTTGTTCTTGAGCTCAAAATAATTGGATGATCCTCCTTGTCTCAATATTGTGAGAACCTCCTTTCAATTGCACCAAGACAAACCCTTAATACTAATTTATATATTAACTAGATATATTAAATTAGAGACCTTAAAAATAATCTTATTATATTTCTTATTACTACCTTTAGTAACTAAATAATATTAGATGAGAACAATTTATTTTCTTTTCTGCAGCGTATAGGGTATGGGTACGGAAGCGACTTGACTTGATTTTGGCAATTGCTCGTTGTTAAGTGCCATTTTCGCGGATTTTGAACGGATAAATTTTTTTTTTTGTTTTTTTTTTGATGAATAGTGCCGTGAACAGTACACGTGAACAGTGATTTGTATTTTTTTTGTTTTGTGAAATTTGGAGATATTTGTTATCACTAGACCTATAGCGATAACAATGGGTGAATTGTTCGATACGCGTCAAACAATCCGACTTAAACTTTGGAGCGCGTCCTTAGTTCAAGCAAGGTGCGAAATACTCGTTCCGACCTCTTAAGCCAAACCAACTCGTGTAACAACACAAGAAGACAAGACAAGTTTTAGAGAAATAATCTCAAGTTTTTAATTTCTTCAAAGATGAGTAAAAATGAACTACAAGCTTGGCTTATATAGCCCTTGTAGTCGACTAGGGGGGATGGGGGATGACCATAATTTGACCCATATTGAATACAATCAACCTAGTTCCTATCACCATCTAACCATTTAATTTTTATGGAAGAAAACTAAATTGACAACATAGATTACGAAGCAAGTAAAGAAAATAGATTTTGAATTTCATGACCCATTTCACACGGCAGCTGACCCTAGCCGTGGTCTTGTGAGTCCGTCTTCCTCGTTTGCGCGCTTGTTTTTATTGCCAATTCGTGACCTGATTTCCCGTTGTATTTATTTTGGGCTCGGTTTTGGAACGAAATTTATTTGTAATTCTCGCTGAAATTTATTATAATTTTTACCCCCCCTCTATACGCATCAACTCTCCCTTTCTTCAAAAAGAATCGCCCCGATTCTTGTACCTTCTTCTCTTGCGTCGGGCTATTCTTTTAAGTCGTTTTGGAGGGCGGGAAGTAGCCGTGCTTTCTTCTTCGTCGGTGTCAATTGGTCCGTTACTTCAACTGACTCGTGAAAGATAATCCCCGTCTCTTTGCGGTTCCATTTCGAGTAGGGGTTCAATCAAATCCAATCCTTCGGCCATGGGTCGGAATCCTCCTCGGGTTTTACCACATTACTTGGGCCTGGTTTCATCTCTACTGCCGCGGCCCTTAATACATTAACCGGTGATGGTTTTGACGGAGAATCCATACCTTCGATATCAACGAATTGATTCCCGGAATTCTCTTGGCTTTCTTCCACTGAATCGGTTTCTAACCCTTCGCTGGAACCGTCACCGCTGCTGCCGCTGCTATTGTTGGTGTCGGTTTCCTCTCCTTCCTTCCCGGAATCACTCTCCTCAAATTCCCCGCTGCTAGAACCGTGACTACCGCCGCTGTTGTCCCCGGTGCTGCTCTCGCCGCTGCTACTGGTGTCGGCCCTGCCCAATGACTCGGAGGAGTCCGTTGATTGCGAGGATGAAACAAGCCAACCACCGTGTCCGTTGGATTGAGGCGGCGAGACTCCTGGTGGCGTGAGTTTCGCTGGACCAATTCGCTTCCCGGTTGTTCGTCGTTCAACCGTGAAAAGGGGCAATTGGGTGGTTATGGGTTTGGAGGGATTATTTTGAGAAGGACTTTGATGGAGAATAGGGTTTTCTGATGGAATAAATAAGGGTGAGTCGAAATCCATGGGTTCCTCGTCAAAAAGGGGCGGGCTGTTTAAATCGAGGAACGGGTCGTTATCGTCATTTAAACAAGAAAAGGTTAACCACTCGCATTTTAAAAATGAGTCTTCAAGTTCGGATGTTTCCGCGATAGGATCGTCTTGGTTTAGGGAAATCAAGAGCCGAGGCTCTGATACCATTTGCAGCGTATAGGGTATGGGTACGGAAGCGACTTGACTTGATTTTGGCAATTGCTCGTTGTTAAGTGCCATTTTCGCGGATTTTGAACGGATAAAATTTTTTTTTTTGTTTTTTTTATGAATAGTGACGTGAACAGTACACGTGAATAGTGATTTGTATTTTTTTTTGTTTTGTGAAATTTGGAGATATTTGCTATCACTAGACCTATAGCGATAACAATGGGTGAATTGTTCGATACGCGTCAAACAATCCGACTTAAACTTTGGAGCGCGTCCTTAGTTCAAGCAAGGTGCGAAATACTCGTTCCGACCTCTTAAGCCAAACCAACTCGTGTAACAACACAAGAAGACAAGACAAGTTTTAGAGAAATAATCTCAAGTTTTTAATTTCTTCAAAGATGAGTAAAAATGAACTACAAGCTTGGCTTATATAGCCCTTGTAGTCGACTAGGGGGGATGGGGGATGACCATAATTTGACCCATATTGAATACAATCAACCTAGTTCCTATCACCATCTAACCATTTAATTTTTATGGAAGAAAACTAAATTGACAACATAGATTACGAAGCAAGTAAAGAAAATAGATTTTGAATTTCCGCAGCCCATTTCACACGGCAGCCCTAGCCGTGGTCTTGTGAGTCCGTCTTCCTCGTTTCGCGCGCTTGTTTTTATTGCCAATTCGTGACCTGATTTCCCGTTGTATTTATTTTGGGCTCGGTTTTGGAACGAAATTTATTTGTAATTCTCGCTGAAATTTATTATAATTTTTACCCCCCCTCTATACGCATCATTTTCTAAAGCTAATTTTAGAGAGAATGTGAGAGTAGTGAGATATTCAATAATGTAAGAATGAAAATGTGTAAAAATAAGAACAATTCTTATTATATAGGAGGGGGAAAACCGGTGGGTATGAGAGAGGGAGGAGAGCCAATGCATGCAAAAAATGCTCTTGCAATTGTTCTTATCAAAACTTGTTAGGGTGTAGAATAGTCTATAATTGTAATCATTATGTTTTACACTCAATTAAATAATTTAACCATTTCTTCCTAATATCCTCCATAAAACCGGTTTTCCTAGTTAAAATGGAGTCCATTTTATTTTTGTCAATTTGTCATTTTGGCATATAATGTGTGACATGTGACATATAACATGTTATTTATAATATTAATGCATACTTAACAATTAAATATCATTACATATATTAATTTAATTATATACAATAATTGACAAGTAATTCCCAATTACATGTAAATAAAATGGTCCATGTTAATATAATCTACAACATATTGCAATTATAGCTGTTCATTCTTAATTTAATTGTTTCATAAACAAAATTTTAGTAATATAACATCTTAATTACTAAAACGAATCTCATTTATTCGAATTACAATAAGATTCATATTCTTACTCACATTCGTGAATTATTCTATTTTAAGGAATTAATTAATCTGTATCATTATACAATTAATTAATTTTATCTATTAAGGGAATTGTCCTTTAGGTGTGACCTTAATGGATCAACTGATCACCACGGTCAAACGACAGTAATGTCAAACTCTAGTCAGCCAATCATTACCGATTAATGTTGATCAGTTGATGTATAAAAATGAATCATCCCTTAATGTATTCTTATTATGAGTTTTAATAATGTGATCTAACTATTGTCGAGGACACATACTCCAACACTAGGTAGATACTTGGTATCCACTTAATGAGGTAAGAAGAGAAATTCTTTGAATTATTCAATGAATGTTTAAAAGGTATCAAAACCTACAGATTATAAAACCAAAGTATTAGTACTTTGTTAAAATTGGGGACAATAAATTGAAGACTTTGATTTACACCAAATAGAGTGTGATATGGTATCATAAGATCACTATCATAATCACACTCTATGAAGATAAGGTGCGTTATAAGGATACAAAGAATCCTATACGATATGATTGAATCTTTACTATAAAGTTGGAAGTAGTTTCTATCACAATTTGTCTAGTATTTATTTTTCCCACTAAAACAAAACATAGTTAAGGCAATCTAGTACAATTCATATATGATATGATTAGGCATGTTACCTAAGTTGTAGCTTGTTTCGATAGTAAACATGTGGTCTCTCTTCCAAAATGATCACGAGAACAAAGGGTTTGTGGCTCGTGATGTTGTCTATTAAAGAAAAGAGGATTATTTCTTATAGACAAAGTGGGAGAAAATGTTCAAGAGCCACAAACTGAGAATAAGACGTAGGAAGATGTTCCTTCTTGGTCAAAATCAGTAATTATTTCTTCGAAACCGAAAGTGTACAGGATTCATGTTATTTTTGAAAGTAACAAACCTGTAACTTATTAAGATGCTTTATCTAGTCTCACTCCACAAGAGTTCGAAATAAGCATAAACATGAAAATGTTTATTTAGCTTGGTTGGTTGATGTCAAAGGGTTTTGCACGCAACAACAATGCTTCATTGTATTTGGATATGATTTGATATAGATGGATTTTAAAATCATATTGAATGAGTTTTGTAAATCGCGACTATCCTAAGGTAGGATACAAACTTAAGAAGAAATCTTAAGTAGAAGTTAAGGAGTTGAATTGTATGTTTTAATCATGTGATAAACATGTCTCGAATTGTCGAGTAGTTCTGTTTATACATGGAGTTTAGTGGAGTAATGTGGTGTTATTAGTCTTATATGTGAATGACATATTGATCATTGTGAATGATGAAAGACTTAGGAGAGGAATAATACATTTCTAAGGCATTCAGACCTATAAAGATAGTTCTAAGAGGATATTAGCGTTAAATGAATATTCTTATATTGATGAGAGTTTAGACAAGTTCAAAAGTATTGAACATTTAGAAATTGAATCCACATTCTTCCGCTGCGGGATTAATTCATTACACTAAGATATAACACTATTCTTTAACATCGTATACTTAGTGTATGACGAGATGTTACAAATCGAATCTTTGAGAGAAGTCTCTATATAGCCACATAGTTCATTAGTTAGTACTCAGGAAGTACTAAGGATATGAAGCTAAGCATTTAGAAATGAGATGGTTTTATGTGCAAGGAGTTACACAAAAACCATATTCTAAACACATAAGGATGATGGGAGAACCATCTTGGCTATATTTTTAAAGGAGGATATCTGATAGAAACGTCTTAGGCAGTTGAACAATGAGATATATACAACGGAAATTGAATACACTTGCAATAATAAGATATGCAAGAAGGAAGAGATGATATTAGGATTCGGTTTTGTGAATTGGAGGAACTATCGTAGTTCGTTCCAATAACCGAAGGCCCTATCCCTACTCGCTGTGAGGACAGTGGGAGCTATCCTAACGCAAGAGAGCCTATGTCTAGATTGGATCTAGACACGTACTCAAGGGTTTTATAATAAAGATTATACATAACAAAGGGAAAAAGTATATATTAAGGTTAGGAAAGTTCAAGGTGTTGCTAAAACTTGCTAACCAAGGCCTTTATATAGGCTAAGCATGATAAGTCATGCCATTTCAATTGAATTGAGATGTATAGTTATATACAATATTAAGTATGGATTATAGATTATGTAGTAATTGATGTGGTATCAATTTTACATATGTGATAATGCACTCATCGTTTGAGTTTTATTCAAAACTCTTTTCTAAATAATACTTATTTTTCAAAATAGGTTGTCGAGACAATATTGAACCATATTTAAGTGAACTGGATTAACATATTATTGGCCCCTAGTCACTTATATGAGGTGACGTCTCCAAGTGACTAGAGTGTGATGCGATTGATGGCAAGTTCAAGTGCCATAGGGTCATAAGGAATGACTAGTCAATCACATATGCAGACTGTATGGGACACTCTGTCGGGCAGTGACCGCTTATAGAGTTCTGGTAATTCATATAGCCTGGTCGTGGCGAGAGCTACTATAGTATTATTTTGAATCAATTCTTTGACTAAAGACTATTCACCCAAGTTGGCACAGATTCTGAGTGACTTTAAGTTATGCTCTACGACTTTCGTAAATGAGGTCAAATAGGCATCTCTTGGGTCATGATGAGCTGTGGCTAAACAAAGGGAATAGTTGTTAGAAATCTAGATCTCTTTACTAACATATTCATATATGTTTTTTGTTAATTTAGTCATTAAATTAAATGGTGATCTTATGCATGCAAACAATAATCAAATAAAGAAGAAATCTTCATCTTACATTGGTATTTCGGTTTATATGGGCACAAGAGAGTTCTCCTACTCTCTTGTTCTTGTGCTCTCCTTAATGGATGAACTAGGATTCAAGTGTAGAATCCCTCCCAAAGTAAAATACCCAAGACAACAACTTAATAAAATTAATACTATTATTACTAGAACAATATTAATTTTGTATAAAAATTGACCCAAAAATATTTGATTTTGGTCTCTTAAAACCGGTTAAGAGAGAAGGAAGAGGAAGGTTTTTATCTTTCTAAAAGTTCTTATTTTAGATGGATGATAGAATGAATTTTTCACTAGTTAACATTATAGTGAATATAAGGTAAATAATAGAGCAAAACTCTTGGCTTTGCTCCATCAAAAACCGGGTAAAGAGGGGGAAGAGAAGGGACCAATGCATGCACTAGTTGTTCTTCACAATAATCACTAGGTTGCATGGCTAGAAAATTAGAGAAATCATTATGCTTACCACTCACACAATAAACATAATATTTCCTTAATCCTCCCATTATTTTCGGCTAACACGGATAAAATGGACTCCATTTTATCTTTGTCAAAATGTCAATTTGTCACATGTCACATGTCATATGTCACATAAATTTGTTATGTATTTTTAACATATTAAAAATCAACGTATTAATAAAAATACGTCATATACAAAAAATCGACTTAGCAATTCATAATTGCTTGTACCAAAATATTTTACCAATTTATAAATCACAATAACTTGTATTTATAATAATTCATTCAATTTCAATTGTTTCCTTAAACAATAATTTCATCTAAGTAATGAAACAATTCAATTACTTAGACCGTATCTTATTTAATCAATTTCAATAAGACACGTAAATATTACTTCCAAAATCGTCCGTCAATTTTAAGTAATTTAATTGACCCGTATCGTCATACGATCAATTAAATGATCAATTAAGTGTGTTATCCTTTAGGTATGACCTAAGGGGATCAACTGATCACCACCGTCTCACGACATTAATGTCAAACTCTAGTCAGCCCATGTGATCATCATGATCAACAGTTGTGATTGCATTATTGTCGGAGGACACAAATTCCAACAATCTCCCACTTGTCCTCGACAAGTGTGCGTCACCAATTCTCTTGTCCTATTACTATCTCCCACTCAATGCAAGGTGTCTTTCAGGTCATACTTGCAAGTGATCATATCGAGAGTGGTTTCCTCGATCTGGAGAACAACTGATTGACCGGATTTATCCACCATGGATACATTCCGAGCGTGGCCACGTATTTCCAGTTCATTACTCCTCGAGTGGCCCTGAGATATTGTTATAACCTTGACTAGGGGTGGACAATTCCTATCGCACTCATTCCCTTCGACTAGCTTGACCATCATAACCCAAAATGTGCCCATTTGACCCCATTTACGAAGGTCGTAGTAACACAAATCAAAGTTAATCTGAAACTGTGCCATCTTAGGCGAATAGTCTTTAGTCAAAAGAATCGACTCATTCGAATACTATAGTAGCTCTCGCCACGACCAGGCTATATAAATTTGCCAGAACTCTATAAGCGGTCATAAGGCCCGACAAAATGTTCCTAAGAGTCTGCCTATGTGATCGACTAGTCATTCTCATATGACTCTATGGCACTTGAACTTGCCATCAATCGCATCACACTCTAGTTACTTCGAGACGTCACCTCATGTAAGTAAATATGGGCAAATACAATGCTAATCCGTGTTCACTTTAACGGGGTTCAATTGTCTCCACAACCCGTTTGGATGTAACAAAGTATAAGGTGAGTTAATAATAACTCAAACGACAAATGTCGACATCACGTTCCGGTAGTCAATACCATATTACAACCTTGTGATGCATATCGTAAGTGTGTAAACACTTGTTTGATTGCAATAGAAGTTTAACATACCACGTGTCCATGAGTTCAAACTTCTTATAATCGCATTTTCCTTTACGTTCATGTTATCTTCTCATAGCATGAACCTTACCAAGTACAAATCTAGGTTCAAAACCTCGGTTTCGGCTCCTTTTCTTGAAAGAACTTCTTTGTCGATTATCACATAACAAACGAATTTGTGGTGAATGATATGACTTGCACTGATCAAGTACTCTACCCACACACAATGCACTAGGTATATGTTTTGTAGAGTCTTGCAACAATTTGTCAAGATGATTAGCCTAGCACTTCTCACAAGTCCTAGTATTTTATGAAAGATTAGTTTTGAGTAACTTCTTACTTCAACCAAGTACTATTCAAAAATTCTTATTTCTCTTTTTAGCTGAAAAGCTTAGGATTTTCATAAATCCTCACATGTTGTTTGAATTTTAATATGTGCAATCTCTTGACACATAACAGAGTATTCTGTCAAACACTGAAATCGCTCATCGGATTCTCCTCGAGAATTCATGACGTTTCTTGTATGGCTTGCCAATGAATCATCATGCTCTTATGCATATGATTCACCATTGGACATGTGCATGATTATTCTAATGGCGGAAACATTAGTTACTAATAATCATGAGATCAACCGTTCTTAGGTTCAATGAACGACCATGACTGCTAATGGCAATTCCATTTTCATTTGCATGAATAACCTATGTTTTTTTTTGTTGATTCGATGTGTATCTCTTCAATACTAATCCAACATCTCTTGATGTAATTGGATTCATCATAGTTCATTTTCATCCAGAATTGAAAACTCAAATACTTCTTTGTGAAAGAAGGTATTAGCTCGTCATTCCTAATGAGTAATGAGTTGTAAACTTTCACAAGATGATTGCTCCCACTAAATTCCATGTCTTCACATGATTATTTCTAACTCCCACTTGATTCGCAATTGACTACTCAATTGAGACATTTCAAGAATTGAAATTTATTGCTTTGTTTGAGATAAAACCATATATGTTCCCTATCATATCCTTTCAAAATACCTATTTTGAAGTGGTCTCATCTTAACCTTATGGAAAGAGATTTTAATCTCTAACTCATTCATATCATAATGATGCGTAGCAATGTCATTGTTTAAATATAAATAATATCTAATACACGTCCTTCAAAATACCCTTTTCGGAAGGAAGTTTAACCAATTCATTTTCATAATGAGGTTAAGTAATGACATTAGCGTGGTTAAAACTTAGCTATTGATGATATCGGTATATCAATCCTTGCAACCTCTAGTCATAAATCTTGTTTATTTTCTAGGATGTTACTTTGATTCATTTAGGCTCTTAAGTAAATATCAAGGTTGAAACTATTGGTCAAAATTTATCATAAACTAGTCAAAACTCTCGTTAAGACTTTACATTAGTCATTTTCTTCCAAAACTTTCTTTTGGTCTCCTCGTGTAGTTATCTTGAGAAAATATTCTTTTGATTACTTCACTTGGTCTCTTGAGATCATGTAGATTTATTCGAGACCATAGATCTCATCTATTGGACATACTATATAAATGGATATACCTTTATTTAAATCATTCTTCCTTGCATAGATCTCATTTACACAAGTACACAAATATGTGTAGTGGTTTGTGTCCTCATTTTTCTCCCACTCTATCTTTAGAATAAATACACTAGAGATTCAAAGATAGCATATGAGACACAAATAATGATTTTATAAGGAGAACTATCTCATGGTTTGACTAATTGTTTTAGATTTTGTAAGTGTACTTGGTTGATTGACATTCCTTTAAGAGAGTTCATAAACTCAATGACACTTTGTAAATGATCATACACAAGCCTTAAGCATGTGGACATATAATGAATCCCATCATTATAATTGTCTATTAGATCACTTTAACTGAATAATCATATGTTTCTATGAGCAAGCATGTAAAGACGAATTTTAGAACAAGGATAAAATGATAAAACGGGTGACTTGGGTTGCAAACCAAGTCACCATTATCCAAAATACAACCAATTATCCAAAATACATTTCCATGTCGAACACGGAAATTTAAAAGGTTCTAAAATCCAAAACATAATTAAAATAAGACAATAAAAAGCGAAGCTCCATGAAAGCTATTCCTAGCTTCTTGATGGTATCTCAAGCTTGCTTTTCTTTTACCTTGTCTTTGCTTGGTGGATGCCCTATTTACAATAAAAAGGGAGATACATTATCACAACTTTGTATCACAATACCATAGTTGAAATAGAAACATAAAAGAAAGGATAGTCATTTACCTACTGGAGTAATCTTTCCAGCCTTAATATCACCAAGGTATTTGGAATAATTTCTTTTCCAATGTCCAACACCATTACAATAATGTCATTTATCAAGAGGACCCTTCTTGATTTTTGAAGTGCTAGCTTCATAAGTCTTAGCTTTGGTGAAAGTGGGAGCTTGTTTCTTACCCTTCCTCCCATTCTTCTTGAATTTCCCCTTGCTTTTGGTGCTAATGTTAAGCACATCCTTAGGTGGGTTCACATTTAACCCCATGTCCCTTTCGGCTTGCACAAGTAACTTGTGCAATTATTCAAGAGACACATCCTTGTCTTGCATGTTAAAATTCACCCGGAATTGAACATATGCCTTGACTTTGGATAAGGAGTGTAGAATCCTATCTACAATGAGTTCTTTGGGGATTTAAATCCTTTTGAATTTTCAAGGTCTCGACTAGCTCCATTAATTTGAGCACATGAGGGCTAACCTTTTGGCCCTCTTTGAAGTCGAGATCAAAGAATGCAGCGGCCGCCTCATATTGGACGATCTGCGGAGTTTGTGAAAACATTGTCACAAGCTTGGAGTAAATCTCATTAGCGGTGCCCATCTTAAAGGCTTTCCTTTGGAGATCCGCCTCCAACGCAAAGATCAACACGTTTTTCATTGCGGCGGACTCCTTATGGTAAGCCTCATATCACTACAAGAAAAAGGCCTATTTGCAACGGACCAATCCGTTGCGAAATAACCCTAATCCGTTGCTTATATACAGTTTGCAACGGATATCCGTTGCAAACTGGTGCGTTGCTTATATGGCGTTGCAAATGAAAAAATATGCAACGGATCGGTGTTGCTAATTTTTATGCAACGGACGTATATTATTTGCAACGAATGATCCGTTGCTTAAATGAGGTCCACGTGGCACCTGTTTGGTCAATTATGAGACGGATTTCCGTTGCAAAAAAATGTTTTCCGTTGCATAGTAGAGGGAAAAGTCAACAAATTGACTTTTTAAATTAATGGATAGCCGTCACAAAACCTGTAATTTCCGTTGCAAACACAAATGCATTGACTTTTTTAATTAATGGATAGCTGTCACAAAACCTGTAATTTCCGTTGCAAACACAAATGGGAGATTCAAGCATTCCTGCATCCATTTTCCTCCATTTCGTTACGATATCAAACAATTAAACAATAAACTTTAAAGAAGCCAACAATATAGAAACTTGGAATTGTTCATTTAGCAAATTTAAAAGAGTACATACATTGAAAACATCCTCAAAAAAAATCCATACGTAATTTGCTAAGCAATTTCGTTGTCTAGCTATTATGGAGTAATCTAGCTAATTAGTTGGGATTGATGTCGATTTGCCACTTCCACCTTCATCATTGAAGTCGTCTCGATTTTGGAACTGGTTGCTATCACAATTTGGGTCAAAGTCAGACCCAAACTTTGCTTGTAGAAACGCCTCCATTCTTTGTACTTTGTCTTCGAGCACTTTGTTGCGGAGCTCAGTTTCAACATTCTTGCTCACAAGTCGAGGTAGTATTCCGGGCGAATAATCCTGATCGATATTGTTGGACTCTCTACTTCCAGTAGCCGAGCGTTCAAAGTAATGCTCGCGTGCAGCTCCAGTACCAAAAACTAACCCCTTCTTATTATAGCCGCATTTTTCAAGGTAGATTTTATCTTTATTGATATCCGTTTCACCTTGAGATTGAAGGGCACTAATTTCTGCCTCAATAGATACCCGGAACATAACGGATAACTGAATCAGTTAAGACAATCCAACCTCATCATGTCCAGTCCTTATTCTGAAGGCGGGGCTCTATATGCTCTAGGTTTAATGAACACTAATAATGGGGAGGGCATCAAACCATTTCTTCGTGATAGCCTACGCAGTACTAATGTTGAGGTGTGATATTTATTTTTAAGGATTTACTATTTAGTGTCATTTTGTTTGGTTCATCAGTGGAGTTAAATATGTGGGAGGCTAGAGTTTACATGATTTAAATTCCTACACTACAGCTAAACCATCATAACATCCAAGCCTACACTACAGCTAAACCATTATAACATCAAAGCCTACACGAATCTGAAGCCTACACTGCAGCTGAAAGTTCTACACGAATCTGAAGCCTATACTGAACTACTAACCATAACCTTTAGTGTCATAGTGGATTGGAGTTTTCCCTCCAAATTATTTCCTATGTTTGAGGAGAAACATTTTGGCTTGGAGGGAAGGAGATGGAAGGATACATTTTCCCTCCCCTCTAACTCCCCCTCACCTCATTCTGCTATCCAAATAATGGAAATTGTCTCCCTCCTCTCCCTTTCCTTCCAAATCATTGTATCCAAACAAAGCATGCGCCTTGTCATGGAAACACAAACACAAACAAATGAAATAACTTGATTGAAGGGAGTATGTTATAACAGTAAGATTATAGGATAATTTCAATCAAAAAGTGCACACACAAGGTTCACCTCAAAGTGGAATACAACCCTTGGCCTGAAAAACAAACCTAATACTTATAATAAATTATAATGATGACTACGGTACATGGGTGTGATTGTTTTGAGGAATTATCTTCACATGACCAATTTGTCCATAATCAAGAGCTAACAAATACATGGGATATTAAGATGTTTTCTGGCCAGTTGGCAAAATCCATTTAACCTTAGGGGAAGAAAATTAAATTAGACATAATCCATATTAATTAAGTAATAATATAACCCAAACCTGGTTAATTGAAACGACAATGAAACATACCAGCCTCAACGATGCAATGAACTGAACTTAAAACTCTATTATCGCACGATTCGCACCATCGGATTCGTCTTTATTCTATAACAAATTTATGAGAAAACGAAGCAGAAATCAGTGATTACTCTATCGAAACATTCCAGTCATTTGTTTATCTTTCTATATTAGGAGGATTGTTATGGGTAATTTGATCATAGACACTCATTAGGTTTCACTTATCATCCATTAAAAACCACTACAAATGGCCCCCCTTTCCTTTCCTTTGTCTTTGTGCCAAAATCAACTGTAAACAATTGACCAAGACAGAGGGAGTACATGGATACTACTCAACAGTTGAACTTTGTATTCCGGTCCCCGTAGGATTATATAGGGAGCAATAAATATCAAACTAAAACAAATTGAGGGAAACAAAATATTGGGCTACGAACTAAAGGAATTAATTTGTCAAAGTAAATAGGGGATTAAAGAAAAGCATTAGCATTGGACTGGAGGACATAGTAAATTCAGTTCCTCTCCTTTGTCTCCTGACCACCCCCTCCTTAGTTTGTAATTTGAACTCCACTTTTATTTATTGATGAACCATTTTATAAAAAAAAAAAAACGGAAAATTATGAACCATTAATCCTCTCAAAACGTCATAAAACGAAATTATATTAATACTATAAAAGTGTATAAATATGTATGTGAGATGAGAAGGAATGCCTGATTCAGACTGATAGTCATGCTTTAGATGGATTGTACAATATAAATTGGAGATGACACGTACACCTAAACCCACAAATAGGAAGAACTTTCAAGAGAGCACAATATGATCATTTACATCAAATATAAAAATGTTACTCCTTGACAAATCAATATGCATCCTAGTATTTCCACATGTGAATTAATGATAACTACGATTAAAAAACACGATTTGAAGAGATTTTGAGCATGTTATCGATGCTGACATTCTCAATTCCATTAGCAGAGAAATCGTAAAATTCGAATAAAGAAATTATTAAATTGGGTGGGAAGTCATGTGGGTTGGGCAGCGCGGCTTTGAAGAAATCATAAGTCACTCTAACAAATCTAAGTAGGATACCAGCATGCATGTAGATTTATAATTTAGAAGTAGCAACGATGAAGTCGATATTACAATATTGTTCTCGCTTCTTAGAGTCACGATTCCTTGAGGAGAAGAAGTTGATTACTCCTTAGATTAAAAGATGAGGTAGAATATTAAGAACACAAGTAATCATAATTGAATAAATTCTCATCACTTGACTGAAAGGAACAAACAGTCGTACTAGGGAATAATGCAATGAACTAAAACGCGGTCGCGAATAATGCAATGAAAACTCCGTCGCACAATTCCCAATATTAAGTTCGCCCCAAATTTCCAAGATATACCCTGTAGAAAATATTAGGAATTGAAGAATAATCAACCAAAATAACAAACCAATAACTAACATATACATGGATCAGCGAGTTTATCTATCGAAACGCAATCATTCAAAATAAATATTGGTAAAAATGAAATGATAGAAAGGTAAATTATGCAATTTTACTTGAAACTTCATCTTCCAATCATTAGATTCATCCATTATTGACTTTGGTAGGGCGACTTCATAGTGCAAATTTCTAGTACTGGTTGAAACGAACAAAGAAAGATACCTGAACAGATAACAACATTCATGATCGAATCCATCTTATTGAACTAATCTTAAACAGATGCATTATAATGAACTAATCTTCATTAACAATGCGCAGTAAAAATTTAACCAACTGATGTCATTATCCAAATCACTATAGCTTTGAAATATTCATTAAGAATAAAAAAAATAAAAAACGATCAAAAAATCAATAGAAAAAAAAAGAGGGAAAAAAAATGCATAAAAAGAGCAATAAACTCACCTTACTCAAGGAAGAACCATCTTCAAATCGACATCTCGCCATCAAAAATAGACAATATGTAATATGTGAGTATATATAATAAAGATTAGATTTATGAAAGTAGAAGTAATTATTAATTACACACTTTTTTTTGGTTCAATATGCTTAAATTAAGGCAAGATGAAAGACAGAGGGAATAGGGAAGCAAGCAAGGTGACTAATGACGGCAGGTTTGTTTAGTAAAGAAAATATTTGTTTAGGGTTATGTGTGTTAAGGAAGCAAGTAGGAACAGTATATTTTCAGGGTTGTAGTTAGATGAGCGGGAAAAAATTTAATGAGAAGTTGCCACGTGTACAGTATAATGTATAATGGTTATTCTATTATACTTTTATATAGATAGATAGATAGATAGATACAGATATAGATATAGATTGTAGGAGTTTAACCAATATGCAACGGATAGGCATTACAAAATCCGTTGCATAAATTAACCAGCTTTAAATTTATTAGGCGGGTAAATAGATATGACGCATATCCGTTGCAAATTTTCATTAAGTCGTTACATAATTTAATATCCGTTGCAAATTTTCATTTAGCCGTTGCATAATTTAATATCCGTTGCAAATATAATAATATCTGTTGCAAGTAATACTTAGCAACGGCTTATACAGTTCGTTGCAATTAGTCCGTTGCAAATCAGCCTTTTTCTTGTAGTGTATGCTTCCCGTGTGGTGGCGGTCGACCTAGTATTAGGTTCGGGTGGAGAGGCCTCGGTTAGGTAACGAAGCTTGTCGTCACCTTGGGCGGCTAGTTTGAGTTGGGCATCCCAATCGGAGAAATTTGACCCATTCTTTTCAAGTTTACATCGATCCATGAAGGATCGGAGCCATGATGAATTAGCGAGAGGCGTGGCGTTTGTGTTTGGTGTAGCCATTTGTTATGAGAAAAAGAAAGTGGTCTACAAAACAAAATAGAAGGAGTAAAACAAATGTCGTTTTATCAATAATAATAATACTCGTAAAAATTTAATTTAAACAAGTTTTATTGCATTTATCTAGTGACCTCTACCCAACTTGATAAATGATTCCAAGACCCAAATTCATATTAATTTAGGCATCGGTAAAGTCGAAAAAGAACCCTTATCAATATAACTCGGTGGATTAACCTTTTAATCGATTCTACTTTTAGAACTCTTGGTCGATAAATTTACATTTAAAATTATCTTTAGCCCGAAACACATCCGGCAACCGTCGAGAATACTTTCGTTGAGTTCAACCCAAATTTCGAATAAATGTGTCCATGATCCAAACTTACATCAACTTGGGCATCGGTAAAGCCGAAAACAACCCTCATCTTTATAAATTCGGTGGGTAGACATTTATCACCCCACTTCACCAACGTAACAAGGTTTGTCTTACGGTAAAGCCGGCTCAACTCCCTTCTTGGAAACCGGTACTTCATGGGTTTCTAATTTTTGGTAAGGCTATGTCTCAATTGTTTATTTTTAGCGAGAGGTCATGTCAATTTATTATCTATCACGTTTTAAGTGAACTAAAGCGGTGAACTATGATAATTATAATTGACACGGTCGATAAACTCGATAAAATGACAATGCATGTTTTAGTTATGGCGATTTAGCGATGCATGCGACATATAAATAAAATGCAAAGCATAAAATAAATCCTAGTATGGCCTTCCTAAAATAGAAAAACTATTTAACTATTACATATTCGGAAACCAACTCCATTGGTCCCTTGAACTTCGGTTGAGGCACGCATCTCGAGGTAACACCGTCTTTATGTATCGCCTTCTTGAATGACACCGTCTTCAAGGAACTCCGGAATAAATAAATTACATAACAAAATTACATAATTTCCTATTATACATTTGTAATTAAAATAAAATAAATCTATTAAATTACAAAACGATGATACGAGATCACAATAAATTACAACCGAATCGATATTCCCATACATTTCGGGTAATATCAATTAAAAAACTAAGGCCATACTAAGTAAAATTACATAATTCAAAAATTACATAAAATAAAATTATGACAATCATAAAGAAAATGCAGCATTATAATATGTATGAACATGCCCAATTTTATGCTAAATCGCCTTTAAGTAGCCAATATCGTATATTACACGGTTTTTACGGATTTGCGTGATTCAATGTTTTAAAATCACAATAAAATACATAAATTCATATTTATGCATAAGTTAATTACCTTAACCTCTTAGGACTCAAAATTAGTCTCCACTAACTATTTGACCATAATTAACTCATATTTCTAAAATTGTTCATTAATGGACCTAAAATTACAATAATAAGCTATAATCTTCAAATAAATCACAAAAAATTCCAAATAAATTCAAAATTCAAAATTTAAAACTTGTGAACATTCTGGAAAAATACCATGACACTCATAATGTTCAAAAAGTTAGGTTAAAATTTTGTAAAATTATCGGAAAAACTATGTTGCGGTTTAACAAATTTATCAATAAAAATCATAAAAACATGAGAAAAATTATATTCATCAACCTTTCAATTTTAGATCTGAAAAAGACAATAAAATGCAACATGTGACGTTTTTCCTTAGTCATTGAGTATGTTTTAGGAATTATTCACTAATTAAGTCACTATTTATGCTATTTTTCTTCAAAAAATCATAAATCATGCAAAAAGACTTTAATATAGCCTATTATTTTACACACATCTTGTAAAATTTCATGTGACAACATACTAAATTTCTATGACCAGATTCGAAATTTATCTCATATTAACCTATTTTTCATCTAAATCCGATTTTAAACATGAAAAAATCCATTTTTCGAGCATAAGAACTCCAAAAATTATGAAAATTTACAGGTCATCTCAAAATAATATATGTGATAACATATCCAAAAATCACTGGAAAATTCGAAGTTTACCTAATTTTAGTCCGAAAATGACATTTTAATCATAAAATCACATTTTAATGTCATTATTGTATAATATGAACGATAAAAATCCATAAAATAACCAAAATATCCTAAAAACATTTTAGGACCAGAAATTTTAACATGCATAAATTATTTTCGTGATATATCATAATAACACAAATTTACAAGTTTTATATGTTATTCGTATAACTCGGAAAAACTATAACCGATTTGCATGCAAACAACCAAGGCTCTTGATACCGATTGTTAGAAATCTAGATCTCTTTACTAACATATTCATATATGTTTTTTGTTAATTTAGTCATTAAATTAAATGGTGATTTTATGCATGCAAACAATAATCAAATAAAGAAGAAATCTTCATCTTACATTGGTATTTCGGTTTATATGGGCATAAGAGAGTTCTCCTACTCTCTTGTTCTTGTGCTCTCCTTAATGGATGAACTAGGATTCAAGTGTAGAATCCCTCCCAAAGTAAAATACCCAAGACAACAACTTAATAAAATTAATACTATTATTACTAGAACAATATTAATTTTGTATAAAAATTGACCCAAAAATATTTGATTTTGGTCTCTTAAAACCGGTTAAGAGAGAAGGAAGAGGAAGGTTTTTATCTTTCTAAAAGTTCTTATTTTAGATGGATGATAGAATGAATTTTTCACTAGTTAACATTATAGTGAATATAAGGTAAATAATAGAGCAAAACTCTTGGCTTTGCTCCATCAAAAACCGGGTAAAGGGGGGGAAGAGAAGGGACCAATGCATGCACTAGTTGTTCTTCACAATAATCACTAGGTTGCATGGCTAGAAAATTAGGGAAATCATTATGCTTACCACTCACACAATAAACATAATATTTCCTTAATCCTCCCATTATTTTCGGCTAACATGGATATAATGGACTCCATTTTATCTTTGTCAAAATGTCAATTTGTCACATGTCACATGTCATATGTCACATAAATTTGTTATGTATTTTTAACATATTAAAAATCAACGTATTAATAAAAATACGTCATATACAAAAAATCGACTTAGCAATTCATAATTGCTTGTACCAAAATATTTTACCAATTTATAAATCACAATAACTTGAATTTATAATAATTCATTCAATTTCAATTATTTCCTTAAACAATAATTTATCTAAGTAATGAAACAATTCGATTACTTAGACCGTATCTTATTTAATCAATTTCAATAAGACACGTAAATATTACTTCCAAAATCGTCCGTCAATTTTAAGTAATTTAATTGACCCGTATCGTCATACGATCAATTAAATGATCAATTAAGTGTGTTATCCTTTAGGTATGACCTAAGGGGATCAACTGATCACCACCGTCTCACGACAGTAATGTCAAACTCTAGTCAGCCAATCATTACCGATATGTGTGGACCGATTGTGAAAAAAATTACTTCCCAATTGTATTCTTTATAATGAGACTTAAACATGTGATCATCATGATCAACAGTTGTAATCGCATTATTGTCGGAGGACACAAATTCCAACAATAGTGCGATAGGAATTGTCCACCCCTTGTCAGGGTTATTTGAAATCTCAAGGCCACTCGAGGAGAAGTGAATTGAAAATGCGTGGCCACGCTCGGAAGGTATCTACGGTAGATAATTCCGGTCAGATAGTTACACTCGGATCGAGGAAACCACTCAAGATATGATCAAATGCAAGTACGGCCTGCAAGACACCTTGCATTGAGTGGGAGATTATAATAGGACAAGAGAATTGGTGACGCACACTTGTCTCAGACAAGTGGGAGATTATTGGAGTATGTGTCCTCAACAATGGTGCGATCACATTATCGAAACTCATGATAAGAATACGTAAGGGATGATTCAAGATTTATATATAATCAACTGATCAACATTAATCGGTAATGATTGGCTGACTAGAGTTTGACATTACTGTCGTCTGACGGTGGTGGTCAGTTGATCCCTTAAGGTCACTCCTAAAGGACTATTCCCTCAATAATAAAGTTAATCGATTGTATGATGATACAGATTGATTAAATCCTTAAATTGGACAAATTGATATTTATGAGAGAGAATATTACACCTTTCCAGGGCATGGCCTAGGATCACCAGACACAGGCCAGGCCACATCAGTCCCAGCAAACCAGATTCAGGCTAATAACAATGATCAGGCAACATCAACTGTCAGTCCATGTTCATCAGTTCACAAGGCACGATTCAGGCAAACCACCAGCTGCCACCTTGGCCAGCTGAGTCTTTATTCAACTAATATTAAATCAACCCTAGGGAGCCAGGCTTAATTCCCAAGGCATTTCACAGAAAATCAAACTGAAGAGCAAGTTGCAGAAAAGGATAAATCAGAGAAACTAGAATTGCATTTTTGGCCAAACAAGGGAAAAACTCTCAACAAAGGACTCTTGGCCTGTTCCAGCATTCATCAGATAACACCTAGAGCAACAGATGGTGCCTATGCCAAAGCCATTTGACCTTCACACAATCAGCCAAAGAAATGCAACAGTCAATGAGCAGCCTGTCACTATCATGCCTACAGCTCTTTTGTTTTTCCTTAGTTTGCTTTGATTCCTTTTGTATCCATTGTAAAATATTTCCACTGCTTTTGTTTGCTTCCTAAGACTAATCCTGGCCCTTAGATGGAGGTATGTAGGGTTTTATTTGTGCCGAGACTTCACAGGAAAGGCCTATATAAGGACCATTCCTCAGTCTGTTTTACTCAGACTTTGATTAATGAAAAACCCTTGAGATTTCTCTCAAAATTTGCAAATCTTTTCAACTTTGCTGAGTCTTAGTTGTAATTAAGACTTAATAATACCTTGTGCTTGCTTAGCTATTAATTAAGGATCTGTGGTGTTACTTAGAGCAGGTCTTTGCTTGCTTGAGCTGTTTTAAGTGCATTGTCTGGTTGAGGTTGAATTAATTCTGTGCTTGCTTGAATAATTCAGTCTTAATCCTCCCAAATTATTAAGTTAACCTTTTGTGCTTTCTTAAGGGTGAATTTGATAATTATATCTTGCTTTCTAGTCACAAAAAGAGTCATTCATCTCTGCTGAGAAAACTGTCTGAGAATCACCCTATTTCAGTCTGGTTTTCATTTTAATTAAAAGGGTTTTTCGATAAAAATAATCCAACCTATTGCTGAGCTGCTCAAATTAATCCAAGCTAAACATAATCCCAAATTAATCTAACAATTTCCTTAATTTAACTTTTATTGACTTAACTAAAGGGCAACCTGTTTAACAGATCACCCTTCAACTTAGTTCATTACAAATCACCAGTTTTCACTTTACCTTGGATATTTCTCTTTAATCTTTCATCTTCCTTCATACTCCACCATTCACTGTCTTCATCATCTACCATTTTTCATCATCATCCATCACTTTCCTTCATCATCCTTCAATTTTTCAATCGTCTTTCTCACTTATCTTCATCGCCATTGTTACAATGTCAATGAATAAGGTAAATTTCAATTTACAGATTTTTTTTTTCAATTCATATATTGTATATTCTCTAGTATTAATTCGTCAATTAGTTTTGATTTGGAGTGAATTTGATTATATATATTTGCTATATTTGTTATTTTTGTTAATTAGAGACCCACAATTAAATTGTTATGCTTTTCTTCTTTTACCCTAATTATTTCAACATTTTTATTGAATAATTGTCATCTCATTTGTTTAGGGTAATATGTGGGAAAGTGTTACCCTGAAAATGTGGTATGGAGGGTCTTTTACCAGGAATGAATTAGGGTTTGTTTATACGGGTACATTATATAGGACTACTTCTGTTGAGTGTGATGAATTCTGTTGGTTTACTTTATTGGAGGAGTGTGAGAAATGTGGGTCATTCAAGAGGAATGTTGATGCCATCTTCTTCATGAATCCTGATGTTGGGTTGGAAAGAGTGATAGATGACAGTGGTGCCCAGGTTATGTGTAACCTTGCTGTGAAAGAGAGAGTAGTTGAGTGCTTTATTGTGTTTGCTGGTGATGTTGCACATTTAATGCATTTGAAAAACTTTGGTGAGGGTAATGGGACAACAATTGTGAAAAGCTCTAGGAAGTTGACTCCTAGAAGAAAAGCAGACAGTATAATAAACACCAAAAAGATTCCTCTCCCAAATAAGGGACCACTACCAAATGAGCCCATTAAATATTCAGTTAATACTACTACAAAACAAAAGAAAAAGAATCATCTCCAACAGTTGTCAAAAGCCTCTCACACCACTACCACACAAACCCTAAAAGAATCATCTCCTAAAGCCACTGAACTGGAGAGCCAAGTTACCACAGTTGACCAAATAACATCAAAAAAAAGTTGTCCAAACAACCTCACCAAATAACCTCATTCACACCAGTGTTGAATCATTTTATGATGTTAATGATATAAGAGTGGCAGATCTATTTGAGGTTTTGATTGATTTAACTAAACTAGAGATTAAGGCGAGGGAAATGAATAAGAGAATTAGCAGTAAGAGAAAGGAAGTATGCTAGGAGTCGGTCTACCGTGGCAGCTATCAGATCTTATACTATCGGGAATACTAAAGCGATTAGACTATTGATAAGAAGAGCTATGGTCGTCACCTTTCGGTCCTTAAACCGCCCTAGAGCGTAAACAGCTTAACTTTCGCCCTCACTGCAATACCCTATTGTAATTAAGCAAGCCTTCCCTTCCAATCTTTCGACCTAGGTCGGGGTTAACTAAATTTATGGTCTCCTGCATGCATTCATTCGACCGGATAACAATTAAATTGCCTAATACAATTCCTATCGCAAGACTAATCTATATAAGTCAATTAAACCATCGCTACCACGGCTTCCCTAATCCTAACATACTACGGGGAATTAGCTACTCATAATAAAATAAGCAATGACAATAATTAAAGAAGAAATAAGCATTAAAAGAGAATAAGGGAAGAAATTCTTGAATTAAGTGATCAGGAAAAGAAAGAGCAAAGTATGTGAGTGTAAAAGTGACAGAGTATTAAGAGTAATTAGAGAGGAGAAGTCCCCTCATTATGTCGTCCTCCTATCTTATTTATAAGAAAAATAGGATTATTAACCTAATTGCGGAAAATAAAGCTAAAAAGCCCAGCCCGTCAAGGATTGTTGCTCGATCGAGCACTTAAGGCTCTCGATCGAGTGATATTCCTTAGCATTCCTCTCGATCGAAGATTTCTTTCCCTTTAATCACTCGATCGAGAAGAAGTAGCTCTCGATCGAGCAAATGGGCTCTCGATCGAATAGAAATACTTCTCGATCGAGCACTTCTCAGCGCGTAATTTCTGCTTCGCGCACTGAACTTCAAACGGCTGCCATTCCTTCGTTACTTGGACAAATAGGGCGTGGTTGGTGGCGTTGGAAAGCTAAGAGGATAAGCTTTCACCTCCAACTGGAATCACCTTAATAGCTGTTGTATAACTCGAGATATGGCTCTTACAAGCAGGATTTAGCAAATTGAAGCACTCTCTCGGCTCGCCTAACTTCCTTACTCCAATGCGCATCTCAAAATAGCTTCATTCCCGCTCCAAATTCACTCTTCCTCCAAATGCATGCTAAAAGGATGGTAAAAGGCTTGATTTCACTACTTTTGGGTTCATTCCTGCAAATAAGACAAAACAAACCAAAGTAGCATATTCGGGCATTTCGTAGCATAAAACCACGATAAAAGCATAGAAATACGTGCATGAATTAGGCTAAAAAGACTATATAAAATGCACGTATCAAATCTCCCCAAACCAAACCTTTACTCGTCCTCGAGTAAACTAAAATGCAACTAAAGGAACGGGAAAGATAACTCAGAGCTAGCTACAAATGCCCACTTAAGCCAGTTTAATGCAAGCAAACTAACACTTATAGCAAATAGTCAAATGCAAACGAGTTATAGGATGTTTATAAATAAAGCTGAACCGTCGACCTTGCAAGACCTTTAATAATGGACTCTCACGGGTCACTCTTCTCTCATGAAGCAAAGGGTGAACATATATATGTAAGAGAGAAAGACAAATAGTCGCTCACCTAGACTACGACCCACATAAACATGCATGCAACTAATATGATAGACAATTCTAACTACCGTACACACACATTCCAACCAAACAAGGTCCTGTCACAGTCGAGGGCTTACAAAGATATGGTAAAGTGAGGCAACGGGTAAGAAAAGGCAAAACATTTATGGGAATGTGGAGGTATAGGTGATCAAGCTAGTACCTAAACAAAACCATATGAGACATATCCATTTCCAACTCAATTATGAATTAAGCACAATGCCCTTCATTTGGCACAAAACTCACCAAACCGAACTAGAAACACTCCTCAAATGATATAAGATAGAACATAGGAGCAGAAACCGTCAACCAAACAACATTTTTTTTCATTCTTTTTTTTTTCTTCTTTCTTCAACTTCACCTTTTTTTTTTCATTTTTCATCTTTTTTTTTTCTTTTTCACGTTTTTTTTCATCATCCTCCTTTTCTTCATAAATTACCAACTCCGAATCAACAGAATACGCGCCAACATTTGATACAATAGACAATATACCGCAGAACAATCTAAACTAGCTTGACAAGGCAGGCTAAATTTGGAATGTAGCTAAAGGTCAACAGGCAAATTTGGCTAATGTGGAGTTTATGGGTAAAAATGAAAGAAAAGGGAAATGTAAGCACCTCCCTGCATGTGACACCAACCACTAACCCGAATGTATGCAGGCAAAAAAGCAATTGAATTTCATATATGTGCAAATTAATGATACATGTTATGCAAGGAGTAACTACTCACAATCCTACATGAAACTGGTCACAAATGACACCAGTTTATAAGGCTCTAAATCTTAGAAATTATAAGTAGGTTGCCAAAATTTCAGGTCAAGTCTATATGTTCAGCTAAATTTAACATTAACTCGTAGATATGCAAAAGACGAAGCTAAAAGATAACAGTTAAATGCAAGGCTTAAGCAAAAAGGCAGTTGCAGTGCAATTTCATCATAGAAATCTACCGTTCCGACTCAACCTATATGCAAAAATAAACGTGAAAATTTTTGAATTTTTAAACAATTTTTCATATTTTTATTGAATTTTAAATTTTTATGAAATAGATAACAATGCAAACAGAAAATTAAACGTGATAACAGAAATGCAAATAAAAACAATATGCAGACACAGATATGGATGCATAACCTCCCAAACCAAACCGTACAATGCCCCCATTGTACCAAAACATGGAAAGGAAACGCAAACTGAAAGAGAAAGAGAGTAAATGCGGAAATGCTCACAAGATGCGCGAATAAAGGGACCTCCCCAAACCGACCATGAAATGGGAGGTTGCTAAGGTCCGGAAAACCGTCTCAGGAAGCTAATCCAAGTCAAAAGCGTGAAAGGGCATCCAAAAACTGCTCGATCGAGGAGAATAGCAGTCGATCGAGTAGTTCCTCATCTTTGGTGGTCGATCGAGTAGATTAATCACTCGATCGAGTGAATTCATCACCAAAAGTGCTCGATCGAGTAGAATGACTACACGATCGAGTGATCCGGTGTAATTCTGCAAAACGCAATAGAAACGACCCGCAACTAACAAAGACAAGCTTATCTTTGAGATAGTCTATGGTATAAAACCATTTATTACAAGCTGAAATTAAATAAAAGCAAAATAAAATCTCGGGTTGCCTCCCGAGTAGCGCTAGCTTCTTGATCAGTCCCGGCTCGACCTTCTTTTCTTCGAGGCTCGTAATTAATCACAATCAAAACAGCTCAAAGCGCGCGAGCATTAAATCATAAACTGCGCATGTGCTGCTACGAAAGGTAAGTAGCACCACTTTGTGGAATAGCGAGAATAGGAAATTAAAATATAAGACCGTTTAAGCCTAACAAATTTCCTATGCGAGCTCCTAAATTTATCCACAAAATATAGGAGCGCGGGAGCAATAGGCGATAAAGTGGGGCTTCATCTCAGACTAACAATTTTGTGATGATAAAGACGGTGAAAAGGCATTAAATTGAACGACCTACTAGGAAGGGGCAAAGCATTAGAATGCAAAGCATAAGTCAAACGAGGCAATTCACTATTTAAACAAACAATAAACAAATTACCGTTCAATACCTCAGGTTGATCACTCTCAACGACGGAATCATAGATAAAAGAATTCATTATCTCTTCCGTGCTAGGAGTGATTACCGACTCGACTACCTCCTTGTCACCCTCCTCGGTGGAATTCACCAGTAAATCGCAGCCTCAAGTGCATCCAGCTCGGCTTTGAAAAGGGGAGACTCACCGTATCCATTATTATCATCAAAATTGTCGTCTAAAACGACCCCAAGTAACGCATCAATGCTCCCAATGGCCAATTCAGTCGATCGAGCAGAATAATCACTCGATCGACCAACTTCCTCCTGAATTCCACTCGATCGAGCAGCAATTCCCTTCGATCGAGCAGTGTCTCCTGGAAAATCACTCGATCGACTAATATAAGTCACTCGATCGAATGATTCCTCCTGTGAAGCGCTGAAATCTTCGCGTAAGCTAGTGAAATATGATAGAAATTCATCGTCGGAGTCATAGAGGTCATCCTCAGCATTGGGTAACATGGTTTCCTCAGGGGAAGAACCACTCTCGGCAAGGTATACCTCTTCTTCTTCCATCTCAGCTGCTAACTGAGCAACTACAGACTCGAGCTCCTTAACTCGCGAGTAGAATTGTCTATCATGATCTTGCTGAGCTTGCATCTGAGATGCAATTGTCTCCAATAAAGATTTCAGCTCCGCAATTTCTTCTTCTTGTATATCGGGAGGATCTTGTTGCGGTGGCCATTGATAGGGTGGATGTGGCGGCACAACTACAAATTTGCTTGACTAGCTCGACTACGCTGCTGAACGCGTAAACTTCGTCATTTTACGCAAACAAAGGATCGCATTATGCCCAGCAGACACCACATCTCCCAGATAAATCACCCATTGTTCCATATAATAGGACATTGGTGATGGGTCAAAGGTACTCAAGCCTTCCCTTTGACTGTCTTTCACCTAGAACTGTCTAGGTAGTACTTGTAAGGCCTATCAAAACAAACACTAAACAAAAGATTAAAAACGGCCTCAAGGGAAAAATCCCCGAGGCTAAAAAAAGATAAAATTAAACAAATAAATAAATAGATTGCCTCCCCGGCAACGGCGCCAAAATTTGATACTGTCGTTTCGTACCAAAAATAAATACCTAAGTACAACTAACAGAAGTCAGGGGTAAGTAGGGTCGATCTCCACAGGGAGGCGGTGTACTATCTATTTGTCTATTTATCTGTCTAAATGTTACAATTGGGGGTTTTGATTGATTTAACTAAACTAGAGATTAAGGCGAGGGAAATGAATAAGAGAATTAGCAGTAAGAGAAAGGAAGTATGCTAGGAGTCGGTCTACCGTGGCAGCTATCAGATCTTATACTATCGGGAATACTAAATCGATTAGACTATTGATAAGAAGAGCTATGGTCGTCACCTTTCGGTCCTTAAACCGCCCTAGAGCGTAAACAGCTTAACTTTCGCCCTCACTGCAATACCCTATTGTAATTAAGCAAGCCTTCCCTTCCAATCTTTCGATCTAGGTCGGGGTTAACTAAATTTATGGTCTCCTGCATGCATTCATTCGACCGGATAACAATTAAATTGCCTAATACAATTCCTATCGCAAGACTAATCTATATAAGTCAATTAAAACATCGCTACCACGGCTTCCCTAATCCTAACATACTACGGGGAATTAGCTACTCATAATAAAATAAGCAATGACAATAATTAAAGAAGAAATAAGCATTAAAAGAGAATAAGGGAAGAAATTACTGAATTAAGTGATCCGGAAAAGAAAGAGCAAAGTAACAGTGTAAAAGTGACAGAGTATTAAGAGTAATTAGAGAGGAGAAGTCCCCTCATTATGTCGTCCTCCTATCTTATTTATAAGAAAAATAGGATTATTAACCTAATTGCGGAAAATAAAGCTAAAAAGCCCAGCCCGTCAAGGATTGTTGCTCGATCGAGCACTTAAGGCTCTCGATCGAGTGATATTCCTTAGCATTCCTCTCGATCGAAGATTTCTATCCCTTTAATCACTCGATCGAGAAGAAGTAGCTCTCGATCGAGCAAATGGGCTCTCGATCGAATAGAAATACTTCTCGATCGAGCACTTCTCAGCGCGTAATTTCTGCTTCGCGCACTGAACTTCAAACGGCTGCCATTCCTTCGTTACTTGGACAAATAGGGCGTGGTTGGTGGAGTTGGAAAGCTAAGAGGATAAGATTTCACCTCCAACTAGAATCACCTTAATAGCTGTTGTATAACTCGAGATATGGCTCTTACAAGCAGGAACTAGCAAATTGAAGCACTCTCTCGGCTCGCCTAACTTCCTTACTCCAATGCGCATCTCAAAATAGCTTCATTCCCGCTCCAAATTCACTCTTCCTCCAAATGCATGCTAAAAGGATGGTAAAAGGCTTGATTTCACTACTTTTGGGTTCATTCCTGCAAATAAGACAAAACAAACCAAAGTAGCATATTCGGGCATTTCGTAGCATAAAACCACGATAAAAGCATAGAAATACGTGCATGAATTAGGCTAAAAAGACTATATAAAATGCACGTATCAAATCTCTGTAGATACCCGTATCCGTCGATATTGGAATTTATAGAGAACCCGACAAACACCCGATGATGATAGGACACATGTATTCTTTAGTTATCATTGTCATTATTTGGAGCTCGTTTTACGATGTAGAATGGGCGTCGTCGATGAAGTATTTTATTAATTTAAATGATATTTAAATTAATGTTTTTTTTAAGTGAGTTCATTTTATTAATTTAAATGATATTTAAATTATGGCTTTTTTTAGGCGAATTCAATTTATTTTATTTTGAATTTATTTTCCCAAGTTTATTTTATTTGATTTGAAAAATCATTTTATGAGTATATTTGGTTTGAAAAATCATTTATTTTAATGTGTTAATTGATTTAAAAAATCGATTTGAGAATTGAAAAGAACTCGTTTTGAACATGTGTTTTTGAGCTCGATTTTAGCTCGGTTTTTGAGCCCGTTTCCTTTACGAGTTGGCACGAATCTCGAGTACACTAACCAACCTAAGCCTCTACCCATCCAACCCCAGTTCGAACCCCATAACCATGGCCCAAATCCCGTCCCAAATCACCCCCAACAGCCCGCGCAAAAACACGAGCAGCCCCCCTGTTTTGCAGCTCAATCCCGAGCCCAAAACCCGCTCCAAATACCACCAAAACCCGTGCCCATTAACCCTAACCCATACCCTAATATCCTACCCATATTACCTTACCTTAATCACCAAGAAAACCCCCATACGAACCCTAGAAAACCCCCCAAAAGCTGCTGGACAGCAGCTATGCTCAGCCGAGCCCGTCTGCCTCTCCTCCCTTTTAACCTACTTTAACTCCTTATAAATACCCACCCTTCACCATACATTCATTCCTCTAAGTTCTCCATACATCCTACCTTCACTCACAAGCTTTAAACCTCAGAAACAAACCCTAATTGCCTCTCAAAACCCTCCACAAAACCGACATCCAAACTGAAACAGTTTGTGTGTCCTCTTCGAAAAACAATTCGTTCCTCCTTCAAACCTCCATCAAAATTCGAGTTTCTTGTTCCAAATTAACCATATAACATCCATCTACACATTAGACAAAGATTTACGAGCCAAATTGCCCTTGAGAGTACACGAAATCCCTCGAAAAACAGAGTGTTATACACTCTGTTTTCGCGGTTTGTTCCTGTCTGTCCAGTTCTGTTTGTGCTCGTTTTTCGTGCCCAATAACTCAAAACGAGCAGGGGTTGCTTTAAGATCTCTGTTCTCCTCTCTTTCTAGTTTTCAAAACATCTTTTAAATCGAATTTTCATCGTGAAACGAGGGAGAAATCGCTGTTTGAAAGTTGCTGTCCAGATTCGATAAAAACGCGTGTTTGCTTTGTTTCTTCGTCGACGACGGCCTCTCGAGATAAAATATACCATCGATTACGACCCAAGACGATGTCAACGATACATGTAGGTTGAGGGTGCATCAAATCCTCCTCTTTCTCCCTTTTATTTCGTTTTTTTATGTTTGTTTTTTATAGTTTGTTTTTATTCGTTTATCGTTTTTGTTTATCGATTGTTTAATTAACTATGAAACTAGTTTAGTCCGAGTATGAGTTAAAGTACCACCATGAACACCCGCGTTGACTTGATATGGGAAAAAAAATCGCTACATCAGTCGGTCGTACACCCCCGTCTCATTTACATATCCTCGTGTTCAAGGTAGGGCATAAATAAAACGAATTTCTAACTTCGCTCCTCGTTTTTGACCCTTTGTTTGTCTCGGCCAATTCGACACACCCTAGGACCATTCACATGTTAGTATGACCTCTGATTGTTAACATATAACTTATTTAGACGACATTCGATCATTTAAATAACCTAATTAGACACATTAGGGTACATCGACATAGCTTTAAAAACCGATTAACAATTCTCAGAACTTAATTGAATTCATCTTCCTTTCACTAATTTTCTCGCTAGCATGGAAGTGCGTGCTTAACACCTTTCCATTTGCACTCGTTGACGATTTAGAATTGTACCTAACCTAGTTCGTATTTATTTAATTCAATTTGTAATTAATTAACCTTTAATTTGTTTTATTTATTTCTAATTTTTTAAAAGTCGTTTTAATTATCTTTTATGGTTCAAAATCTGTAAATTTAATTTAATGAATTTTTTCGTAATTTATTTTACTGATTTCGTAATTAAAACATAATTAACTTTGCTTTTCTACAAAAACCGTGCCTTGCATGGGTCTGTCTGACTTCTGATCCGTGCACTGCACGGGTCTGCCAGTTTTAGTTTCTTTTCTTCTTTTGTTTCTTTAATTGTTTACTAATCCTATTTTAATAAATATGGATTGGTGAATAATTTTAATAAGTTGGGTTCAATTTAATTAATAAGTTGTACCTAATTTATTTCAAGCCTTTGTACTTATTTATTTTAATTTAATTAGTTTAATTCTAATATAATTTGTTTATTAACTAATAATTCGGCTAACATCTTTAATTAGTCTAACTTAGCTTTAGCTTTTTTTGTTTACATTTGTTTCGTTTATTAAGACTTAATAGTTTAAGTTGTATTTTGTTAGTTTGTATTGTAATATGAGTCAAAGTAATTACGATAGTTGTTGTAATTAGATTGAGTTGTAATTTATTTCTCGTTGTGTCGGCATGAAATGCCTGGATTGTAATAGGATAGATCCCAATGGCTCCCCCATTCCCCCTTAAGCCTTGTTTGCTTTGTTTTGTATGTTGCTTAGATCAATCAACCCACATGCTAAATTACAACTTTGACAAAGTTAGTTTAGTTGCATCTAAATCGACATAGAAACTTCACATGTTAGGGTTAAAACGATGTTTGCATTTCATATATCGTAGTAGCTATGACCTTGTTTGAAATCCATACTTGACTTAGTAGAGGCCGTTATTGACGGGCGGGGTTGGGTGTCCTTATGGGCTTCCTAACACGTACCCTCACCCCTTACTCAAGATCTATGGTTTGTGGATCCGTCTAAATACCATTGGATTACGAGAGTCATTCTAATAGAGTGATATAGGGTACAAGTCTTTATCTTTAATCACTCGTAGTCGATTGGCTTTATGCTTTTCGATGAAAGGTGTAAAGTTGACTTGAACGGTTCCAAGTTCCCAAAAAACTTGGTGGCGACTCTAATTTGTCTTAATTCGATTCGAAAGAACCTCGAGTCGATTATGCCTAGTGTGGATCCCGCGGACGCAGCGATTCGAGGGCCTTGTCCACGATTTGGCGACTACTGGGGACAAGAGGACTAGTTACACTTTGTTTCTAGGGTCTTTTCCTCCGAGGTAAAACTTGAAAAGAAAGTGTTGGAAAGTAAAACATTACTCATAGTGCTACGATTCATGCATAAACCCTTAAGGACTTGCTCGGGCCGTCCCAGCGTTTCTTCGTGATGCGTGGGGGGCGACGTCCCACTATGCTAGGAAGCTGCACATTGCTCGCTTCCACTTCGCCTCGCGTGGTTCTTGATGGTGGGGACGATCTTCTAGGTACTCTACCTTAAGACACCTTGCTCTATAAGACCGCAAAAGGATGGAGGGCATAGACCTTATAGAAGACTTGCCGAGACTTAGAGATGTCTAGGAGCATACATCCTTATAACATGAGAATGACAATGTGCAAGGTGTTTTCCCGAGTCTTTTCAAAATTTTCCATGTCCATTTCAAAACCGAACTTTTGAACAACTTACTTTCAAACTTAGCATGATTTTCAAAACGCGGAATGCTGCCCAAATAGGACTAGAAATTTCGGCCAAAATGAGCTTTTATAGCCGGCATGCTGCCCATTTCAAATCTCATTTTTCAAATCGATCATTCGTTTTTCAAAATCAATCCAAAATGCCTCTCGAACCTCAACCAAGCATGAAATGCGTCAAGTCGTGTCCGGGTCATGGCCGTGTTAGGCCAGGTGTGTTTCGTTCTAAGAGTCTAGAACACGACCTTGTTGGGTCACCCAAGCTCACCTCTTGGGCTTTGAGTCATGTTGGTCGACCAATTGGTCTAGGATAGTCCACAGAAACGCCCAAGCTAGGCTATTTAGGGCGTTTCACTTGAACCCATGGGCTATGTTAGTCCAATCACGGGTTTAGTCACACCGAGTCCAGTTTAGAATCGAGCTATGATGGTTTGGGTCATGTCATTTTGTCGAGTCTAAAATGAATCGAGGTCTAAATCCAACCGTGAGTCGAATCTTTTGGTTAGTCAGTCATAAGTCGAGTCTTTGTTTGAGTCAAGTTGGTGTCGTGTCCTTAAGTGTGCAGGGGATCTTACATTTGAATATTGACTCAGTACGGGGTTTTCTTGTAGAAAGGCCGTTAAAAACCCGACGTCAAGCAATGGAAGATGCTGTTAACAAGCTCACTGAGGCCGTGAACCTCATGATGACCCGAATGGATGCAATCGAATCTAAGCTGGGTGAAGATTCCGCTTCATCTACCCCACCTCTGACTGATCTGGAGAAACGGTTCAAGTTCATTGAAGACCGTTTGAAACTCTCCCAGGGGAAGAACATTCACTATGAGAATGCTAGGGCCTATGCCCGATTCGGGATAAGTTGCCCACGAACATGGTACTCACCGACATCCCAAAGTTCAAGGGCACCGAAGATCCGGTCCACCATGTTAAGGCACAAAGGGTACTTAGCACCGAAGGGAGTACCTTGACATGCTCTCTCGAAATTTTTGCCCAATCTCCGGATGAACACCCGAAGGCGTGGTTCTATAATCTTGACCTTAAGAACTTCCCCACTTTCGAAGATATTACGGTGGAGTTCGTAAGCACTATGCTGACAATGTTGAGATTCAAACCAACATAAGGACTTTGGAAGTAATGACACAGAAGGAAAAACAGGGCTTTACTGAATTCCTCGCAAGATGGCGCGCTAAAAGCGTGAAACTAGCTAAGAAGCCTGACGAAGTCGAAATGGTAGATAAGTTCGTGAAGAATTTACGACCTATTTACCGTAATGCTCTGAAATACCAGAATTTTGGTTCTTTCAAAGAATTGATAAGAATCGGGATAAAGGTAGAGGACGACGTCCGAATGGCTGAAGCTGAGAAGCCAAAAGGATACCAAGGGGCCTCATCGTCTAAGGGCAAATCCCCAGCAACGGCCCATATTGATGAAGCCATCAATCTCTTAGAAGGGCAATCGAAGAAGTCGCAGCGCCAAACACCTAGGGCATTCACCGATATCGGATGCACTTATACATACGCTCTCCAAAGGCTCATAGCCCAAGGAAAGCTGAAGCCTATTGGTCCAACTCCGGACCCTCCCGCTGATCAACAAGGTAAATGGTATAAACCAAATGCCTATTGTGCTTTCCATCAAGGGAAGGGACACGATACTGAAAGGTGCTATCGACTGAAGCACGAAATTCAAGACATGATTGAGAACGGAACGCTCCCAATCCCAGCCATAAAACCCAATAACATCACCAATCCATTTGGCGATCACGCCAACTTTGTTTCTGTCGAAGACAATGCCGATTACTCCCATCTTATCCGCCCATGTCACTTGAAAGAGGTGTTTATCGGGAAGATATTTGTGGATTGCTTTGAATTCTTGCCAAACCCGAAGAATGAAATTCAAGTCGGGAGTCTTGCTCTAGAATGTACTCCTCTCGTTAACGAAGTTAATAAAAGACAATTCGATTCACCAACCTCCATCACTAGCGTAGAACCTCAGAGGACTACCTCGGGATGGAGGCAAACCATCACAGGGATCAAGGACAAGGGCCGAGCATCTAAGTTGACAACTGAACAAGGGAAATCTCAAGACCAGATTTGAAAATTATGAGTCGGGATCTGTTTTCTTATCCTAGTCGAGTCGAGTTTAGGACTTTATTTTCTTGAATTTGAGTAGTTTGTTCCGCGATGTCCTGGGGTGTGTCCTAGGAATCGTTCCTTCGAGTCTGTTAAGCATTTGTCATTCCAATAAAAGTTGCAGTTTTGTTTCCAAATTTGTCTTGTTTTCAATCCTCAATCATTCTGGAAACATGATGAAATGCACAACACACTCAAAGGCATCCCTGGGGTGGAAGTATGTCCCGTTTCAAAATGTAAGGATACTTTAGGATCCCATGTCTGTTTCTTTTACCTATTCCATGTCTGGCGGTAGAAAACCTCCATCTGAACCAATGTTTGTGACAAGCTTTTAGATGATTCTATGACAAACCCGGACTAGCTCTTTGTTTCCCCTATCCCTATCGATGATGGAAGGCAAGCCTTTTCCCCAACAAAATCATCCCATCTCGAAGAGAGAAGATATCAACCCGTTCTAACAAGGAATTGTTAGTTCCTACCCAAATTAGTTGGCGAAGCCATGTTTTCAAGGTGTATCCATTCGTGACTAAGAGAATGAATAGAAGATCATTTTCAAAAATGGGAAAAATGAAAAAAAAAATGAAAAAAAAGAAAAATGAAAAAAGATGAAAGAAAAAGAAAAAGAAAAAAGATGTTGAAGTCATTGCAGAACGCTTTTGGTTGAATGTCGAAGTTACGGAAGCCAGAATTCAAGTCAAGTACCCATAGTTGAGGTTCAATGGGCGAAGCCCAAAAGCGTAAGTAGTAACCTCTTTACCCTCTAAGTCCTTCCTGAAACAGTTACAAAGGGATAGTCGGGAATTTTGAGAATTATTCCGCTTGTGTTGTTACACCCAGCCTTTAGGGTCCAGACATGGAAATTTGAACCCACATCATTTTTCAACCCATTTGCACTCGTGGTTCATCAAACCCGAGACACCCATTCCAACCACATCAGCAGCCATAGCCCTTGGCCTTAGCACCACAAAACAAACCTTCAGAATGATGGTTAACCATTCCAACTTGTTATTACCAAGCTCCACATCCCAAAGAACCACAACCTTTTGTACCAACCCTAGACACGGGATTTAACGGTACTTTACAGGATAGAATGGGATACGACATGATACCTTAGGTGAAACCTTCGAGTGTGTACACACAATCAAAATGCCATGTTTATGCACCTTGATCGAACTACGTCAGATTTGATTTCGCTCCACGCGAATACGTAGGCAGTCCTTCAGAATAAGGGATTCAATCCACCCATCATCCAAGTTGTCATCTTGTCGAAATCTTACGGGTCTTAACCAAGTCCAAATGAAGCCACCTTTGTTTGAGTCGGTCTTAGTACTCGATGTAGGCTAGGATAAGGATATAGGTTCAGATGAGTAGTGTCAAGTCTCGGAATGAGCTTTATCTAACGGTGTAGGCAAAGATGCTGAGTCAGATAGGTGTGGGTTTATGTTGGGAACAGAAAATATGAAAAACCCGCTGAAAAGAAAGAAGGCGTGGAAGAAAATTAGTAAAAGCCCGCTGAAAAGAAAGAAGGCGGTGGCAAGAAATGATGAATACTCGCTGAAAAGAAAGGAGGCGAGGAGAAGAGTGACAGAATGTTCCCGACAAGAGTGATGTGTGATGTCTAAGTGCTTTCATAAAATCAGTATGTGTTTAGTGTCTGAGCGAAACCAACGTTGTTGCTCCGTGAGTTTAATCCGCCTTGTCAATGCCAAGTGATCTTGATTCCCATGTGCCCTCGGGAGCACGCCCATGCCATACGATATCTCCGTCCCAAGTTCGACGACCTTGTGATTCCCGTTTGCCATCTTTTGGCGCCGGAACGGCTAATTTACATTTCTACCCCCAACAAGTCAATAATCGAATTAAAACCCATGCACACTTACGGTTTTATTTTCCTTTTTTGTTTTACGGTAGCGGGCTACGCCCACGTTGTCTGCAAGTCATACAGAGTGTCTGTGTCGTGTTTCATGCTCACCCATCAAGGTTCGATTTCAAAAAATTTCAAAATTTCAAAATTCCAAAAACTTTTTGCGCATTATGGATAGATGATCCAAGTAGTGGAATCTTTTCGGGTCGATGACCCCAATCTTTCGAAATTCAAAATTTCAAATTCAATTTTTGAAGGGTCGATGGCCCAACATTCCAAGTGATGTCAAATTCAAACTTCGGGTCGATGGCCCAGTTTTTCAAAATTTTCAAATTCAATTTTCGGGTCGATGACCCAATCTTTCAAATAATCCAATTTCAAGATCGATGATCCAAATGTGCTTATGTGATGATTATTGCTAGTAAATTTTCTATGTTTCAAATATAGCAGGATATGCTTCAACTGGGGGCTCTAAAGTCTTCGACTTTAGAGCCATCACAAACTGGGGGCTCTGAAGCCGTTGGCTTCAGAGACCATTATCAAGATGTAAAGGATGACATCCACCAATAATTCAATTCAATACAAGAGTATGAAATGGAAGAATTATGTAGCTGAAAGCAAATGATGAAAGCGGCGGCAACCTCCTCAGAAAGTCCCGTCCCATTTGGACACCTGCCAGCAGATGATAAGCTTTGGGCAAGTGTCAACAGATGAATTTCGGACAAGTGCCAGCAGATGATAAATTTTGGGCAAATGTCAGCAGATGATGAATTTTGGACATACGCCAACGAGATGATAAACTTTGGGCATGTGTCAGCAGTTGCCGAACTACGACGCGGGTTTGATTCCGTCAGAAACGGATACGTAGGCGCCCGAGGATAAGGCTCAACCCACCATTTATGCAATTTATGGGTCGATGACCAACGATGATAATTCGACGCAACAGAAGCAAGAGTCAGTCCCCAGCGAAGTTTCAGGTATGATCTCTTCTTATGGGTCAAGAGCTTATATACGCAAGTCTAATGGACTATAAACGACCCGAAGAATCCTCAGGTCGAGAGGGACCTGGGGTATACTTTGACTTTCGCCTTGTCCAAGCCTCAGTCAAAGTGGGGGCTATGTAGATACCCGTATCCGTCGATATTGGAATTTATAGAGAACCCGACAAACACCCGATGATGATAGGACACATGTATTCTTTAGTTATCATTGTCATTATTTGGAGCTCGTTTTACGATGTAGAATGGGCGTCGTCGATGAAGTATTTTATTAATTTAAATTATATTTAAATTAATGTTTTTTTTAAGTGAGTTCATTTTATTAATTTAAATGATATTTAAATTATGGCTTTTTTTAGGTGAATTCAATTTATTTTATTTTGAATTTATTTTCCCAAGTTTATTTTATTTGATTTGAAAAATCATTTTATGAGTATATTTGGTTTGAAAAATCATTTATTTTAATGTGTTAATTGATTTAAAAAATCAATTTGAGAATTGAAAAGAACTCGTTTTGAACATGTGTTTTTGAGCTCGATTTTAGCTCGGTTTTTGAGCCCGTTTCCTTTACGAGTTGGCACGAATCTCGAGTACACTAACCAACCTAAGCCTCTACCCATCCAACCCCAGTTCGAACCCCATAACCATGGCCCAAATCCCGTCCCAAATCACCCCCAACAGCCCGCGCAAAACACCAAGCAGCCCCCCTGTTTTGCAGCTCAATCCCGAGCCCAAAACCCGCTCCAAATACCACCAAAACCCGTGCCCATTAACCCTAACCCATACCCTAATATCCTACCCATATTACCTTACCTTAATCACCAAGAAAACCCCCCATACGAACCCTAGAAAACACCCCAAAAGCTGCTGGACAGCAGCTATGCTCAGCCGAGCCCGTCTGCCTCTCCTCCCTTTTACCCTACTTTAACTCCTTATAAATACCCACCCTTCACCATACATTCATTCCTCTAAGTTCTCTATACATCCTACCTTCACTCACAAGCTTTAAACCTCAGAAACAAACCCTAATTGCCTCTCAAAAACCTTCCACAAAACCGACATCCAAACTGAAACAGTTTGTGTGTCCTCTTCGAAAAACAATTCGTTCCTCCTTCAAACCTCCATCAAAATTCGAGTTTCTTGTTCCAAATTAACCATATAACATCCATCTACACATTAGACAAAGATTTACGAGCCAAATTGCCCTTGAGAGTACACGAAATCCCTCGAAAAACAGAGTGTTATACACTCTGTTTTTGTGTTTGTTTCTGTCTGTCCAGTTCTGTTTGTGCTCGTTTTTCGTGCCCAATAACTCAAAACGAGCAGGGGTTGCTTTAAGATCTCTGTTCTCCTCTCTTTCTAGTTTTCAAAACATCTTTTAAATCGAATTTTCATCGTGAAACGAGGGAGAAATCGCTGTTTGAAAGTTGCTGTCCAGATTCGATAAAAACGCGTGTTTGCTTTGTTTCTTCGTTGACGACGGCCTCTCGAGATAAAATCTACCATCGATTACGACCCAAGACGGTGTCAACGATACATGTAGGTTGAGGGTGCATCAAATCCTCCTCTTTCTCCCTTTTATTTCGTTTTTTTATGTTTGTTTTTTATAGTTTGTTTTTATTCGTTTATCGTTTTTGTTTATCGATTGTTTAATTAACTATGAAACTAGTTTAGTCCGAGTATGAGTTAAAGTACCACCATGAACACCCGCGTTGACTTGAGATGGGAAAAGAAACCGCTACATCAGTCGGTCGTACACCCCCGTCTCATTTACATATCCTCGTGTTCAAGGTAGGGCATAAATAAAACGAATTTCTAACTTCGCTCCTCGTTTTTGACCCTTTGTTTGTCTCGGCCAATTCGACACACCCTAGGACCATTCACATGTTAGTATGACCTCTGATTGTTAACATATAACTTATTTAGACGACATTCGATCATTTAAATAACCTAATTAGACACATTAGGGTACATCGACATAGCTTTAAAAACCGATTAACAATTCTGTAACTTAATTGAATTCATCTTCCCTTTCACTAATTTTCTCGCTAGCATGGAAGTGCGTGCTTAACACCTTTCCATTTGCACTCGTTGACGATTTAGAATTGTACCTAACCTAGTTCGTATTTATTTAATTCAATTTGTAATTAATTAACCTTTAATTTGTTTTATTTATTTCTAATTTTTTAAAAGTCGTTTTAATTATCTTTTATGGTTCAAAATCTGTAAATTTAATTTAATGAATTTTTTCGTAATTTATTTTACTGATTTCGTAATTAAAACATAATTAACTTTGCTTTTCTACAAAAACCGTGCCTTGCACGGGTCTGTCTGACTTCTGATCCGTGCACTGCACGGGTCTGCCAGTTTTAGTTTCTTTTCTTCTTTTGTTTCTTTAATTGTTTACTAATCCTATTTTAATAAATATGGATTAGTGAATAATTTTAATAAGTTGGGTTCAATTTAATTAATAAGTTGTACCTAATTTATTTCAAGCCTTTGTACTTATTTATTTTAATTTAATTAGTTTAATTCTAATCTAATTTGTTTATTAACTAATAATTCGGCTAACATCTTTAATTAGTCTAACTTAGCTTTAGCTTTTTTTGTTTACATTTGTTTCGTTTATTAAGACTTAATAGTTTAAGTTGTATTTTGTTAGTTTGTATTGTAATATGAGTCAAAGTAATTACGATAGTTGTTGTAATTAGATTGAGTTGTAATTTATTTCTCGATGTGTCGGCATGAAATGCCTGGGTTGTAATAGGATAGATCCCAATGGCTCCCCCATTCCCCCTTAAGCCTTGTTTGCTTTGTTTTGTATGTTGCTTAGATCAATCAACCCACATGCTAAATTACAACTTTGACAAAGTTAGTTTAGTTGCATCTAAATCGACATAGAAACTTCACATGTTAGGGTTAAAACGATGTTTGCATTTCATATATCGTAGTAGCTATGACCTTGTTTGAAATCCATACTTGACTTAGTAGAGGCCGTTATTGACGGGCGGGGTTGGGTGTCCTTATGGGCTTCCTAACACGTACCCTCACCCCTTACTCAAGATCTATGGTTTGTGGATCCGTCTAAATACCATTGGATTACGAGAGTCATTCTAATAGAGTGATATAGGGTACAAGTCTTTATCTTTAATCACTCGTAGTCGATTGGCTTTATGCTTTTCGATGAAAGGTGTAAAGTTGACTTGAACGGTTCCAAGTTCCTAAAAAACTTGGTGGCGACTCTAATTTGTCTTAATTCGATTCGAAAGAACCTCGAGTCGATTATGCCTAGTGTGGATCCCGCGGACGCAGTTCCCGAGGGCCTTGTCCACACATGGCTAGAAAATTAGGGAAATCATTATGCTTATCACTCACACAATAAACATAATATTTCCTTAATCCTCCCATTATTTTCGGCTAACATGGATAAAATGGACTCCATTTTATCTTTGTCAAAATGTCAATTTGTCACATGTCACATGTCATATGTCACATAAATTTGTTATGTATTTTTAACATATTAAAAATCAACGTATTAATAAAAATACGTCATATACAAAAAATCGACTTAGCAATTCATAATTGCTTGTACCAAAATATTTTACCAATTTATAAATCACAATAACTTGTATTTATAATAATTCATTCAATTTCAATTATTTCCTTAAACAATAATTTATCTAAGTAATGAAACAATTCGATTACTTAGACCGTATCTTATTTAATCAATTTCAATAAGACACGTAAATATTACTTCCAAAATCGTCCGTCAATTTTAAGTAATTTAATTGACCCGTATCGTCATACGATCAATTAAATGATCAATTAAGTGTGTTATCCTTTAGGTATGACCTAAGGGGATCAACTGATCACCACCGTCTCACGACAGTAATGTCAAACTCTAGTCAGCCAATCATTACCGATATGTGTGGACCAGTTGACAGTAAAAAATTACTTCCCAATTGTATTCTTTATAATGAGACTTAAACATGTGATCATCATGATCAACAGTTGTAATCGCATTATTGTCGGAGGACACAAATTCCAACAATAGTGCGATAGGAATTGTCCACCCCTTGTCAGGGTTATTTGAAATCTCAAGGCCACTCGAGGAGAAGTGAATTGAAAATGCGTGGCCACGCTCGGAAGGTATCTACGGTAGATAATTCCGGTCAGATAGTTACACTCCAGATCGAGGAAACCACTCAAGATATGATCAAATGCAAGTACGGCCTGCAAGACACCTTGCATTGAGTGGGAGATTATAATAGGACAAGAGAATTGGTGACGCACACTTGTCTCAGACAAGTGGGAGATTATTGGAGTATGTGTCCTCAACAATGGTGCGATCACATTATCGAAACTCATGATAAGAATACGTAAGGGATGATTCAAGATTTATATATAATCAACTGATCAACATTAATCGGTAATGATTGGCTGACTAGAGTTTGACATTACTGTCGTCTGACGGTGGTGGTCAGTTGATCCCTTAAGGTCACTCCTAAAGGACTATTCCCTCAATAATAAAGTTAATCGATTGTATGATGATACAGATTGATTAAATCCTTAAATTGGACAAATTGATATTTATGAGATAGAATATTACACCTTTCCAGGGCATGGCCTAGGATCACCAGACACAGGCCAGGCCACATCAGTCCCAGCAAACCAGATTCAGGCTAATAACAATGATCAGGCAACATCAACTGTCAGTCCATGTTCATCAGTTCACAAGGCACGATTCAGGCTAACCACCAGCTGCCACCTTGGCCAGCTGAGTCTTTATTAAACTAATATTAAATCAACCCTAGGGAGCCAGGCTTAATTCCCAAGGCATTTCACAGAAAATCAAACTGAAGAGCAAGTTGCAGAAAAGGGTAAATCAGAGAAACTAGAATTGCATTTTTGGCCAAACAAGGGAAAAACTCTCAACAAAGGACTCTTGGCCTGTTCCAGCATTCATCAGATAACACCTAGAGCAACAGATGGTGCCTAAGCCAAAGCCATTTGACCTTCACACAATCAGCCAAAGAAATGCAACAGTCAATGAGCAGCCTGTCACTATCATGCCTGCAGCTCTTTTGTTTTTCCTCAGTTTGCTTTGATTCCTTTTGTATCCATTGTAAAATATTTCCACTGCTTTTGTTTGCTTCCTAAGACTAATCCTGGCCCTTAGATGGAGGTATGTAGGGTTTTATTTGTGCCGAGACTTCACAGGAAAGGCCTATATAAGGACCATTCCTCAGTCTGTTTTACTCAGACTTTGATTAATGAAAAAACCTTGAGATTTCTCTCAAAATTTGCAAATCTTTTCAACTTTGCTGAGTCTTAGTTGTAATTAAGACTTAATAATACCTTGTGCTTGCTTAGCTATTAATTAAGGATCTGTGGTGTTACTTAGAGCAGGTCTTTGCTTGCTTGAGCTGTTTTAAGTGCATTGGCTGGTTGAGGTTGAATTAATTCTGTGCTTGCTTGAATAATTCAGTCTTAATCCTCCCAAATTATTAAGTTAACCTTTTGTGCTTTCTTAAGGGTGAATTTGATAATTATATCTTGCTTTCTAGTCACAAAAAGAGTCATTCATCTCTGCTGAGAAAACTGTCTGAGAATCACCCTATTTCAGTCTGGTTTTCATTTTAATTAAAAGGGTTTTTTGATAAAAATAATCCAACCTATTGCTGACCTGCTCAAATTAATCCAAGCTAAACATAATCCCAAATTAATCTAACAATTTCCTTAATTTAACTTTTATTGACTTAACTAAAGGGCAACCTGTTTAACAGGTCACCCTTCAACTTAGTTCATTACAAATCACCAGTTTTCACTTTACCTTGGATATTTCTCTTTAATCTTTCATCTTCCTTCATACTCCACCATTCACTGTCTTCATCATCTACCATTTTTCATCATCATCCATCACTTTCCTTCATCATCCTTCAATTTTTCCATCGTCTTTCTCACTTATCTTCATCGCCATTGTTACAATGTCAATGAATAAGGTAAATTTCAATTTACAGATTTTTTTTTTCAATTCATATATTGTATATTCTCTAGTATTAATTCGTCAATTAGTTTTGATTTGGAGTGAATTTGATTATATATATTTGCTATATTTGTTATTTTTGTTAATTAGAGACCCACAATTAAATTGTTATGCTTTCCTTCTTTTACCCTAATTATTTCATCATTTTTATTGAATAATTGTCATCTCATTTGTTTAGGGTAATATGTGGGAAAGTGTTACCCTGAAAATGTGGTATGGAGGGTCTTTTACCAGGAATGAATTAGGGTTTGTTTATACGGGTACATTATATAGGACTACTTCTGTTGAGTGTGATGAATTCTGTTGGTTTACTTTATTGGAGGAGTGTGAGAAATGTGGGTCATTCAAGAGGAATGTTGATGCCATCTTCTTCATGAATCCTGATGTTGGGTTGGAAAGAGTGATAGATGACAGTGGTGCCCAGGTTATGTGTAACCTTGCTGTGAAAGAGAGAGTAGTTGAGTGCTTTATTGTGTTTGCTGGTGATGTTGCACATTTAATGCATTTGATAAACTTTGGTGAGGGTATTGGACAACAATTGTTAAAAGCTCTAGGAAGTTGACTCCTAGAAGAAAAGCAGACAGTATAATAAACACCAAAAAGATTCCTCTCCCAAATAAGGGACCACTACCAAATGAGCCCATTAAATATTCAGTTAATACTACTACAAAACAAAAGAAAAAGAATCATCTCCAACAGTTGTCAAAAGCCTCTCACACCACTACCACACAAACCCTAAAAGAATCATCTCCTAAAGCCACTGAACTGGAGAGCCAAGTTACCACAGTTGACCAAATAACATCAAAAAAAAGTTGTCCAGACAACCTCACCAAATAACCTCATTCACACCAGTGTTGAATCATTTTATGGTGTTAATGATATAAGAGTGGCAGATCTATTTGAGGTATATGAGGAACAGGCAGATCTGGCATGTTTGAATGCTAATGATGCAGAATGGGAGGATGTAAGTGAGGGAGAGGACCCTGGTTATAACCCTAATGATGAGTCTTTAAGTGATAATGAAGATAGTGAGGTAGAGTTAGTGGATGAGGCAAAAATTGATACTGAGGATCTGGATGAAGAGAATTTTATTGAAGAACAATATGAGTCAGATGGGGTGTCAGGGGATGAGGAGACTAAAGAAGCAAGGCAGAAAGTGAGGGAATGGAATGCAAAAGCCCTTGAAACAACAAAACAACTTCAATTACAAGCCTCTTCAACACAATTGCCTGGTCAGGAAACTGAGGTTGTTGTTGAAGAAGTGAATGGAAATTTGAGTGATTATGACAAGAGTGGGGATGAGATAGATACCCCTTGTGAGAGTGATGAGGACCATATAACTGGTAAGAGGAGGAGATTTTCAGTCCCATAAGTTAATGAAAAAACAGATTTTTCAAAGTTCAAATGGTCAGTAGGGATTAAATTCCCTACAAGAGAGGTTTTTAAGGATTGTGTGGTAAGGTATGCCATAACACAGGGTAGAAATCTGACATTTGTGGTGAGTGATAAGAATAGAGGTAGAAGACTTGGTGTGAGGTGTAAACAAGGCTGCCCATTCAAGTTATATGGTAGTTGGGATAACAAATTGGCTTGTTTTATGGTGAAGACTGTCAAATCTGCTCATAACTGTCAGAGGACCATGGAGAGCAATACACAGTTGAAGTCAAGCTGGGTTGCCAAGCAATTACTTGAAGTTTTCAAAGCAAGACCTCAATGGCCTGCTGCTGATATAATAGACACAGTTAGGATATTAGGACGTTGTTGATGCAAAGATTGGTAAAGAAAAGAATGGAGATGGAGGCATCAACAGCAATAGTATGCCCTAATATTCAGGCAAGGCTAGAGAAGGAGAAAGAAAAGGCTGCATATTACACACCTCTGTTGTCAAATGTGAATCAGTACCAGGTAAAAGATGGCCTAGATGAAGTAAAAGTTGACCTGGCAAAGAGAACTTGTACATGCAGGAAATGGGATGCCACTGGAATCCCTTGTTACCATGCTGTGGCTGCCATATTTGATATCCATGTATTGGCAGAGGATTATGTACATCCTATGTACAAGAGGGAAGCTTACCTTAGATCATACAACTATTCCATAGCTCAATGTCCTGGAGAAAGACACTGGCCAAAAGTTGAGCAGCCTATGATCCCTCCACCTATCAAGATTGGACCTGGAAGACCCAGGAGGAAGAGAAGAAGAGATCCACATGAGGATCCAAAAAGGAGTGAAAAATTGACCAGACATGGGCTTGAGATGACATGTTCTATATGTAAATCAAAAACTCACAACAAGAGAAAGTGTCCTCAAAAGAACCAAGTTCTTCCACCACCACCTAAAAGAGGAAGAGGGAGACCTAGGCTTACTACTGTGGGAATTAGAGAAGAACAAGCCTCAACCTCTCAGCTTCATCATGATGTAACTGCACAACCCAGCAGGACAGGAAAGGGTGGAAGGGTAATTAGTGGAGGTAGGGGTGCTGCAAGAGGGGATAACAGAGGAGGTGGAACAGGAGGTAGAAGAGGCAGAGGTGAAAGGGTAAGATTATTCTGAAGTTTTATTTGTTTATGCTACTGTTATTGTGTGTAGCTGTATTGATGCTATTATTTCACCTGCAGGCACCTCAAGGTCTTGGTGTCCTTATTGATGATCATGGAAATGCTTTCACAAAACTGCCAGGAAGTCAGAGGGGACCAAGAAGCATTTTGTCACCAGTTGGATCTACCAGTCAACCTTCCACCCAAGTTTCAACAAATCTGCAGCCAACATAGGAGCCACTCTTGCTCTTGATGTTCTTATTTTGAAGCAGAAGCCATTTTGAAGTGCAATCAGAGTCTTTGAATGATTAATTTGAATGACCATTGTTGTCATTATGAATTGCAGGCACTTGCCTTGATGTATTTGTTGGATTATTTTGATTAACTTAGCTATGTCTCCTTTCAATATTGTAATGTAATGGCAAATTTGGCAAAACAGTGACTGTTTTAAATGGTAATGTCAAGGCAAATTTGGAACAAATGATCAGTCTATTGCAATTTCTCATATAAATCAAGCACTTTTACATAGCATTCTCTAATACTTCATTACATTTGCTGGAATTACATATGTTCTATCAACCAACACAAAGCAAAAAAAAACCCAGGAGCATATCAAACACCTCATAACTAATTTCTCTCCTCTATAATATTTCCTAACTTCATGCCTTAACTCCATCAACTCTCCCTTTAATTTTTTATTCTTCATCTTCATTGTACTGATCTTCTCTTTATACCAAATCTTCTCCATTGAATTCATACGCATATCCATCTCCTCTTCAAATACAAAAAACCCCACAACCTTGCTACAAAGACCAATAACAGAGAAATCACCATCAAAATATGTGTATCAAACTAATAATCAAATCAGAAAAAAAAAAATTAAAATTTAAGGAACTTACAGGCCACAAAGAACACCCGTAAAACATTTTTCCAGCATTAACCCCATTGTTCACGCGCTTCAAAACAGCGGGTAATTGGTGTTTGCATAACACCTCTTTTCTGACATTTGTGCTCCTTGAATATGAAGAAGATGAAGAAGACATCAGATTATAAAGAAAGAAGATGAAGATTTGGGGAATGAACAAATCTGGGGAGCAATGAAGGAGATAAACAAATTTGGGGAAATAGTATAAAGAAGGAAAATGAAGATTTTTGTTTTGTTGGAAATTAAAATTGAAGGAGATGAAGATTATATAAAGAGTAGAAGAGGGAGAAGAAGGTAACCTATAACTAATTGCATAAAACCGGTTACAACAGGTAAGTTTATGAGGGAGAGCAATAACAGTTAAATTAAGGAAATTGTTAGATTAATTTGGGATTATGTTTAGCTTGGATTAATTTGAGCAGGTCAGCAATAGGTTGGATTATTTTTATCAAAAAACCCTAATTAAAATACCTAGATTGCTTGTAAAATTCTGAATTTTGGCTCAGATTTAGTTTGATATCTTAACTAAATTATCACCAATTTTCATGATTTATCGAGGTCATTTACTATTTTTACAAAAATCCTAAAGTTCATTACATTCCCTGAAGTTGTCCTTTGTCTATTGTCAGGGTTTGTCTAATTTGCGTCTGACCCTGTGGCTTACACTGCAAATTATGGTAATCAGAGCTTAGGCTATAACACAATCCCATCTTATGTTAGTCCTGAGTGAGATAAAAGTGGGTTCATTTTCCCCAGCTACTTCAAAACTACAAAAACTAACCATGAGTGAAGAGAAACTAGCAGGAATGAAAGCAAAAATGAATCAGTTAACCAACCTGGTTAATGTGACCTTGGAAGCTGTGAACACTGTCATGACAAACATTCCCACTCCAGAAAGAGGAAGACCACCACCCTACAGAGGGAGAGGCAGGGGGTAGAGGTTTCTTTGGAGCAGGAAGGGGCCAACCATAGCATGAGAATGAAGAAGAGCTCAACTCAGAATCAGATGAGTCTATGATGGAGGAAGGTAACTACTTACCTAGAGATAAATATGTTAAAGTAGAGATCCCTAATTTCCATGGTAGTTTAAATCCTGAGGATTTGTTAGACTGCTTAGATCTTTTGAGAGGGTATTTGAGTTTAAAGGTTATGATGACAGAAAAACTTTTAAAGTTTCCATTTTAAAACTCAAAGGATATGCATCTCTTTGGTATGAAAGCATGAAACACCAAAGGATTAGAGATGGTAAGGAACCAGTCAGGTCTTGGGCTAAATTAAAAAAGAAACTAAAAGAGAAATTTATAGCCAACGACTATACCCAGGATATCTTTATTAAACTGACTCAGTTGAGACAAGACCAGTGATAGGGTCAAAAGTGTCGAGTCAATAAGGCCTTCTTAGTCCTAGTTTGTTTAATTTAAGGGTCATTTTGTAGGAACAATGAGTTAATCTTCCCGTCCCATTGTTTGTCGTGATTAATGAGTTTTAATGTATGTGTGGAGCATTGTTTTGAGAGGAGAGTCCGGAATCCCGAGCAAGAGCCTCTAGCCACACTCATAAGCAAGCAATCAAGTGAAGACGGCTATACGCGAGCTATTATAGGAGTTAACATCCCTTGGTGTAAAGCATGGAGGCTAAGTGATGAAGAACTCGTGAAAAGGAAGAACCATTTTGGAGCGGAGATCAGTCCAGGACGCAGCCTGCTTCTGTTGACGCAGCCTACGCCGTATGACGGGGCTTGCGGTGGATGACGCAGCCTGCGTCCTCCTTGGCCTTGAAGAGTTGATCAACCGTCCTTAATCATTTTGGTTGAAGCCCAAAACCATGTTTAACCTAGATGGGGGTGCAGCCCTATATATAGTTCATGTTTTGAAGACCTAGAAAGAATTTATTAGGGAATAATTTCAAAAACTTGTATTAGAAGAGAACTTGGTATTTTAGGAAGAAAGTTGTAATATTTTGACATTGGATGTTAATCTTTCCACATTTCTTGGGGTTTTCTGGAATAAAACTACTAGGACTCGATTTTGGACAAATAAGACTTGAAAACAAAATTTAAATTGGATGGAATTAGACTCAACAAATGGACTGATTTGGACTCAAACAAAGACTAAATAAATGGTTTAAGGATTAAGAAGATAAAAGACTTAAACTTGCATAAATTAAGACAGAAAACAGAAGGTTTGGGACGTGACAAACAACACAATTGAAACGATTGACATGAATGACAACAATGGAATATAGGTTTGTAATTTAAATGCTTATGAACTAAACATTCAAATAAAAATTTCCACAATGACTTAAGGTAACAAAAACAGAAACTTGGGGCTGTTTTGACACGAAACAAGAACAAGTAACCGGGATATGACTTAAACTAGATCACGAAGCAGGTTTAAGCCTTGGAATTAAGCGCAAGATCACGAAGCAAGAGTTAATACCGCCTCAAACACTAAGTAATGAGGGGTTTTCTGCACTAAGCAAGAAGAAAATTGATTGAAAACTTCAGTTTCAAACTCATATTTTAATTCACTCAAATCTGAAGTTCTCATGTGTCTAGCTTGGTTTATATAGACCAAGGCTTACAAACTTGACCCTTGATTATAAGTTACATCTAAGGGCTACAAAATGAGCAGCTAAAGGACATAAAAAACGGCAGCTAAGGTACTTACACAATGCTGAAACAGAAAATGACATAAAGCAAAGAAAAGCTAAAGTAAACTAATAGTCCAATCTTCCTTGTTTGTTAGCTCAACTTCTTATTTATGATTATATGGACTGATTGGAAGCCTTGGAGAACCGTGTAAGGCTCTTTTGCAGCTCTAAAAAGTCTCTTGAGCTTTGTTAGATCAAAACAGGAAAGATTGATAGCGACATTTTGCTCATTGTTCAAAACCGGGTCCCCTTGTACCTTTGCTTTAGTTCTTCAAATAATTTCTGAATGGTAACCCTTGGAGATAAAAGATGCTACACAAAAACATCCTAAACTCACCAAAGATGTGAAATAGGGCGGTTGGAGGCATGACTTCTTAGACGGAATTGAAGCTGGACCTCGATTGTTGGTGACGGTTCAAAACCGGGTTTGGAGAGCATCTTAGAAAATCAGACACATTTTGGAAGAGGCATATCTCTTAGCTCAAGACGAATATCAGGGCCCATGATAGCTCATTTGAAATCTAATGGAGCTAAATTTCAGCTCCAAAAAGAATCAACCTTAGACGTTGAGTAAATCTCGAGTTATTGAACTTTTAGTGCATGTAGGTCATGGGCTGTCCAGAAATGCGCAGTCTGTTTGCATCAGCCATATCTCAAGCTATAGACCTGATATGGAGGTGGTTCAAAATCCATCATTTTTCTAATATCCCAAGCTTTCTAATGACATAAGAATCATTGTATTTTCATGAGTAAAACTTGAGATATAGAGCTTGGAAGTTAGGCTTGATGTAATGACACTTCAAAAAGCGATGAAATGCATTCAGTTGTGAACCGTTCCTTGGACTGTTTCTTTTGGCTTAAAAGTGAATTAAAATGCAACAAATTTTGTTATATTTTCTAAGGATATAGAAGGCTAAGTTTTAATCTTGATGTAATTTGATCAAAGTATCCAACTTTGGTATTGTAAGACTCTTAACCCTCTCTTAATTTATCTAACATCCTTTTCTTGTGCTTAATTTTATATGTTGAATGATGTTTATGTTTGGGTTGTCCATCCTTGCTTGTTGTTGTTCAACTATTGCAAATTCTAGAGAAATGGTTTAATCTATCTAGGATTGTTTGAAGCAAGTTTGTTGTATGTTGATTTGGTTTAAAGGATTCATATAACAAATAGGAAAGTTTATGTCTTTTTCTCATTTGTATGGTTTAATCTCATGAGGAATTGATCCTAGCTCCATCTTTTGGTTAAAATCTTAATGCCCATGCGTAGTCTCTTTTCATGGTTTAATGACTTGTTGTCTAAGTTTGAAGGGTATGTGTAGATGGTTTAATTTGCATGTATCAACATCTTGAGATGGTAGTATTGGATAGATAATAGTAAAAGAGTAAAAAGAGTTAGACTTTATCATTGTTGGGTTACTAAGAGAGAATTACATCAAGTTTTTCCCTTTATATTGAATCTTGCATACTAGTTGTTTGTAGAATTGTCTCAATAAGAAAATCTCCATTTTTACTCAATTTCCATGTTTGTTTCCAAACCCATGCCTTTTCCATCTATGTTTCCTACTATTTGAACATTGTTAATATCCATTGTTTGTGATTAGTTCCTTTTGTTAAGTTTAAATTGTCATTAGGGTCTTAATTAGTATTCAATAGTTTAGAATTCAAGTCTTTAGTTTAAAAGTCCTTCTCTTGGGATCGACCCTTACTTGCACTATATTGCTTTATCCATTAGAGTAATCTAGAGTATAGTTTGGCTTATAAATTGTTAATTTGGTAGTTAATGCTAGTTATTACGACAACCTAGTTATTACATATCAAATTTTGGCGCCGTTGTCGGAGAAGGCAACGTAACTAGAACTTGAGTTGTGATTTATGCTTTGTTGTTCTTATTACCTTGTTATTGTCAAAAGTAAGTGGTAGTTCTAATATATCTTGTTTAGTGTGGAAGTTTATGCCTAGGTCCCAACAAGGTGGTGAGTTCACTCCAATTGAACAAGACGCATTTGGAGCATATTCTTGGTTATTCACCAACCCTCGGTATCAATGACCTCAAAGGGGAGGACAATTTGAAGAGTAAGCCTTAGAACCCCTTTCGATTGATCCAATAGAAGTAGAATATCCAACAATGGCTAATTATACAAGAACCATCCGGGAGCTCCGGGCAAGAAACTATGATACTCAACCTCTATGCATTACCTACCCACCCAAGGGGGCTAATGCAAACTTTGAGTTAAAGGGCTACTTTATCCACAATCTACCCAAGTTTCATGGGCATGCGGGGGATGACCCCAACCATCATCTCTCCGAATTCCATATGATGTATGAGGATGCTATACCAAATGGTGTCAGGGAAGACCAATTTAAATTGCGAGCTTTTCCATTCTCTTTACTAGATGCGGCAAAGGATTGGCTATTCTACCTTCCACCGGATTAAATTCGTACTTGGAAGGCCATGAAATCCGCATTTCATGAAAAGTTCTACTCCCATTCAAGATACAACCCTGCCAAGAAGGCCATCACTTCTCCGGAGCAAGATCCAAGTGAAAGCTTGTATGAGTATTGGGAAAGGTTCAAGAAGTTGGTTGCCCAATGTCCCTACCATGGGCTAAGTGGTGATGATCTTTTGGTTAACTTTTGTGACGCTCTTACTCAACAATACCAAATAATGGTGAATGCCGCTACGGGTGGTGGGGTTGACAACTACTCCGTGGCGGAGGCAAATGAAATCATAGAGGTTAGCCGCGAGCACAAGAAGCTATGGGAGTGGGGGACGAGGGTCTAAGACTGTCCACTCAATTTAAACAACCTCTCCTTCCAACCAAAAACTTGAGAAGACCGTGGATGATCTCACCAAAATGGTAGCTCAATTAATGGGGAACAACCAAGGTGGAGCACAAGGATCCAATGTGGAGTGCAATTATTGTCAAGGTCCACACCCGGTGGAGTCTTGTCCCATCATGGAAGAACAAGGGATAAACAAGGAGTATGTGAGTGCCATGATGCATGGTAACTAAAATTCTAGAAATCCCACCGGGGGAGGATACAACAAATACGATCCAAGTGGCAACACTTACAATATCGGCTCAAGGGACAATCTAAACCTTAGTTGGGGAGGGGATACTTCAAAGAGTTTCCAAAATGGACAATTCAACCATTTGAGGAATCAAAATTCACAAGGTCCCAACCCAAATTTCCAAAGAAACCAAAATTTTCAACAAAGAAAAGGAGGATCCTTCCAATTTGGAAATCAAGGTAACCAAGGTCCTCAAGGCAACTACAAGAATTTTCAAGGAGGGGGTTCCTCCTCTCAAGGAGATGACGAGTTATCCACCCAGGAGATGTTGAAGATTCTTGTGAAAGGGCAAGCCGAGATAACCAAGAGGTTTGACAAAATAGATGCGGATAAGCTCTCAAGTGATGCAAGGGTGAAGAACCTTGAGATCCAATTTGGCCAAATTTCCCAAGAAATTGCCAGAAACAACCAAAAGCACTCCACTTCAATCCCTTCCACAACATTCCCTCTAAAAGAAAATGCTAGTGCCATGACCTTGAGGAAGGGGAGAACCTTAGAATCTCCCCCCAAAGAAGAAGAGAAAGGCAAAGTCAAATGAGAGGATCATTGACATTGAGGTACAAGAGGAGGAAGAGATTGTGGTAGACAAAGCAAAGGATTCAAAATCCAAGGATAGTGGAGAAGAGTTAAAGACTCCTTTGAGCAAGGACAAAGGAGGGAAAGCAAACAACAACACCAATGATCATATTGAGGAGATAGTGAAAGAGCATGACGTGGAAGTACCTTTTCCTCACGCTCTCACACACTCCAAAAGGTTTGAAAGAGACGAAGATCTCTATGAAACCTTTAGGAACTGTGAAGTAAACATTCCCCTACTCAATCTTTTAAAACGCGTCCCGAGGTATGCAAAGTTTCTCAAGGAACTTTGTACGCCTAGGAGAAACACAAAAAAGGGAGCCCACAAGGTAAGGGTAAGTGAAGATGTCTCCGCCATTTTTAAAAGATCCCTTCCCAAAAAGTGTGGCGATCCGGGGATGTTCACTATACCATGCTCAATTGGGAAGAAACGTTTCACTCATGATATGTTATATCTAGGTGCATCAATCAATGTCATGCCCTACACACTTTATGAGACCTTAGGGCTTCCACCTTTGAACAAAACCGACGTAGTGATCCAACTCGCGGATCGCTCAAATATTTACCCAAAGGGGATGGTCGAGGATGTGTTGGTAGAGGTAGACCACTTAACTTTCCCGGCCGACTTCTATGTTCTTGATATGGAAGCCGACTCGAGGGCCACTCCGATCCTTTTAGGGAGGCCTTTCATGAAAACCTATAAAACAAAGATTGATGTGTCTAATGGGAACCTCACTATGGAATTTGACGGAAAGAAACTCACATACAACATCTATAATGCTATGAAACAACCTAGCGATTCACATTCACGCTATTTCTTTAACATCATTGAACCAATTGTCTCACAAGTGTATAATTTGTGTCAAAGGAACCCTCTTGAGGTTGCTCTCACTAACAATTTGGAACAAGAAGGTTTGCGTGTAGTGTTGTTTCATGATGTGCAGAAGTATTCCGAAGACTCAGACAAGGAAGAAGAGCTTGAAGATGGGGAAGAATTATCCAAAGATAAAAATGAAACACCACGATCCAGCCTAGGACGCAGCCTGCGCCATTCAACGCAGCCTGCGTCAAACGATGCAGCATGCGTCTCCTCACGCAGCCTGCGTCCTCCTCGGGTTTCAGCTGAAACTTTGGCATATCAAGAGCATAAATTCCTTATACCCTTTCTCTTCTTAGAAGCCAACCTTGAGAGACCTTTACCCTCCATCATAAAACCACACAAACATGAACCAAAACCCCTCCCAAATCACCTCAAATATATTTTCGTGGGAGAAAACAACCCTCTTCCATTGATTATCTCAAACCAACTCTAAAAGGAGCAAGAGGAGAGGTTAGTGACCATGTTGAAAGAGCATAAGGAAGCTTTTGGGTGGAGCATAGTCAATATCAAGGGGATAAGTCCAAGTACTTGCATGCACAAGATTCTGTTGGAGAAAGAGGCTAAGCTCGTGAGACAACCTCAAAGGAGACTCAATCCACCCATGATGGAGGTGGTAAAAGAGGAAGTCATCAAGCTCCTTCAAATGAGAATCATCTACCCCATTAGTGATTCACAATGGGTAAGTTCTACTCAAGTTGTGCCAAAGAAAGGAGGGGTGACGGTAGTCAAAAACACCCAAGAGGCATTGATCCCCACCCGTTTACAAACGGGATGGAGGGTATGTATTGATTATCGCCGCCCCAACCAAGTCACTTTGAAGGATCATTTTCCCCTACCCTTTCTAGATCAAATGCTAGAGAGGTTAGGTGGAAAAGTGTACTATTGCTTTTTGGACGGGTACGGGTATTTTCAAATCCACATTCACCCGGAGGACCAATCCAAAACAATTTTTACTTGCCCATTTGGCACTTATGCTTACCGCCGTATGCCCTTTGGATTGTGCAACGCTCCCGGAACTTTTCAACGTTGCATGATGAGCATTTTCTCGGACTATGTGGAGTGTATTTTGGAAGTCTTCATGGCACCATCCATGGAGACCAGGGACGAAGCTAGGACAAAATTTTTACCTGGGCCGATTTTTTATTTTATCGGTATATACTCATTTATTAGGGTGACCTCAAAGTCTCAAACCATTATGTCAACGTTTTTTATTTTTAATAGGATTTTTAGCGGAGTATAAAACATATTTATTGAATTAGGATTTATTTTTGTTTAATTATTGGTTTTTTCATTCCTTTTTTCCAATAAATTAATTTACTCAATATTTACAAAGCGTTTTTAATACTAGCTTAAATGATGAATTAAATTACAAATATAAACACTAATAAATCTCTTATAAGACGCCTTTATGATAAATTAAAATGGGGCTTAAAGTCGTATAAATAGTACTTTGATAAAATATGGGTCCTTCCTTTTTTTAAATAGTGTAAACAATTATTGGGCGAAAGAACTATTGTTGACAAAAAAGAATGTTTAATAGACAACCTAAACAAATGAAGCAAATTGTTAAAAAATTTAAAATAAAACTTAAAAAATACAAAGTACATTCCTCGAACGCGTGACCTTTTGGCTGAATTCACATAGATGTCTTTACCACTTTGCCAATTACCACTGTGCCATGTGTAATTTATTGATCATTAGCCTACTTATTTATTACTTGTTCTTAGAAATCTCGCCTGGGCCATGGCCCGTTCGGCCCAGGCGTAGCTTTGTCTCTGATGGAGATTACTTTCAGTCATGTCTAGACCACCTTGCTATGGTCCTAACACGGTGTATAGAGTCTCACCTCATACTAAATTCCAAAAAGTGTCATTTAATGGTGAGTAGTGGCATCGTGCTAGGGCATATAGTGTCGAAAAAAGGGATTGAGGTGGATACGACAAAGGTGGATGTGATTAAGACCTTACCGTATCCATATAATACTCGAGACGTGAGGTCGTTCTTGGGACACGCCGGATTTTATCGAAGGTTTATCAATGATTTTTCCGAAATCACTAACTCCTTGTGCAAACTCTTGCACAAGGATGTGGAGTTCGTGTTTGATAATGATTGTAGGGAAGCATTTGACTTGTTGAAGGAGAGACATATATCGGCCCTAATCATCCAAGCACCCAAATGGGATCGGTTATTTGAGATCATGACGGATGCAAGCGATTTTGCCATTGGAGCCGTGTTGGGGCAAAAGGAGGACAAAGCTTCTTATGTCATCCAATATGCTTGCTCCCTTCTCAACGATGCACAAAGGAATTACACTACAACCGAGTAGGAATTCTTGGCAGTAGTATAAGCTCTTGATAAATTTCGGTCATACTTATTAGGAGTCAAAGTGATTGTCTATACCGACCACAAGGCCATCACTCAACTTGTGAGCAAAAAAGACACAAAATCGAGGCTTATGCGGTGGGTTCTCCTATTAAGTGAATTTGACATCGAAATAAGAGAGAAAAAGGGATTGGAAAATGTTGTGGCTGACCACCTTAGTCGACTACAACTTAATGATCAACAAATGCAAAGAATGGGGGTAGTTGATGGGAGTTTTCCTCATGAATCTCTTTATGCTTTGAGGATGACGGAGCCATGGTACGCCAACTTGGTGAATTACATAGTGACAAAGAAGTTTCCTACCTCTTTGTCATCAAGCCAAAGAAGCAAGATCAAAGCCGATGCACGGTTTTATATATGGGATGATCCCTATCTATGGAAGATATGTCAAGACCAAGTTATCCGAAGATGTGTGTCGGATGTAGAGATACCGCCTATCCTTAAACATTGCCATGAATATACTTGCAGAGGTCACTTTGGACCCCAAAGAACGGCCCGGAAAATTCTTTAAAGCGGGTTCTATTGGCCAAACATCTTTAAAGATGCCCACATATTCAAAAAAACTTGTGACAAGTGCCAACGGGTTGGCAACATATCAAAGAGGAATGAAATTCCTCAACAACCCATGCTATACTTGGAGATATTTGATGTGTGGGGAATAGACTTCATGGGGCAATTTCCAAAATCGGATGGCTATCTCTACATTTTATTTGCGGTAGACTATGTTTCAAAATGGGTTGAGGCCATACCAACTAGGAATGATGATGCAAGAATGGTTTCAAGTTTTGTTCAAAGCCACATTTTCTCAAGGTTTGCTTATCCAAGGGCGTTGATAAGTGATCGAGGCACCCACTTTTGCAACCGGATTATGGAGGGGTTGCTCAAGAAGTACGGGGTCGTGCATAAAGTCTCCACCGCTTACCACCCTCAAACAAACGGGCAAGCGGAGGTGTCTAATCGGGAGATCAAGGGTATCTTAGAAGAAACGGTGAACCCCGATAGAAAAGATTGGAGTCAAAGGTTGAACGACGCTCTTTGGGCATACCGCACCGCCTACAAGACCCTGATTGGTATGTCCCCATACCGGCTCATCTATGGCAAGGCATGTCACCTTCCCTTGGAAGTGGAGCATAAGGCCTATTGGGCAATCAAGTCTTTCAACCAAATCATAGATGACGCGGGCTTCCATAGGAAGCTTCAACTTCAAGAGATTCAATAAATCCGTCTTGACTCCTAGGACAATGCCGCCATATACAAGGAGAAAGCGAGAATATAGCCATGACCGGATGATAAGTTGTAGGGAGTTCAAGGAGGGTAGAAAAGTTCTTGTCTTCTAAAGTAGGATCAAGTTGTTCTTCGGAAAGCTAAGGTCAAGATGGCTTAGACCGTACATTGTGAAGAAGGTCCATTCTTATGGAGCGGTGGAAGTTGAAAACCCAAGCACGGGAAAGATGATCAAAGTAAATGGACAACGTCTCAAGGAATATCATGAAGGAATGGAACCACAAATGGTGGAAGAAGTCACTTTGGAATACCCAATTTATCAAACATGATCAAATGAAGCACTAAGTCGATCCATAGACGTTAAAAATACGACAACCTTTGTTAATACACTCTCTTTAGCATAATTTACCGCTTTCATAGATAGAATTTACATTCATGTCATTTCAATTCATATCATTTCATTCCTTGTTAAAAATGAATTGCATCAAATACTTGGAAGTTACTAATGCTCTTGTGGAGATTTGATAGACGAGTTTTGCATGGGGAAACGCGATAAAAAGGGTCAACTCGGAATTTGTGAAGTATGAAGGACGACTTAAGTATAGGGGATGCTCATTACACCCAAAGAAAATAAGAATTAAAAAATTCAATTTGGCACCCCCGGCAGTCTAGAATGCACCCTGCGTCATTTGATGCAGCCTGCATCGGTTCACGCAGGCCTTCGTTGTTTGACGCAGCTTGTGTCCCAGGCTGAATAGTGCCCCCGTCAATCCTCAAAACACTAAAAACACAAAACTACCTTCATAATTCCGGATTCCCCTTACCTTCATCTTCATCAAAACCCCTTCAAAAATTCCCCAACTCTCATCAAAATCCCCACAAATTATCACCTTTAATCCTCCCTCCTTGTCACAAATCCCTCAATTTTGTGACTACCACCATCAAGTACCTCCCATATACCCTTTTGACAGATTTTTCCCAAATCAATCAAGAACCCTAACTCAAGAATCGTCAAAATCAAGGCTTCACTCGGGATTTTAAGGTTCTAGACGGGTTTTGCAAGGTTTATTCAACAACTTTTAGCAAGTTTTGTGTGGAAACCGGGAAGGTATAACTATACTCTCCTCTCTTTATTTTTACATACTTGTTTTAGGTCGAAATCTAGAGTTTTAGGACTCCTTGTTTCGTTCCCATTGTTGTTGTTAGGATTATATACTTGTTGTGGCAAAAACATTTCTGGGTAAGGTAGAGGAAATCATCAAACACAAACTTTTGAGAAGTTGCAAAGTGGTGCACACCAAGTGTTTATTGATTTGCCTCATTGAGTGAAAAACTGTTTTGAGTGGTATTTGCATTGTTTTTATCTTGCAATGAAGTATAGGATGGCCCCAAGGATCGCAAAGTTGTTTGGTGGGAAGGGAAAGTCGAATAAGAGAGCGGTTGAAGCATCCGATTCGGATGTCGAGGAAGTTTTTATGGGACATAAGGGCATGACCGCCGCCCAACTGAAAATTTGGAACAAAATTTTTGCCCCTAAATCACAAAACGTTGTTACAACCAAATTCTTGTGCCCAACCACATTGAAAAAGCTCGGCCTCTACGACACCACTTTTCCTTTACTTGCTAAGGTGGGGTTAGAGGCCTACCTCCATAATGATACATGGGACACAACATATTGATCCTACACTTACGAGTTCCTAACCACATTGACCGAACTTGATATGGATGAGGATGGTGAGCGTTCATATAAGTTTAGAATCCATCAAAAGTGGTACGAGTGCACCCTCTCACAAGTGAGGGAGATCCTAAAAATAACCAAAAATCCCGAGCCCATCATGTCATGAAAATGAACTGCCGAGGCCTTTTGGAATGCACTCACCGACAAAACCTCTACCACCAAAGATGATAAAATTTCCGCCCTAACAAACCCACCCCTCCGCATACTTGCCCGTTTTCTTATCACCCTTTTCACGGCCGTTGGAGAGCCAACCAAGGTGAGTGAAGCGGTAAAGATTTATTTGTGGACTATGCTCCCCGAGGGAGTAGGCATTCCGAATTGGGCCAAATTATTCATGGATGCATGCTTGCATCACAAATTGAAGCAATCGGGTGGAAATATTCATTGTGGTGGACTTGTGACCTTCTTTGTCCGTCATTTCCATGGGCAAATTTCCTTGAGTCAAGCAGCCAATGAAGCTCGGGGAGTTTGTTATTACAACGAATTTGCCCTTCAAGAATGCAATATGTTTAGAATTCTTCCTACGGTGCCACTTTCGGGTCATTGGTTAGGAAATAATGGTTTGTCTTATCTTCGGTTGCCTCCTCTTACGCCTCTTCGTAAAGGGCCTACGGCACCCCATTTCAATTGCCGTCGCGACCCCGATATTGAAAAAGAGCAACAGTAGGAGCCTAGGAGGAGTGTGGCTAGGAGAAGTGAAGTAAGACCAAGGAGGGAGAGGGAGAGTGAGAGACAAGAAGAAGAGAGGGAGATCTAAAGAATGGAAGGATCTAGTCTTCAACAACCGGGTGTGCACTCCACTTATGTACAAGACACTCCTATGCATGAAGCCGGAGTTTCCACCACTCCCACCATGGAACCTTGGCAACATCAAATGTTCAAGTATTTTGAGGACACCCGGGGGACTTTACAAACTATTAGTGGATGGGTTGAGAGCTCCCACAATTGGCAACAACAATATGGGCCAAGGTTGGAGAGCTTGGAACAATTCAAGAATGCTTTTGATGAGCATAAGCGGTTGGGAGATGAAGCCGAGTTGGCTCAAATGAGGATGCTTGAAGGGATAGCCAAACGCAAGAGGAATCCCATGCTTGGCAACAATAAAAAGCCAAGCAATGGGCGGATAATCAAGCCTTGTGGAAGGCTCAAAATGAGTGGAGAGAGTAAGTGAGTCACCAATTAGGGGTGCATAATGAAAGGCACCACCAATATATTGAGGACTCATACCAAGATGCCCAAACACAAGAAGATTCCTTCGGCCTCATCCGCGGCCTCTTTGGCATGACCCTCTACCATAATGACCCCAACTACCAACCCACCATTAGTGAGCAACAAGTTGATGAAGGCTTTGAAAGGGCAAAAAGAGTGAGAGAGGCAAGGGAGAGGAGGAGAAGACACCAAGGGACATATGAGCAAGGTGAAGGCTCGAGTCCCTTCAACAACTAATCTTGACAAGGTGATAGTACTCCTCCACATTGAGGACAATGTGTGGTCTAAGTGTGGGGGAGTGAGATGATTGTAAAATATGTGTATACATAGCTTTGATGCATTTTCTTCAAAAAAAAAAAAAAAACAACGAAAATCCAGGCTAGGTGAAAACCAAGGGTGGGCACCGAAGGCAAGATTGAGAAGGTGGCCGAGGATGGAATGAAAACCCGAAAGGGAATTCCGGGAAAAATGAAGAAACAAGTTGTGAGCCACCATGAGAGGTAAGGAAAAGTTAAGGTGAAAACCCGAAAGGGCACCTTAAGCAAAATGAGGGATTTTCAACAACAAAAATTATAAAATTGAACAATGTAACACCAAAAAGATGGAGGGATAAGAAGGGAGTGATAAGGAGGGCCTTGGAAGGAGGTTAGTTTTAGGATTTAATTTCTTTTGAGTCACAAAAACTTGTCCCAAATTAGTGGAATTTTGATTTGGCTACTTGAGTTGTTGATTCATGAAGGAGTTTGGCCAACCAAGTAGCACAATGTTCATTGAATGGAGTGATAAGGGGGTGTTATAAGTGGTGATGAGTGGTGTGTGATAGGAGGATTGAGAGGTCACTTTGCTATTGCCTTGGGATAAGGCATGAGTGACCAATACTACCTTTAGGAGATACAAGAAGGGTGGATTTGGAATGAGTCGGAGTTGGTGGTGTGTCATGTCTTTGTATAAGGGAGATATAAGGCGGGAGAGTGAGGGAAGAGCGAGTGTCAAAAACCTTGAGTCTAGATTTTCATTTAATCAGTGAATTGTGTTTGAGGGAGACATAAGAAGGATGTGGAAAGGAAAGAGTGATCATTCACCCCTATACTCATCTATGGACTTGCCCAAGTGTCTTCGTTGAGTTTTACTCGGGACGAGCAAAAGTCCAAGTGTGGGGGAGTTTGATAGGGTCAAAAGTGTCGAGTCAATAAGGCCTTCTTAGGCCCAGTTTGTTTAATTTAAGGGTCATTTTGTAGGAACAATGAGTTAATCTTCCCGTCCCATTGTTTGTCGCGATTAATGAGTTTTAATGTATGTGTGGAGCATTGTTTTGAGAGGAGAGTCCGGAATCCCGAGCAAGAGCCTCTAGCCATACTCATAAGCAAGCAATCAAGTGAAGACGGCTATACGCGAGGTATTATAGGAGTTAACATCCCTTGGTGTAACGCATGGAGGCTAAGTGATGAAGAAATCGTGAAAAGGAAGAACCATTTTGGAGTGGAGATCAGTCCAGGACGCAACCTGCGTCTGTTGATGCAACCTACGCCGTATGACGCAGGCCTGCGGTGGATGATGCAGCCTGCGTCCTCCTCGGCCTTGAAGAGTTGATCAACCATCCTTAATCATTTTGGTTGAAGCCCAAAACCATGTTTAACCTAGATGGGGGTGCAGCCCTATATATAGTTCATGTTTTGAAGACCTAAAAAGGATATTATTAGGGAATAATTCTCAAAACCTTGTATGAGAAGAGAACTTGGTATTTTAGGAAGAAAGTTATAATCTTTTGACATTGGATGTTAATCTTTCCACATTTCTTGGGTTTTTCTAAGGATATGGAAGGCTAAGCTTTAATCTTGATGTAATTTGATCAAAGTATCCAACTTTAGTATTGTAAGACTCTTAACCATCTCTTAATTTATCTAATATCCTTTCCTTGTGCTTAATTTTATATGTTGAATGATGTTTATGTTTGGGTTGGCCATCCTTGCTTATTGTTGTCCAACTATTGCAAATTCTAGAGAAATGGTTTAATCTATCTAGGATTGTTTGAAGCAAATTTGTTGTATGTTGATTTGGTTTAAAGGATTCATATAACAAATAGGAAAGTTTATGTCTTTTGCTCATTTGTATGGTTTAATCTCATGAGGAATTGATCCTAGTTCCATATTTTGGTTAAAATCTTAATGTTCATGCTTAGGCTCTTTTCATGGTTTAATGACTTGTTGTCTAAGTTTGAAGGGTATGTGTTGATGGTTTAATTTGCATGTATCAACATCTTGAGATGGTAGTATTGGGTAGATAATAGTAAAAGAGTAAAAAGAGTTAGACTTTATCATTGTTGGGTTACTAAGAGAGAATTACATCAAGTTTTCCCCTTTATATTGAATCTTGCATACTAGTTGTTTGTAGAATTGTCTCAATAAGAAAATCTCCATTTTTACTCAATTTCCATGTTTGTTTCCAAACCCATGCCTTTTCCATCTATGTTTCCTACTAGTTGAACATTGTTAATATCCATTGTTTGTGATTAGTTCCTTTTGTTAAGTTTAAATTGTCATTAGGGTCTTAATTAGTATTCAATAGTTTACAATTCAAGTCTTTAGCTTAAAAGTCCTTCTCTTGGGATCGACTCTTACTTGCACTATATTGCTTTATCCATTAGAGTAATCTAGAGTATAGTTTGGCTTATAAATTGTTAATTTGGTAGTTAATACTAGTTATTACGACAACATAGCTATTACATATCAGCCAGCTATCTGTTGAGGCCTACCTTAGGAGCTTTGAACTGCTAAGCCTGCAATGTGAGGCTACTGAGAAACCTGAGCAAAAGATTGCTAGGTTTATTAAGGGTTTGGATCCTAAGATAGCTAGCAGGGTAAGGATGCAGCAGGTTTGGTCATTTGATGAGGCAGTCAACCTAACCTTAAGAGTTGAGAAACTGGGAAAAGTGAAACCTGTAACACCCAAATTCCCCACCAGACCAACATTCAAACCTTATACTGGTGTTAAGATCACTGAGACACCTAAACCAACAACCAAATGCACAGAAGACAAGGGAAAGGCACTCATGTACCTTAAGGCTAACCCACCTCTATCCAGGGATAAGATCATATGTTTTCATTGCCAAGGCTTTGGCCATTTCAAGAAGGATTGTCCTTCTAACAGGGCTCTCACAACTATGGAGATTGAAGAGTGGGAAAGGGAAGGTCTAGTTGAGTATGAGGAGGATGAGACAATGGTCCTAGAATAAGTGGAAACTGAGGAGGGAACAGAAGAAGGACAAGTTGTAGCCCACCCTGTCACAGGGCGCAGTTTGATCCTATGGAGGGTTATGCACTCTCAACCAGCTCCTTTAGAAGCTGACCAAAGATCCATGATCTTCAGAAGTAGATGCACTGTCCAAGGGAGGGTGTGTAATCTAATCATTGATGGAGGTAGCTGTACCAATGTAGCTTCCACCATTGTGGTCAGCAAGCTGAGTTTACCCACCCAAGAGCATCCAAGGCCATACAGGTTGAGGTGGTTAAACAAGGGTTTTGAAGTGAGAGTTGACGAACAATGCATTGTTCCTTTTTCAATTGGGAAGGTGTACAAGGATGAAGTGTTATGTGATATGGTCCCTATGGATGCCTGTCACCTACTGTTAAGGAGGCCATGGGAGTTTGACAGGAACACCACTCACCAGGGAAAGGAAAATGTCTATAGTTTCAAGCACAATGGCAAGAAGGTTACCCTGACCCCCTTGTCACCAAACCAAAGAGGTTATGGAAGTCCTAACATGCCTGAGAAAGTCATTGGAGTGCTGTTTCTATCTGAGGCAGCCATAATCAAAGAAATGAAGCAAGAACAACCTGTGATAATTATGTTGTCAAGGGAAATCAACACTAATGAGAGCACTGGTGTGCCTGCAGAGGTTGAGCCTCTAATTCAGTGATACAAAGAAGTTTTTCCAGATGAGTTGCCTAGTGGATTACCACCCCTGAGAGGAATTGAGCATCACATACCTTGTACCTGGTTCTATACTTCCTAACAGACCAGCTTACATATGTGATCCCACAGCAACCAAGGAACTTCAGCACCATATTGAGGAATTAATGACAAAGGGCTTTATAAGGGAGTCACTGAGTCTATGTGCAGTGCCTGCTCTACTGGTGCCTAAGAAATATGGAACATGGAGAATGTGTACTGATAACAGGGCTATAAACAATATCACAGTCAAATACAGGTTCCCTATTCCAAGGTTGGATGATAGGTTGGATGAGCTCAGTGGAGCTCAGATCTTTTCAAAAATAGATCTTAGGCAAGGTTATCATCAGGTGAGGATAAGAGAAGGTGATGAGTGGAAAACAGCTTTCAAAACCAAGCATAACTTGTATGAGTGGCTTGTTATGCCATTTGGCATGTCCAGTGCCCCAAGCACCTTCATGAGACTAATGACTGAAGTTCTGAGACCTTGCCTTGGAAGATTTGCTGTGGTATAATTTGATGACATACTCATCTACAACAACAATCCATCTGAACATCTATCACACTTGAAAGCAGTCTTTAAAATACTCAAGGAACAGAAGCTGTATGGGAAGCTTGAGAAATGTACTTTCATGGTCAATGAGGTAGCCTTTCTAGGGTATATTATATCTAGAAGAGGAATATCAGTTGATCAGGAGAAGATAAAAGCTATACAGACATGGCTAGTCCCACAAAAAATCACAGAAGTAAGGGGGTTCCATGGTCTGGCATCCTTTTATAGGAGATTCATCAAGAATTTCAGTACAGTTGTTGCACCAATCACTGAGTGCATGAGAAAAGGGGATTTCCAATGGACTGAAGCTGCTCAACAGTCTTTTAAAAATATCAAGATGTTGATGTGTGAGACTCCCATTCTGAAGCTACCAAACTTTGATCAATTATTTGAGGCAGAGTGTGATGCTAGTGGAGTTGGAATAGGAGCTGTCCTACTCCAAGGACAAAAACCAGTGGCTTACTTCAGTGAGAAACTGAATGGAGCTAAGTTGAGATACTCAACTTATGATAGGGAATTCTATGCCATCATCAGGGCCCTCACACATTGGGGTAACTACCTGAAACCCAAGCCATTTGTGTTGCACTCAAATCATGATGCCCTGAAATACATCAATGGCCAACATAAGCTAAGCCATAAGCATGCTAAATGGGTGGAGTTCCTGCAAGCATTCACCTTTTCAAACACATACAAGGAAGGGAAACAAAATATAGTAGCTGATACCCTATCTAGGAGGCACTCTCTGTTGACTGTCATGAGTAACAAGGTTCTTGGGTTTGAGTTCACGAAGGAGATGTATAAAGAGGATACTGATTTCTCTGAGGAATTGATCACTCATACAGAAGGAGGACCAATCCAGGGGAGGAAATATCTGGTGCAAGAGGGTTTTCTATTTCATGGCAACAAACTGTGTGTGCCAAGGGGATCTTACAGGGATTTGCTAATCAGGGAAGTCCATTCAGAAGGACTAGGGGGACATTTTGGGGTCCAGAAAACCCTAGAGATTTTACAAGATCAGTTTTACTGGCCAAGAATGATAGGTGATGTTCAGGCAGTCCTTAGAAGGTGCTCAACATGCCAGAAAGCCAAGAGCTCTTTCCAAGTTGGACCCTACACACTACTGCCTGTCTTTGAAAGGCTATGGGAAGATGTGAGCCTTGATTTCATTATGGCCCTGCCTAGGACACAGAGAGGGAAGGATTCAATCATGGTAGTTATGGATAGGTTCAGTAAAATGGCTCGCTTTGTAGCCTGCAAGAAGACTGAGGATGCTGCCAGTGTTGTTGAGCTATAGCTCAAAGAATGTGAGAAACCATGGGATTCCTAAGACAATTGTCTCAGACAGAGACACCAAGTTCATGAGTTATTTCTGGAAAACCCTATGGAAGCTCCTAAAGATAAAGCTCTTGTTCAGTACTTCCCACCACCCACAAACAGATGGCCAAACTGAGGTCACCAACAAAACTTTGGGGAGGATACTAAGGTGTCTAGTCAGCAAGACCTTGAAAGATTGGGATCTAAAGCTAGCTGCAGCTGAATTTGCATTCAACATAGCACCTTCCACTGCTACTGGTCATAGTTCTTTTGAGGTAGTCTATGGGATTAATCCACTAATGACCTTGGACTTGTCTTCTGTCCCAAGGGAAGAACTGAATCCAGATGCTAAAAAGACAGCTGAACAAATTCTGAAGTTACATGAGTGTGTGAGAAAGCAAATTGAGAGGTCCAATGAACTGTATAAGAAGCAATCCAAGAAGCCTAGAAAAAAAAGAAAGAATTTGAGGCAGGAGATCTGGTATGGCTGCACCTCAGGAAAGAAAGATTTCCATCAAAAAGAAAGAACAAGCTTATGCATAGGGCAGATGGACCATTTGAGGTCTTGGAGAGAATTGGTCCAAATGCTTATAAGATTGACTTGTCAGGGGACTATGGGGTTCATGGAACGTTCAATGTGGGTGATCTCAATCTATTTTATGAAGATTCTGAGGGAGAGGAGGACCCAAGCTTGAGGACAAGCCCTATTCAACCGGGAGGGTTGCAGCAGGAGCTGATAACCAGGTCCCTGATCATTTGAGGGAAGGCCAGGGATAATCTAGCCATAGCCTCACCTTGCCAGGGCATGACCTAGGATCACCAGACACAGGCCAGGCCACAACAGTCTCATCAAACCAGATTCAGGCTAACAACAATGATCAGGCAACATCAACTGTCAGTCCAAGTTCATCAGTTCACAAGCGCACGACTCAGGCTAACCACCAGCTGCCATGTTGGCCAGCTGAGTCTTTATTCAACTAAGATTAAATCAACCCTAGGGAGCCAGGCTTAATTCCCAAGGCATTTCACAGAAAATCAAACTGAAGAGCAAGTTACAGAAAGGGTAAATCAGAGAAAGTAGAATTGCCATTTTTGGCCAAACAAGGGAAAAAATCTCAACAAAGGACTCTTGGCCTGTTTCAGCATTCATCAGATAACACCTAGAGCAATAGATGGTGCCTAATCCAAAGCCATTTGACCTTCACACAATCAGCCAAAGAAATGCAGCAGTCATTGAGCAGCCTGTCACTATCATGCCTGCAGCTCTTTTGTTTTTGCTCAGTTTGCTTTAATTCCTTTTGTATCCGTTGTAAAATATTTCCACTGCTTTTGTTTTCTTCCTAAGACTAATCATGGCCCTTAGATGGAGGTATCTAGGGTTTTATTTATGTCGAGACTTCACAGGAAAAGCCTATATAAGGACCATTCCTCAGTCTGTTTTACTCAAACTTTGATTAATGAAAAAACCTTGAGATTTCTCTCAAAATTTGCAAATCTTTTCAACTTTGCTGAGTCTTAGTTGTAATTCAGACTTAATAATACCTTGTGCTTTCTTAGGTATTGATTAAGGATCTGTGGTGTTACTTAGAACAGGTCTGTGCTTGCTTGAGCGGTTTTAAGTGCATTGTCTGGTTGAGGTTGAATTAATTATGTGCTTGCTTGAATAATTCAGTCTTAATCCTCCTAAATTATTAAGTTAACCTTCTGTGTATGCTTGAGGGTGAATTTGATAATTATATCTTGGTTTCTAGTCACAAAACGAGTCATTCATCTCTGCTGAGAAAACTGTCTCAGAATCACCATATTTCAGTCTGGTTTTCATTTTAATTAAAATACCTAGAGTGCTTGTAAAATTCTGAATTTTGGCTCAGATTTAGTTTGATATCTTAACTAAATTATCACTAATTTTCATGATTTATCAAGGTCATTTACTATTTTTACAAAAATCCTAAAGTTCATTATATTCCCTGAAGTTGTCCTTTGTCTATTGTCAGGGTTTGTCCAATTTGTGTCTGACCCTATGGCTTACACTGTAGATATTAAAGAGGAACACGAGATTAATACCCAACGAGCAGTAGCAGCAACGCACGAACACGAACAGCGCAATGATGAACATTGGAGGTGAATAGTGACGGGGAACAATTCGGTGAATAGTGATGGTGAACAGTGCGGTGAATGGTGAAGGTGAACAGTAATGAACACGAGAGCACATATCTCCACCCACTTAAACTCAAACTCAGGAACAGTCAAAGTAATATCCCAAACAACTGAATTGAAACGAGGCAGAAAGTCTATATCCTTGCATATGGATGGACTTACTTTAACGGTCACTTTTTGCATGATATGCCACATGCAAAAGCGGTGACGAGCTTTATTAAAAACTTTGGGAACGGCCAGTATAAGTCCAGGGGCCTGATCAGTAACAACACATTGAGGTTCTTTTTTATTCATTGCATCCAAAAAATTTTCAAGACACCACTTAAATGATTCCTCATCCTCGTGTTCAAGCAATGCTGCACCAAATGTAACAGACTTCTTATGATGGTCAACACCAGTGAAAGGTGCAAACATTATATTATACTTGTTGGTTCCATAAGTTGCATCAAAACTAACAGCATCGCCAAACAATGAATAGTTTTGCCTAGATTGTGAATCACACCAAAAGAGTCTAGACAAAATATGTGATTCATCAGTGTAATACGCAAAATAAAAACCCGTACTTGTTTCAGAAATCTCTTTAAATCGATCAATGACCATTTGAGCATCTTTTCCACCTGTAAAACACTTGACATCCCTGTTGAAATTCTTAAACTCCGTCAATGATGTACCAACATTTTCATAGCCATTTGCATACTCTTTGCAAAGCCTAAAACTTGTTGAAGTACCTATATTGATAAATGCCTGCTTGTGAAATGCATTAAGCTTCCTTGTCAATTTCTGGAGATGAGCATCCTTAACAGAGCAAAGAATGTGATTGTGAAAATCATGGAACATGTCAACAACATAACCTTTGCTGTTATATCTAAACCTGATCATTGCAAGACAACCTACTCTTGTAATTTTCACTGACTTTGTATTGCTCTTATTTTCCACATTCCTACTCTAAACGCTAATTTGATGCACATAGCAACAATTTGATGCATGTAACTAATAGTTTGATGATTGTAAAACCTGTCTAATTCATGAAACGGAGTCAACAATATCATGATTTCAACCAATTTAAACAATATCTCAATTTTCCGAACCCTAATTTCTCAATTAAGCTAAAGACGATAATACAAACAACGAATTCAACTAATTTAATCCATTAATTGAAAATAACAAAAAGATCAAAATATAAACCCTAATTTGATGCACATAGCAACAACTTGATGCACGTAACTAATAGTTTGATGATGGTAAAACCAGTCTAATTCATGAAACTGAGTCAACAATAACACGATTTCAACCAATTTAAACAATTTCTCAATTTTCCGAACCCTAATTTCTCAATTAGGCTAAAGACGATAATACAAACAACTAATTCAACTAATTTAATCGACGAATTATAAAATTACAAACAGATCAAAATATAAACCCTAATTTCACAAAAATTAATCAGCAATTTCGAAATATTATCTTGAATAAAAAAAGGTTCCATTGATTAAGGACGCGTCGAATAGGTAGATCGTTGAAGAGATTGATGGATCAGTAGTTGACGATCAATCGTATCGATCGTAGAAGAAAGAAAGATCGCGTTGTGGAAGATGGTGATATTCGAAGAGAGAGAAAGAAATATGAGAGGGAAAAGAAAATTGGTAAATGAGGGAGTTTAGAAGGTTTAGGGGTAGGACCGAGATTGATTTTGGCGCACTGTACAATCCTCCGTTCTATTATTATATTAGATTAAGGTGGTTCTCACGGTTCTCATTATATGGGTGGTTCTCACCGGATCTCGACCCTATATATATATATATATATATATATATATATATATATATATATATATATATATATATATATAATATAATCAAATGAGTCCACCACCAAACTTTGAGTCCTTAAGTCCTATTATTGGCCTTTTGGATCAAGGAAATGGAGGGCTAAGATGAAAACATAAAAAAGATGGTTAATGCTCTAATTTACTCTCTCCCTCTAATTTACTCATTAACTCTATGAGTCGTCCTCGCTACTCATTCATCATCTCATTATCACATCTCCTCCTTCTCTCTCTATATCTCACTTCTCCTTATTCTCTCAAAAACCCAAAAAAAAAAACCCAACAAATAAAAAACCCAAATAAATTATTCACTCCTCTATATCTCACTTCTACCTATTCTCTCAAAAACCCAAAAAAAACCCAAAAAAACCATTCACTCCTCTATTCCTCATTCACAATTTCACTCTTCCTCTCTTTCTAAAACCCAATTCTCTCAAAACCTCAAAAAATTAAAACCCAAAAAATCTCAAAAAACTAAAACCCAAAACAATCAAAACTCAAAGACCCCGCTCTTCCTCACCGGCCACCACCACCGCCGCCCACTATCCCGCACCGCCTGTCTCGAGTTTTTTTTTTTTAATTTCTTCCCAGATCTGGGCGTTTGTGTACTTTTTTTTTTGTTTGTGTGTTCTTTTCTCCTTCATATCTCTCCTTCTAAATTTGTTTTGTTACACATATTTTTTTAAAAAAATTTGTTTATATTTTTTTTCTTAAATCTTGTTCATATTTTGTGAGATCTTTTTATTTTAGTCTTAGATCTACTAAATAGATCTTATATTATTTTAGTCACATTTATTTTTTTTCGGTTTCTTGTACTTCTTGGTGGTGGTGTTGGTTATACTATTTTTTTCGTATTTAGTGTGTTTTTTTTATGTTTTTTTTTTCACATTTGGATTTAAAATGTTGTTTTCATTAACATTTCAGATCTACCACTATTCTCACAACATTTTTTTCTTCTATTAAAATTTGTTGATTTTTTAAGTTAAAGTTATATTTTTCTCTATTAGAGTTATACTTATCTCTATTAAAGTTACATTTTTCTCTGTTAGAGTAACACTTATCTCTATTAAAGTTACATTTTCTAAAGTTACATTTTTTCTCTATTAAAGTTACATTTTTCTCCATTAAAGTTACACTTTTCTCTATTAAAATTACAGTTTTCTCTGTTAAGGTTACACTTATTAAAGTTCCAGTTTTCTCTATTAAAGTTACATTTTTCTCTATTAAAGTTACACTTTTCTCTATTAAAGTTACACTTATTAGAGTTACAGTTTTACTTATTAAAGTTACACTTATCTCCATTAAAATTACACTTATTTCATTAAAGTTACACTTACCTCTCTTAAGGTTACCCCCTCAATGACTAAAGTTATCCTCTCAATGGACTAAAGTTACATTTTTAATATGGACTAAAGTTACACTCTCAATGGACTAAAATTACATTTTCAATGGACTAAAGTTACACTTTTTATATGGACTAAAGCTACACTCTCAATGGTCTAGGTTATACTCTCATTGGACTAAAGTTACACTTTCAATGGACTAAAGTTACATTTCTAAAATATTAAAGTTACACTTTCTTTTGCTAAAATTACACTCGTAAAAGACTAATGTTAAAATAAGTTAAAATAAAATTACAAAAATCAAAATATTATTTGTCAAAAATTACAAAAATTGTTACAATAAGTTATGATAAAATTACGAAAATTGTGTAAGTTTAGTCCAAAATTAGTGTAACTTTAGTCCAAAATCGTGTAACTTTAGTCCATTGAGAGTGTAATTTTAGTCCATAGAGAGTGTAACTTTAGTCCATATTAAAAATGTAACTTTTATTGTAACTTTAATCGAGATAAGTGTAACTTTAATGGAGATAAGTGTAACTTTAGTCCATACAGATAAATGTAACTTTAATGAAGATAAGTGTAATTTTAATGGAGATAAGTATAACTTTAGTCCATACAGATAAATATAACTTTAATGGAGATAAATGTAACTTTAATGGATATAAGTGTAACCTTAGTCAGAGATATGTGTAACTTTAATAAAGATAAGTGTAACTTTAGTCCATAAAGATAAGTGTATCTTTAACTCAACAAATTTTACTAGCTTTGAATAAACAAATTTGAAAAAAAAAATGTGACTTTAATAGAGATAAGTGTAACTTTAATTTTATTAGAAGATTAAAATCAACAAATATCAACACCATCACCACCAACAACACCATTAATAACAACAAATTATATCACTACCATCACCACCACCACCACCACCACCACCAACAACAACAACAACAAAACAAAATTAATAATAAATTTTTCTCATATTCATGACTAAAAAGAGGTACTAATTCTAAAAAAAAAAATTAAATCTTCATCGTCTTCATGTATAGACCTAGTAAAAAATGATACAAATTTAAATAATATTTTAGAAAAAAAAAGACAACACACCTATCACCAAAAAACCGATCCAAAAAAAATGTACATTATAATACTAAATCTGAAAAAAAAATAAAAAAAAAATGAAATTTGAAAAAAAAAACGTGGTGGTGGGCGACGGTGGTGGTGGCCGGTGGTGGTGAGGGTGGTAGTGGTAGGTGGTGGACGGTGGTGGTGAGTGAAGTAAGAGAAAATTAAGTGATTTATTTGGGTTTTGGGGTTTTAGATTTATTGGATTTTTTTGGTTTTTGATTTATTTGGATTTTTTGGGTTTATGATTTATTTGAATTTTTTGGGTTTATGATTTATTTGAATTTTTTGGGTTTTTGAGAGAGGAGAGTAGTAAAATGTGTAAGATGAGAGAGAAGTAGATGTGTGGAAAATATATATTGTGAATTAGTGTTTAATTATGTTGTAAGTGATTAATTAATGTGAGTAGGAGATAGAGTAATAAATTAGTGTTAATGGTGTTTTTTTGTTTCAATCTCAACCATCCATATTGGATGATCCAAGGGCTCTAGTAAGGACTTAGGGACTCAAATAATATAAGGGACTTATTAGAACTTTACTCTCTCTCTCTCTCTCTCTCTCTCTATATATATATATATATATATATATATATATATATATATATATATATATATATATATATATATATATATATATATATATATATATATATATATATATATATAAGTCTATTATATAATATGAGTCCATAAGTCCTTCTAAGGGCCCTTAGATGAAGGGAATGGAAGGCTAGGATTAGATCTCAATGGATGGCTACAAATTAATCCCTCCATCTTTTCTCTAATTAGCTCATCAATTCAATTAACATACCTCACTAATCATTCATCATCTCATTATCACAACTTCTTCTCCTCTCTCTACATCTCACTTCTCCTTCCTCTCTAAAAAACCCAAAAAAATCAAAAACCCAAAAAAATACAAAACCCAAAAAAATCATTCATTCCTCTCTTCTTCATTCACCACCACCCACCACTACCCCACCCGACACCACCACCCACCGCCCACCCCCACCGCCACCCACCCTCACCACCGCAGGTAACTTTTATAATTTTTTTTTTCCAGATTTTACGTCTCGGTTTTTTTCGTCACTTTTTTTTTTCCATATTTTGTGTTAAATTTGTTGTTTGGGGTCGGTTTATTTTATATGTTAATTTTTGTTGGTTTTTGTTGTTATTTATTCTTTTCAAATCTCTTCTTGTTATACATTTTTTTTAAAGATTTCGGATTTTTAAATCTTGTTTTTTTTTTGTGAGATACTTTTTTTTTCATCTAAGATCTACTAAAATATTTTTCATAAAATTTGTTGTTTTAATTTTAGCTATATAAAAATTCTTATAATTTGTTGATTTTAATCTTATATTTCACATTTTCATATAAAAATGATATAAAATGACTAAAGTTACACAGTTATGAACAAAAGTTATACTGTTATGAACTAAAGTTACACCGTCATGGACTAAAGTTACAATAGGACTACAGTAAGTTTATGTGTAACTTCTACTCAATGAATGTATAACTCCATCGCGGATATGTGAAACTTCTACTCAATGAGTGTATAACTACATTAGGAATGTGTTGAACTTCTACTCAATGAATGTATAACTCTAGTAACGATATGAGTGACTTCTACTCAATGAATGTATAACTCCAGTAGGAATGTGTGTAACTTCAATGAAAGTATAACTTTTGTTTTCTCATTGCTCTTTGTTGACAAATGAAATATTAAGTATAACTCAATGAATGTATAACTCCAGCGCGGATATGTGTAACTTCTACTCAATTAATGTATAACTACATTAGGAATGTGTTGAACTTCTACTCAATGAATGTATAAATCTAGTAACGATATGAGTAACTTCTACTCAATGAATGTATAACTCCAGTAGGAATGTGTGTAACTTCAATGAAAGTATAACTTTTGTTTTCTCATTTCTCTTTGTTGACAAATGAAAAAAATATAAGTATAACAACAAAAAATAACAAATAAAAACCAACACTATGAACTTGAATTTATATCAGTATTGTTTGTATAACTTTAGTTCAAAATTATGTAACTTTAGTCCAATATTGTGTAACTTTAGTGCAAAATTAATTAGTTTCCATTTAATTTTATGATAAGTGTATATAATTTGTTCTACTGTAACTTTAGTCCTTTTTGTATAACTTTAGTCCAAAATTGTATAACTTTAGTCCAAAATCGTGTAATTTTAGTCCAAAATTGTGTAACTTTAGTCCAAATTTAAAAATCATGTAACTTTAGTCCAAAAAACCGTGTAACTTTAGTCCAACATCGGGTAACTTTAGTCCAAATTTAAATTCAAATTTGAAACGAACACAATAACAAGACGAGATTGAAGTTTCAAATACTATCTCTAAAGTTGCGCATAATGAGGATTGAAGTTGCACATAATGCCATTAAAGTTACAAAAAATGTGTAATAAAGTTGCACATAATGCCCAAAATAATATTAGATCAAACAAACACCAAAAAATAGATATGAAAATTAAAATATAATTTGTGACTACAAATTCAAAAGTAGATCTGAAAAATTCAATATTAAAAAAATTTAACAAATGTAAATTGACAACAAAAATTAAAAAGTAGAAAAAACCGTCTCACAACAACACCGACACACAAATACCAAAGAAATACAAGTATTTAGAATTTTTTTTAAAAAAATTAGATCTAAAACTTTTAAAAATTAACATTAAAGTTTACGTAACTTTAATGTTACAAGGGTATAACTTTAGTCGTAAATAGTATAATTTCAGTCATAAATAGTGTAACAAAGTTTACGTAACTTTAATGTTACAAGGGTATAACTTTAGTCGTAAATAGTATAACTTCAGTCATAAATAGTGTAACTTTAGTCTTATAGTCCATTTTTTGCATACTTCATATTATAGATCTAAGATTAAATAAACAAATAAAATCATCCCATAGAATAACTAAAAAAACAAAAAAAAAATAACAAATTTGAATAACAAAAATAACAAATCTGAAAAAGAAAATAAATAAAAAACATTACAAAAAAACACAACCAGAAAAGGAAAGAAATGAAAACAATTAAAAAATTAGACACTAACAATACCCTCAACAACCACCAAACAACCATCATACAAAACCAATAAAGAAAAGAAAAGGAATGAAATAAAAGACAAAAAAAATATAAATCTGAAAAACAACCACCACACCTACCTCACAACAACACGGCCCACGACCCAACAACAACCACAGTAGCCGCGACCACCAGCCCACGGGCCAGATCTGAAAAAATGAAAAAAATAGAGAGAAATGAGAAGAGAAGCCGCGGCAAAGAGGAGAGGAGGAGGGAGGATCGGCGGCAGGCGGTTCAGAGGAGAAGAGAGGAGGTCGGCGTGGAGTGATGGTGTTGTGTCGGTTTTGGTGAAGACAAATCTGGAAAAAAAAGGAGAAAGGGAGGTGTGGTGGTGGGGAGATGCGTCGGGGTGGCAGTGAAGGGAGGCGGCGTTTGAGGTGGATCTACGCGAGGGGTCGGAGCGCCTGCTGTGGCAGGTTGTGGTGGCAAGTTGTGGGTGGTGTCGGCGGTGGTGTAGTCGGTGGTGACGTGTGGTGGTGTAGTCGGTGGTGTTGGGTAGGTTGGGTTGTTGGTCGGGTGGTGTAATCGGTGGTGTCGAGATTTGGGTTATTATTTGGGTTTTTTTGCTTGTGGTGGCTGGTGAATGTGAGGGAGATAGGTGATAATTTTTTTTTTTGATTTGATTTGATTTTTGTTTTGTTTGTTTTTTGGGTTTTTTTTTTGGGTTTTTTGATTTGGTTTATTTTGTTTTGAGAGAATGAGAGGAAAATGAGAGAGAATGAGGGGACGAGAGAAGTGTGAGAGAATGAATAATGAGGAAGTTGAGTAGGGAAATTAGAATGAGGAAGGAGTTATACAGATTAGAAAGAAGTTATGGAGGATTAGGGAGGGAGATTAGGAAGGGAGAAGATGGCCCTTCATTGAGATGTAATCTCATCCCTCCATTCCCTTCATCCAAGAGCCCTTATAAGGACTTAAGGACTCTTGGATGAAGGAGATCAATGGTTGATATTAAAAGGTAAGGTAGGGTCTCTAGGCTACAAAAAAAAGGGAAAAAGCTAATATCATGAGAGAGGTTGCATGATAGTACTATTGTTCTTCTCCATGCCTTGCATGTTTTCCTCTTCTAACCTACTCTTTCACTTTATCTCATTCCTTCTTTCTTACACTTCCTTATCTCTCCATCATTTTCCTCTCAATTTCCGCCAAAAACCCCAGAAAAATTCTAAAAGATCAATATTTAGCAACAAAAAAAAATCACGAAAACACAATCTTTACATATATTCGTAAAAAACAGATACGATAATGGCAGAAAAGCAGATTGTAGAAGACAACAATGGTATTCTTTTACTCTTTTTTTTTTTTGTTTATTCATATTTAATATGCTAGATCTCAAACATGTTATATTATCAAGCTGTAAATAATTTTTTATGGGTTTTTCAAATCCACTCATCTTTATCGCATTTTAGGGCATAATATGGTTGTTAAGCCACGAACAAAGCGTTAAATATCAAGGAAAATCAATTTTAATTGCCACTGAATTTGTATTTACAGCTTTAAAGTATAAATTTTGTTTATGAAAGTGTAACTTTGGATTATGAAAGTGTAACTTTGATGCCATGCAAGTGAAACTTGAATATCATGGAATGGGTAACTTTAATGTTTTTTCATGTTTAATTTTACGTGTGTAACTTTGAAAGTGTAACTTTGAGTTTGTATAAGTATAACTGTGACCTTACAGAACTGTAACTTTGGTGTTTTGATATAGTGTAATTTCTTAAATTTCCATGTGTAATTTGAAACTGAAATTTTGTCGTGCTAAAAATTGTAACTCTGATATAAGTTTAACTCTGGCGTTACAAAAGTATAACTCTGACCTTGAAGAAGTGTAACTCTGATATAAGTGTAAGTCTGAGCTTGTATAAGTATAACTGTGACCTTACAGAACTGTAACTTTGGTGTTTTGAAATAGTGTAATTTTTGAAATTTCCATATGTAATTTTAAAACTGAAACTTTGATGTGATAAAAACTGTAACTCTAATATAAGTGTTACTCTGAACTTGTATAACTGTAACTGTAACATTGTAGAAGTGTAACTCTGATATAAGTGTAAGTCTGAGCTTGTATAAGTATAACTGTGACCTTAGAGAACTGTAACTTTGATGTTTTGAATAGTGTAATTTCTGAAATTTCCAGGTGTAATTTTAAAACTGAAACTTTGATGTGATAAAAACTATAACTCTGATATAAGTGTAACTCTGAGCTTGTATAAGTGTAACTGTGACATTGTAGAAGTGTAACTCTGATATAATTGTAACTCTAACCTTAAAAAAGTGTAACTCTGACCTTGAAGAAGTGTAACTCTTATATATGTGTACGTCTGAGCTTGTATAAGTGTATTTCTTAAAAATTCATGTCTAATTTTGATGATATTGTAGAAGTGTAACACCGATATAAGTGTAACTTTGACCTTACAGAAGTGTAACTGTGACCTTAAAGAAGTGTAACACTGATATAAGTGTAACTCTGTTCATAAAGAAGTGTAACTCTGACCTTGAAGAAGTGTAACTCTTACATCTGTGTAACTCTGAGCTTACAGAACTGTAACTTTTATATTTTTAATTTTGATGACAATGTAGGGAAGAAGCCAAATGAGTGAATTGTGTAGGGAAGTTGAAAACAAGTTTACACCGTACGTTGGACAAGAGTTTTTCGAAATTGAGGAGGCGGGACGGACGGATAAAGTCGAAGCTGTTGGTTTGTAATCGTGAGGGGTTCAATCCTAAAGGGAAACAATTACATCTAGAAGGTGATGGTGAGAGTTCATCCAGAAGAACAGCTGTCAGAAGGGTGGGATGTAGAGCAAGGATTAGGTTATTCATGAAAAATAGTCTATTATTAATTGACATGTTTCATAAGGGTCACAACCACGAGCTTGTCTCAATTAGGGATAGGGAATTTCAAAAGTTATTGCGCAACATAACTGATTATCATAAAATAATAATCTTATATAACTCTGGGGTTAGTCTTTTATACCTGTTCTGCTAGTATTTGAATATTGATCGGAAAAATTTAAAACAATATTAAATTTTAGTTTTTTTATTCACTGTTGAAGATTGGAGCAACGAGGACGTACAAAATGATCAAGGAACACGTCAATGGGTTTGATAATATTGGAGCCAGCTTAAATGATTTTAATAACTTTTATCGAGATATTAAATGTTTCATTCATGAACGGGACGCTCAGTTTTTTGTAGACTACTTTAAAAAGATGGCTGGAAACCAGGAAGGGTTATACTATGACTATGATGTCGACAGTGATGGTAGTCTTACCAGGGCTATATGGACTGTCGGTATTGCCCGAAAGAATTACTCTCTGTTTGGCGATGCGGTGTCGTTCGACCCAACTTACTGGACCAACAAGTATTCAATGGTTTTCACCCCCTTCGCCGGTGTAGATCATCATAAACGCACGATCAATCACATTTTGCGGGACACTTTTTGCAAAGGAGGACTATAAATCGTTCAATTGGGTTTTCAGCCATTTCTTGATTGCCACGTTGGGGAATGAACCATAATGTATTATCACCAATCAGGGTCTGTGTATTATTAAATCTGTCCCGCTTGTTTTCAAGACAGCAAGACACCGATTTTATATGTGGCATATACTTAAAAAGGTACCATGTAAGTTTAGCGTAACGAGGGACGATTATCATGATTTTATGATACTGTTAAATGAAATTATGTGGGATGAAGATCTTGAAGCAGAAGAATTTGATGCTCAGTGGATTTTCATGGTTCAAAAGCATGGAATCGGTGACAATGATTGGTTTGCAGACACATACACTATAAGGAAATAGTGGGTCAAGGCACATTCCAGAGATCTAAGGATGGGGGTGTTATGAGAACAACGCAAAGATCAGAGAGCGAAAATAGTTTTTTTAAGAGATTTGAGCATAAGTCAGGTACTTTGGTTGAATTTGGATGCGCTTTGAGAGTGCTATGGACCAGCAAAGACATACACATGAGAGGCTTGACAACGATAATAAACACTTGTCCCCAAAGATTAGCACACATGTGGATTTAAAGAAACACGGGGCAAATGTTTACACCCATACAGCATTCAGAACCTTCCAAGAAGAGGTCAAGTGCCAATAGATACGTGTAAAGCAGGGGGTTTGAAGAGAGAGGAGAAGTAGAAGTGACAACCGTAAAAGATGCACAAAGAGGAAAGAGTTATGACGTTAATTTCAACAGAGGTTAGACATCTTACTAAATAAAAACAAATATCTGATATGTTTGATCCGACAAATGTGGAGTGGACATATCTAAGTATAATTTTAAATGTAACACTGAGATTATAAAAGTGTAATCCTGAAGAATTTAAAAGTATAACATTGAGGTACATAAAACTGTAACACTCTAATTATAAAAGTCTAACCTTGAAGAATTTAAAAGTGTAACTTCGTTGTCTATCAAAGTGTAACGCTGAGCCAACAAAACTGTAACTTGGAGACTAAAAAAGTGTACCGTTAAAGAAATTATAAAAGTGTAACAAAGAGATTATAAAAGTGTAATTTTGAAGTCTACAAAAATTTAACTCTGAGACTACAAAAGTGTAATATTGAAGTCTATAAAACTGTAACTTTGCTGTCTATTGAAGTATAACTCTGAGACTATCAAAGTGTAACTCTGACCTAGGCACAATGAAATACTGCTATTGACCCAAGGTACATTGGAAGCAAGCTGCAATTGTAGGATGTTTGAAAAATCCGGGATACTATGCAGGCATCTAATATGGATTTATTCATCAAATGGTGTGAAGTCCATACTAGATGCTTATATTGCAAAAAGATGGACGAAAGATGCAACTCGCTACAGAATTTTTAATTATGATGGTGAAGGGACAGAGCACATTGATATCATTGGCGGAATGCAACTATCAATGTCGGCAATGTGGTCGGAATTTCATCAAACTATTAGTATCCTTCATCTCAAAGATAAGGCTTATGTGAGCGCTTCTCCACTTTGATTCGCGAATTTAGAGACAATTTATCCCCATCAGGCGAGGCAGTGAATAAAAATCAACAATTGCATATGCTACTGGGTTGTCCAAGCACCGAGGAAATAAACATACAGCGGCCTAAAAAGTGCAATAATAAGGGGAGTGGTAAGAGATTACTGTCATCCAAAACAAAAGTCGTTGCCTTAGCAAGTAAACCCAAACGCATGTGCAAAAATTGCAAGCAAATGGCGAATCACGACAAGAGGAACTGCCCAAACCCCTTTGTAGAACATCCACCATTGTCCGAGGTATTATTAGAATTAGAGGAGGAGGAGGAGGAGGAACAAGATACAAAGGAAGAGGAGGAACAAGATGAGAACTGAGGCCTCTGGAAAGCGCCATTGTGAAGTTGTTCGTGTTTTTTTGGGAGGGTGCCACATTGACCCTTGTGTTTCCAAAGTTGAACTTTGACGTTACATTCAAACTTTATTTTGCTTATGTTTGGGTAGGATAACTTTGGTGACCGTACAGTATAACTTTGAAGTTTGTATAGTGTAACTTTAAATCTAAGGTTACACTGCCCAAACTAGAAAGTTACACTGTCAAAGGTCAAAGTTACACTATCAAAACATTGATGTTGTTTGGAACTTCATTAATATTTGTGTTTTGAATTGAAGTTTCTGAATTATAATGTACCCTTGGAGGGTTTAACCGTGACTGAAGAGTCTATCACACCCGAAATACTCGAGAGAGAGAGGGGGGGGGGGGGGTGAATTGAGTATTTAAAAACTTATGCCCACTTTTTATTTTATATCAATGATTAATTATTTAAAGTTTATTGATTAAACTTTAACTAATTAACTAAGTGATTATGAACGTAATGAAATGAACGAAAAGGAAAACTGCAAAGACACACGATTTTGAAGTGGTTCAGCTTCACACGTCCAAGCCCACGTCCACTATTCTCGATTAATAATTTTAGTACTTTTCTCCAGATTACAAAATTATCAACCCACTCGTATAACTAACTCTAGTTGTAACTCAATTTGAATATCATTAGATATTCGGTTTTGACTATCTTCAGTTACTAAGAAAACACTTGATTGTTCTTCTAGGTGTTCACACAATTGAACGAGTAAGAAACAATATGAAGCACTATTATCCAATAACGTAACTTAAAAAGTAATTGCAATAAAGAACAACACGACTTTTCAAAACAATTTTCGATTGCAAAATAATGATAAACTTAATTTGTTTGCAAGGATATTTTAAAGCTCAAAGTTGAAAAAGTAATTTTAGAGAATGAATAAGTGCTTGTATTTATAGTAGAGAGGAGATCTAGGTTTAGGAAGAAAACCTTAGATGTTGTGTGTGTGTCGTGAGAGGCAAGAGAGATTAGGTCAAATCTTCCTTAATCTTGGAAAGTAAGAAAGAATAAAAATAATATAAGGAGATAAGAAATCTCTAACAAATATTATTTTGATCTACTTTAGTTCTTATCCAAGTAAGAAAAAGATCTTAATCCATTTATTTATTCTAATAATATCTTACCAAAAGATATGGAATAAATATAAGGAGATAAAATATATTTAACAAATATTTATCTAAGATCTTTACCTAAACCCTAGATCTCGTGTAGATTAGGAAATGAATAAGATCTATCTTTTTCCTATTTTAATCCAACACTATTTTAGATAAAAGATACAAAATGAATATAAGGAGATAAAATATCTCTAAAAAATATATATTTAAGATCTTTACCATAAAACCCTAGATACTATATAGATCACGTGTGAAGTATATAGTAAGTAGGAGATCTAATTTTAACCTAATCATATCTTTATATAATGGAAAAGAATAATCAAATAATATATGAAGATAAAATATCTTAACCAAATATTATTACTAAGATTTATTCCAAACTCTAACTTGCACAAAGAGTATTCGAATAAGGAGGAAAAACGACTCATAGGCCGGCCACCCAAACCGAAACCCTAGCTAAGATATTAGGTTAGAAAATTAGGGTTTAGATATGAATTAAAGGAAAACCCTAGATAGCATGACAAGTCATAAGTTATTTTACTAATCAATAAGATAATCTCAAACTCATTTGATCTAATCATGTCCCAAATCTCACTCTACTATAAACATACGTTTCTTTAAAGATTTTATTATTTAAGCATTGAAAAATATATTTTAAACACACTAAAATCGTGTTCTTCATATTGCAGCTCAAAGTTATAGTAGAATCACCTATAACTTTGAGTTCAACTAGTAAAGTTATAACTAAAACAGCTATAACATTACTTCTCAAAATTACTTCTAAAATTACCGTTATCGAATGATGACCTATACTAGCTAATCTTCCTGGAGATCTTCAGTAGTAGAATCATCTCTTCATCTTGATCATAAGCTCTTCATCTTGAGCTTGCTATAGACTTGATTGAGCCTTTTGCTTGAGTGATCATCATACTTGAAACTTATTACAGTTACTATGACGCTTTAAGAATCTTCAATGTTATAGCTCAAGCTGCTATAACATTACTTGAGCGATGCTTCACAAATATTCAATGTTATAGCCAAGGTTGCTATAACATTACTTGCTAAACTTGTAACTTAAGTCAATCTAACAAAGACTAAACAAACGATTACAGCAAGATGAAGCACACACTTGTCATTATCAAAACTTAATCATATATCTATATGGTCCAACAAATTCCCCCTTTTTGATGATGACAAGTCTCTTACGATTTGTGACTAAGTGTAAGTTTCCCCTCAACATAATACTATAAAAGTCATAGACAGTTGAACGCAAGAACAATCACTTATATACAATGTATAGCATCTAAGGACCTTAAGAGATTAAAGGTTCTGACAAGGAGCAAGCTTAGGCAAATACTTAAGTCACGATCATTTCTTCCCCCTCTTGACATCATCGAAAAGACGAGAACAGACATAAAACGACTAGAATGATATCAACCGAGGCAAGAAATATAAATTAATCAAAGCGTATATTATAGCATAAGAACGACTTCAACATAAGAAAGCTCTACATATAAAGTGTGTAATACAAACCAAGATGAGTATAGATTTTGTGAGAGAGAATGAAAATAATCACGCACCTAACTACGACCTACAAAAGCATGCATGCAATCTAACATGATAGATATCTCTAGTGACCGTACCTACATACTCAACCCAATCGAGGTCCAAAACACATGCCAAGGACTTACAAAGTAATGTGAGGTGAGGTAACTGGGTAAGAAGGGGCAAAATAATTTGGATATGTAGAGGTAAAAGCCAAGCTAGAACCGATCACAATCAAAAGTAGCCATATTCCACTTTCCAATCCAATATAAAAGATGATACACCATGCTAAGTATGGCAAAAACTCACTCACATCAACAAGTACTTCTCCCCAAGTAATACGGAAATGAATAAGAATAGGAGTAATAAGAGATTTCTGCTTTTCCATCTTTTATAATAACATTTTTCTCCCTTTTTCTTTTCTTTCATTTTTTTGTTTCACTTCATCTTTTTCTTCTTCCTTCCAATATTCATCATAACACCAACAAAATGGACCACAACAAGACTTCCAAACTTACCAACAAGACTAGCTTGACAAGGGTAGGCCATATGGAATGTAGTAGAATAAATAGGTCAAAACACAGCAAATTTGGCTAATGTGAGGTTAGTAGGTAAAACGTAAAGGAAGGATCGCCTCTCTACATGTGTCACCACCACAAACCCGAGTGTATACAGGTAATAAGAGACAAATTTCATGCTTATGCAATTTGATGTTACATGCCATGTAAGGAGTACTACTCACATCCTAAATGAAACCAATCATGAATGTCATTGGTTTATGAAGCTCTAAACCTTAGAATGTATAAGTGATGAAAGATATGGTTTGTATGCAACACAAAATATAATAGACTAGCAAACGGAATATTCTTATAAAATAATAAAATACTATATAAGAATGTACTTGCAACGGAAAATACGGACACAGACATACAATCTCGTCTTAACTAGTCAATCATACGGGAAATAAAATATTTGTGACAAGTTTAGTTGCCACCAATTAAACCAATTTCCAACCGTAAAATCTCAAAACGCTCTCTAGCCAATGCTTTTGTAAAAATGTCAGCCCATTGTTTTTCTGTACTATAACATTCTAGTCTTATGTTGCCCTTATCTACATGATCACGTAGAAAATGGTGTTTAATGTCTATATGCTTAGTTCGTGAGTTCTGCGCAGGGTTCTTAGATATAATTATAGCACTCGTGTTATCGCATAAAATAGGTATACATCCAACATTAACACCGTAATCACATAACTGTTGCTTAAGCCATAAAAGTTGAGAACATACCAATCCAGCAACAATATATTTGGCTTCAGCTGTAGATAACGCAACGGAATTTTGCTTCTTTGACCCCCACGTAATAATACACGGTCCAACAAACGTGGCTATGTCGGAAGTACTTTTTCTGTCAGGTGAACAACCTGCATAATCTGCATCTGAATACCCTATGAGATCGAAATTACACTCAAGAGGATACCACAGATATAATTTAGATGTACCGATTAAATACTTCAAGATTCTCTTAACTGCAATAATATGTGATTCTTTAGGGCACGATTGGAACCGAGCGCATACGCATACACTAAACATAATATCCGGACGACTTGCAGTTAAATAAAGAAGTGAGCCAATCATACCTCGATAAGTCGTCTCATCGACACACTTACCGTTTTCATCCAAGGTCAACTTCTTATCCGTACCCATAGGAGTAGGTTTAGAATTAGAGTTTTCCATACCGAATTTCTTTATTAGCTCCTTGATTTATTTCTGTTGGTGTATCATAATTCCTTCAGGAGTTTGTTGAATATGGAGTCCAAGGAAGAACTTGAGTTCTCCCATCATGCTCATCTCGAATTCTGAGGTCATTAATTCTGAAAAATACTTGCATAAACGATTATTAGTTGAACCAAAAATAATATCATCAATGTAAATTTGTACAACTAATAAATCGGAATTCTCAATTTTCAGAAATAGGGTTTTATCAACAGATTCTCTTTTAAAACCACTTTCAATAAGATATTTTGACAATCTCTCATACCACAACCTCGGAGCTTGTTTCAAACCATACAAGGCTTTATCTAATTTGAAAACATGGTTTTGAAACTTGCTATCGAGAAATCCTGGAGGCTGTTCGACGAAAACCTCCTCATTCAAATAACCGTTAAGAAATGCTATCTTAACGTCCATTTGATAATGTTTAATTCCTTTATGAGCAGCAAACGCTATTAATTGTCTAATAGCCTCAAGTCTGGCTACGGGAGCGAAGGTCTCATCATAGTCAATTCCTTCTTGTTGATTATACCCTTGTACAACCAATCTAGCTTTATTTCGTACAATGACTCCTGTATCGTCCAGCTTGTTTCTAAAAACCCATCTTGTACCAATAATTGTTCGGTCTTTAGGTCTTGGAACCAAATGCCACACTTTGTTCCGTTCGAACTGTTGAAGCTCTTCTTGCATAGCAATAATCCAATCTGGTTCGGCAAGTGCTTAGCTTCTTTGATATTAGTTGGCTCAATGGTTGAGAGAAAGGAGTAGAACGAACAAAAGTTGTTAAGTCTTCTATGAGTTCGAACACCCTCATTCAAATTTCCTAGGATGGTTTCCATTGGATGAGAGTCCTTATATCTCCATTTCTTAGAAACAGGAGGCACATCTTCATCTGAACTAGTCTCACCTTCTTTGAATGAATGGGATTCAAGCCTTGTTCCCCCTGAATCCAACCCTGGTGTTATAACAGAATCAGTTATAACATTGGACCTAGTTCGTTGATTTGGAGTTGAAGTTATAGCTTCATCAGTTATAACTTTATCCTCCAATTGCTTAGATTGAGAAGAGGTTTTAGTATCATCAACTAAACTCTCAGTTCTCTTTCCTTTGTCATTCGAAGGGCTTCTTTGTTCATCATTTGTGCCCTCAATTTCTTTATCTTCCTCATTCACTTCTGGAAGTTCATCCCTGGATAGTCGGAAATCAGGTTCGTTCAAATCTTCTTCCTCATCCTGTTCAGCTTTGTCAAACATACTATTCTCATCAAAAACAACATGAACACTTTCTTCGATGCATAAGGTTCTCTTATTAAAAACCTTATATGCTTTACTATGATTAGAATAACCGAGAAACACCGCTTCGTCACTTCTGGGATCGAATTTGCTTAATCTATTTTTGCCATTATTTTGGACAAAACATTTACTCTCGAAGGAACGTAGATGTGATATGTTAGGTTTACGTCCCCTAAGAAGCTCATAAGGAGTCTTCTTGAGAATGGGTCTAATCAAAGCTCGATTATGAACATAACATGCAGTACTAATAACCTCGGCCCATAAATTTCGAGGTAGGCCGCTACACAACAACATCGTGCGTGCCATATCCTCCAATGTTCTATTCATACGTTCAACAACACCGTTTTGTTGTGGGGTTCGTGGTGCTGAGAAGTTATGCCCAACACCATTCTCTCTATAGTATTCTATAAAAGCATGGTTATCAAATTCGGTGCCATGATCCGTACGAATGGAAACTAATTTTGATTTATACTTATTTTGGCCAAGCTTCATTAGAACTGCAAACTTTTCGAAAGTTTCATCTTTTGAATTGAGAAAGATTGGCCAAACATATCTGGAATAATCATCAACTAGAACGAAGACATACCTGAATCCACCTCTACTTCTCACCTTCATTGGGCCACAAAGATCAATATGCACAAGTTCTAGTAGTTCCTTGGTACTTACCATTCACTTGGGTTTGAATGATGATCTCACATGTTTGCATCGGGCACATAAATCACATAATGTTTCTTGATCGAATTTGATTGAGGGAAGTCCTTCAACCAAATCCCATTTCTTTAGCTTATTCAACGTTGTTGAATTTATGTGAGCAAATCTTTTGTGCCACAGACACGGATCATCTGTCGTTACTCCATCGAAAGGTTCAAGTGAAAGAAATAAATTTACATCTCCAGTCATGTGCCTTGAACATCCACTATCAAGGTACCATAAGTTATTTTCTTTCACTACAACCTGCAAAAATGATTAGAGACAGTTTTTAGGTACCCAAGCTAAGTTGGGTCCTTTGACGTTAGTCACCCTAAAGACCATATCCTTTCTAACCCAAACCCTTTTAGTAACTTTACGTTTTTGAGGTGAATGGGTTTGTTTGGGAACCGTCTTGGGTTGAGTTGTGGGTTCCTTATGTCGTGGTCTTTCAGGTTGTTTTGGAGGAGCTTTGGTTTTGAAGGGCTCTTTTGGTTTAGATGTTTGTTTTGATTTGGTAGCCTTCTTGAAATCGAAGCTCATATAGTAGAACCAACGATGATCATTGTTGCGTTCTTCATTGGTACATGGTTCAGATGGGGTACAATTACTTTCCTCGAAAGCAGTGTCAGATGCTTTAACAAAATTGATTCCTTTTCTTAAATCCTGAGCATGTTTGACACAATTTTCTTGGATATGTCCAGTATGACCACAGTAATTGCAAATCAAATATTCTGGTAAATTTTTATATTTTCTCCTTCTGAAATCTCGTTCGGAAGGGGTTGATTTGCATTTAGAGTGATCTCTACTACCATAGCACTCGTGCCCTAATCCCATTTTCATGTTATTGTCTGATTGCTCAGTTAGGAAATTTAGAACACGTGTGCTACCTTCCCATTTTTCGTGAACCTTTCTAGCGTGCAGGAGTAATTCTTTTAAGGACTGTATTTCTTTGTTGCATTTGGAATGGTCTGACTCTACGACTTTGGGAGGATGAGTCTCTTCATAATTGTCACGAAATTTTGGAATTTATCATTAAGAACTCGTACCGTCTCGGTATGTGTTCTTTTAGTATTTGAAAGAACGGTTTTAGTTTCCTTTAATTGCTGAGTTAGAGATTCAATCTCCTTCTTTTGATCTGAGATCACGACTTCTCTATCCGTAGCCTTGGACTCAAGAAGCTCTTTGACTTTCCTCAATTCTAATATTATAGCTTCACTAGCTATAACTTTGGCGTGAAGATGCTTAATGTTGAGTTTCAGGTCTGAGGTTATAGCTTCATTGGCTATAACTTTAGACTCAAGAGCCTTCTTCTCAGCATTTGTCGTATCTGAAGTTGTAGCCATATTAGCTGTAACTTTAGATTTGAGCTTTTTGGCCTTTGCTTTAAGGAGGTGATTCTCTTCAGCAATATCGAGAATTTGTTCTTTCAAGTCTTTCAATTACATCTCTTGTTCGTGACACTTATCAAGAGATTGTTCAAAATATTCAATTAAAGCATTCTTAGGCAATTTCTTAACACTTTTCTTAAGTTCAAGATAACTTATCTCTTCTTCTTCTTCTGAATCGGAATCTCCTAGGAAGCAGTAGTAGGAGTCCACGCTATCTTTATCATTGTCTGAGAAGAGGTCAAGACTAACGTTGCTTAGACATAGGTTAGCAACTTCTTCTTCTTCTGATGCTTCGTCGTCCTCAGGGTCGAGATCTCCCCAGCACGATGCCATCATCACTTGCTTGAATTCTTTCTTGGTCTTCTCACGTTTTGCTTTGTCTTTAATTTTCTCCCATGTGGGACAATCCTTAATCATATGACTGGATTCTCCGCACTTGAAGCATCCTCTGTTAGCAAACATATTCTTAGACTCAGAAGTTCTCTTATTATAGGACTTGTTGTTGTTGTTAAACGATTTTGCTTACTTATTTCTGAAAATTCGTTTATTAAATCGTTTGGCAAACAAAACGGTTTCGTCCCCTATTTCTACATCTTCTTCTTCCTTAGCATAAGCTTGTAGAGCCATGCTCTTATTATTGCTGGACTCGGCCTCATCGTCTTCCAGGACGAGTTCATGAGCCATGAGAGCACCAATAAGTTCTGCATAAGGAAGAGAAGTGAGATCTCTAACTTCTTCCATAATTGTGACCTTGGGACGAAATTTCTTGGTTAGACTCCTAAGTACTTTTCTAGCAATATCCTCGGAGTCAAAAGTTTTACCAAGAGTTTTGAACTCATTGACTATAGTAGAAAATCGTGCTGACATGCTATCAAGTGATTCATTCTTTTCTATTCTAAAAAGTTCATATTTTTGAATCAGCAGGTCAATGCAATATTTCCTTACAGCTGACGTTCCTTCATAGGCCAACTCAAGACCATCCCATATTCCCTTGGCCGAAGTGCAAGAGAAAAAACGATCGAATTCAGTCGATGTCATGCCGTTTTGTAACAGGCTTATCGCTTTCGAGTTTTTCTCAGCCTTCTTGTAATCAGCCTCAATATAGTCTTCTTCCTTTTTCTCATAGGTAGTGCCTTTCGAAGATGCAACCAAATTTTTGTTTGGTCCATTCTTGATGATCGTCCAGCACTCCCAATCACGTCTTTTTATATAGCGTGTCATCATGTTTTTCCAAAGTCCATAATTCTTCCCATCAAAGACAGGACACTTAAGATACTTAGAATCCATTTCACACGTGTAAGGCAGCGGAATAAAAATAAAATAAAAAGATAAAAAGATAGACGGATCTAGCCTCTTTCCGGTTAGGCAATCAAGAGCACGAGGCTCTGATACCAATTGAAGAGTCTATCACACCCGAAATACTCGAGGAGGGGGGTGAATTGAGTATTTAAAAACTTATGCCCACTTTTTATTTTATATCAATGATTAATTACTTAAAGTTTATTGATTAAACTTTAACTAAGTGATTATGAACGTAATGAAATGAACGAAAAGAAAAACTGCAAAGACACATGATTTTGAAGTGGTTCAGCTTCACACGTCGAAGCGTACGTCCACTATTCTCGATTAATAATTTTAGTACCTTTCTCCGGATTACAAAATTATCAACCCACTCCTATAACTAACTCTAGTTATAACTCAATTTGAATATCACTAGATATTCGGTTTTAACTATATTAAGTTACTAAGAAAGCACTTGATTGTTCTTCTAGGTGTTCACACAATTGAACGAGTAAGAAACAATATGAAGCACTATTATCCAATAACGTAACTTAAAAAGTAATTGCAATAAAGAACAACACGACTTTTCAAAACAATTTTCGATTGCAAAATAGTGATAAACTTAATTTGTTTGCAAGGATATTTTAAAGCTCAAAGTTGAAAAAGTAATTTTAGAGAATGAATAAGTATAAGGAGATAAAATATATTTAATATCTTACAAAAAGATATGGAATAAATATAAGGAGATAAAATATATTTAACAAATATTTTATCTAAGATCTTTACCTAAACCCTAGATTTCGTGTAGAATAGGAAAGGAATAAGATCTATATTTTTCCTATTTTAATCCAACACTATTTTAGATAAAATATACAAAATAAATATAAGGAGATAAAATATCTCTAACAAATATTTATTTAAGATCTTTACCATAAAACCCTAGATACTATATAGATCATGTGTGAACTATATAGTAAGTAGAAGATCTAATTTTAACCTAATAATATCTTTATATAATGGAAAAGAATAAATCAAATAATATATGAAGATAAAATATCTTAACCAAATATTATTACTAAGATTTATTCCAAACCCTAACTTGCACAATGAGTATTCGAATAAGGAGGAAAAACGGCTCATAAACCGGCCACTCAAACCGAAACCCTAAGCTAAGATATTAGGTTAGAAAATTAGGGTTTAGATATGAATTAAAGGAAAACCCTAGATAGCATGACAACTCATAAGTTGTTTTACTAATCAATAGGATAATCTCAAACTCATTTGATCTAATCATGTCCCGAATCTCACTCTACTATAAACATACTTTTCTTTAAAGATTTTATTATTTAAGCTTTGAAAAATATATTTTAAAAACATTAAAATCGTGTTCTTCATATTGCAGCTCAAAGTTATAGTAGAATCACCTATAACTTTGAGTTCAACTAGTAAAGTTATAACTAAAACAACTATAACATTACTTGTCAAAATTACTTCTAAAATTACCGTTATCGAATGATGACCTATACTAGCTAATCTTCCTGGAGATCTTCAGTAGTGGAATCATCTCTTCATCTTGATCATAAGCTCTTCATCTTGAGCTTGCTATAGGCTTGATCGAGCCTTTTGCTTGAGTGATCATCATACTTGAAACTTATTACAGTTACTATGACACTTTAAGATTCTTCAATGTTATAGCTCAAGCTCCTATAACATTACTTGAGCGATGCTTCACAAATCTTCAATGTTATAGCCAAGGTTGCTATAACATTACTTGCTAAACTTGTAACCTAAGTCAATCTAACAAAGACTAAACAAACGATTACGAGCAAGATGAAGCACACACTTGCCATTATCAAAACTTAATCATATATCTATATGTTCCAACAAATTCCCCCTTTTTGATGATGACAAGTCTCTTACGATTTGTGATTAAGTGTAAGTTCCCCCTCAACATAATACTATAAAAGTCATAGACAGTTGAACGCAAGAACAGTCACTTATATACAAAGTATAGCATCTAAGGACCTTAAGAGATTAAAGGTTCTGACAAGGAGCAAGCTTAGGCAAATACTTAAGTCACGATCATTTCTTCCCCCTCTTGACATCATCGAAAAGACGAGAACAGACATAAAACAACTAGAATGATATCAACCGTGGCAAGAAATATAAATTAATCAAAGCATATATTATAGCATAAGAACGATTTCAACATAAGAAAGCTCTACATATAAAGTGTGTAATACAAACCAAGATGAGTATAGATTTTGTAGGAGAGAATGAAAATAACCACTCACCTAACTACGACCTACAAAAGCATGCATGCAATCTAACATGATAGATATCTCTAGTGACCGTACATACACACTCCAACCAATCGAGGTCCAAAACACATGCCAAGGACTTACAAAGTAATGTGAGGTGAGGTAATTGGGTAATAAGGGGCAAAATAATTTGGATATGTAGAGGTAAAAGCCAAGCTAGAACCGATCACAATCAAAAGTAGCCATATTCCACTTTCCAATCCAATATAAAAGATGATGCACCATGCCAAGTATGGCAAAAACTCACTCACATCAACAAGTACTTCTCCTTATGTAATACGGAAATGAATAAGAATAGGAGTAATAAGAGATTTCCGCTTTTCCGCCTTTTATAATAACATTTTTCTCCCTTTTTATTTTCTTTCATTTTTTTGTTTCACTTCATCTTTTTCTTCTTCCTTCCAATATTCATCACAACACCAACAAAATGGACCACAACAAGACTTCCAAACTTACCAACAAGACTAGCTTGACAAGGGTAGGCCATATGGAATGTAGTAGAATAAATAGGTCAAAACACGGCAAATTTTGCTAATGTGAGGTTAGTAGGTAAAACGTAAAGGAAGGATCGCCTCTCCACATGTGTCACCACCACAAACCCGAGTGTATACAGGTAATAAAAGACAAATTTCATGCTTATGCAATTTGATGTACATGCCATGTAAGGAGTACTACTTACATCCTAAATGAAACCAATCATGAATGTCATTGGTTTATGAAGCTCTAAACCTTAGAATTTATAAGTGATGAAAGATATGGTTTGTATGCAACACAAAATATATTAGACTAGCAAACGGAATATTCTTATAAAATAATAAAATACTATATAAGAATGTACTTGCAACGGAAAATACGGACACAGACATACAATCTCGTCTTAACTAGTCAATCATACGGAAAATAAAATATTTGTGACAAGTTTAGTTGCCACCAATTAAACCAATTTTCAACCGTAAATTCTCAATATGTTCTCTAGCCAATGCTTTGGTAAAAATGTCATCCCATTGTTTTTCTGTACTATAACATTCCAGTCTTATGTGGCCCTTATCTACATGATCACGTAGAAAATGGTGTCTAATGTCTATATGCTTAGTTCGTGAGTGCTGCGCAAGGTTCTTAGATATAATTATAGCATTCGTGTTATCGCATAAAATAGGTATACATCCAACATTAACACCGTAATCACATAATTGTTGCTTAAGCCATAAAAGTTGAGAACATACCAATCCAGCATCAATATATTCGGCTTCAGCTGTAGATAACGCAACAGAATTTTGCTTCTTTGACCCCCACGTAATACTACACGGTCCAACAAACGTGGCTATGCCGGAAGTACTTTTTTTGTCAAGTGAATAACCTGCATAATCTGCTTCTGAATACCCTATGAGATCGAAATTACACTCAAGAGGATACCACAGATATAATTTAGATGTACTGATTAAATACTTTAAGATTCTCTTAACTGCAATCATATGTTTAATAGTCTAATAGCCTCAAGTCTGGCTACAAGAGCGAAGGTCTCATCATAGTCAATTCCTTATTGTTGATTATACCCTTGTACAACCAATCTAGCTTTATTTCGTACAATGACTCATGTATCGTCCAGCTTGTTTCTAAAAACCCATCTTGTACCAATAACCGTTCGGTCTTTAGGTCTTGGAACCAAATGCCACACTTTGTTCCGTTCGAACTATTGAAGCTCTTCTTGCATAGCAATGATCCAATCTGGTTCGGCAAGTGCTTAGCTTCTTTGATATTAGTTGGCTCAATGGTTAAGAGAAAGGAGTAGAACGAACAAAAGTTTTTAAGTCTTCTACGAGTTCGAACACCCTCATTCAAATTTCCTAGGATGGTTTCCATTGGATAAGAGTCCTTATATCTCCATTTCTTAGAAACAGGAGGCACATCTTCATCTGAACTAGTCTCACCTTCTTCGAATGATTGGGGTTCAAGCCTTGTTCCCTCTGAATCCAATCCTGGTGTTATAACAGAATTAGTTATAACATTGGACCTAGTTCGTTGATTTGGAGTTGAAGTTATAGCTTCATCAGTTATCTTTCCTTTATCATTCGAAGGGCTTCTTTGTTCATCATTTGTGCCCTCAATTTCTTTATCTTCCTCATTCACTTCTGGAAGTTCATCCCTGGATAGTCGGAAATCAGGTTCATTCAAATCTTCTTCCTCATCCTGTTCAGCTTTGGCAAACATATTATTCTCATCAAAAACAACATGAACACTTTCTTCGATGCATAAGGTTCTCTTATTGAAAACCTTAAATGCTTTACTATGATTAGAATAACCGACAAACACCGCTTCGTCACTTCTGGGATCGAATTTGCTTAATCTATTTTTGCCATTATTATGGACAAAACATTTACTCCCGAAGCAACGTAGATATTGTTGGGAAATGTGTCCTCAACAATAGTGCGATCAAATGATTTAAATATCATTATTAAATCTCATATTAAGAATACATGAGGGATGATTCTTTATACAGTCAACTGACCGTCATTAATCGGTAATGATTGGCTAACTAGAGTTTGACATTACTGTCGTGTGACGGTGGTGGTCAGTTGATCCCTTTAGGTCACACCTATAGGATGAGGCCCAAATAGATATTTAATTAATTGTATGCGATACGAATTAATTAATTCCTTAATTATGGGAGTGCAATTTTGTGTCTTATTGTAATGTGATTAAATAAGATTAAATTTAGTAATTAAGTGTTATATTACTAAATTGGTTGAGGTATTAATAGAAGTTTTGAGGTAGAGGTAATTAGTTATTTAAAGTTACAAGAAGTTGTAATTTTAACTAACTAAAAATTATGGGACCCATTATATGTTGATATAATGGTAGTATACTACTCAAAAAGTGGAGTGTATATTATATTATTAATTATAATATTTAAGTGTTAAATGATTACATTAATAATTAAAAATGTAAGATAGTTAAGCATATGACTTATAAGCATTTGTGGGACAAATGACAAAAGGCAAAAATGGACCAAAACAAGTCCATTATTTCGGCCAAAACAAGAGAGCACAAGATGCTCTTTTGTCTTTATTTGTTTGGATTAAAGCATGATTGTGACTTGTCATATGAAGCTTTTATCATGCTATATCTTACACTATTGTTCCCTATACACTAAACATGCTAAACAAGAGCTAAAAAACAAATGGGAAAGATTCTCCCATGCCTTTGAGGCCACCGGTTTTGGTGTCTTAAAATGAGCATTTGTTGCTCATTTTTGACAACTCTTGTTTTTGCTTGTTTTGCTCATGCTTCTCTCTAAACTTTCCTCACATGCAAGATCAAATAACTCTCTAGAATACTAATACACTTATCATATATTACTAGAGGTAGTAATACAAGAACATTAGTATTATTAAGGTTATATTTCTACTAAATATCTAGTTAATATTAGTAGGAATTTTTGGGATTAATCTTGGGTGCAATTTATTGGAGTGGCTTCTATACTTGGAGTCTTAGGAGGATCATTCATCATATTTAGCTCAAGAATAAGTGAAGGAAGGTGACTTTACTTGTGCCCATAATTTCGAAACACATAACAATGTAAGGAACATTGTTCTTCTTATAAATCTTTCATTTTGTTATGCATGCACTAGATCTAAAGAACAAATAATTAACAAGTTAATTAGTTCACTATTATAGGAGTCTAATAATAGGTATATGAACCTAACAAGTGGTATCAGAGCATAAGGATGTTGCATGCATAATCGGTTATTGTTTTTCCGAGTTAAAAGGTTAACATATAAAACTATAAAAATTTGTGATTTATAAGTATAAGCCACGAAATCACCATGCATGTTATATATTCTGGTTCTAAAATGTTTTTAGGTCATTTTTATGATTTATGGAAATTTATTGCTCATTTTAAGGATTTTTGGTCATTTTATTACATTTTTATGACTAAAATGGGAATTAAAATTCTAAAAATAGTTAAACTTCGTTTCTAACCTTGGAAATTTTATATGACCTCACATGCATATTTTAAAAGTTGTGTGTAAAAGGACGTGTTAATTTGATTAATATTGCATGATTTATGATTTTTATGAGATAAAAATGGATTAAAAGAGGTAAAATGGTTAAAAATAGTTAAATCTCGAATTAAGCCATGATCTTTTAATATGATGTCACATGCATGATTTAAAGAGTTTATGTAAATTACTAGATCAAAAGATCTTCTTTAGCATGATTTATGGATTTTTGAGTAAAAATAGCATAAATAGTGACTATTTTAGTAAAAATTGGCTAAAACGTATTACATGGCTTGAGAAAATTATTTTAAGTTGCATTAATTTCCCACTAATCATATATAATGTTGTAAAAATTATTGGTTTCATTTCCGGATACTTTATGTATTTAATGAGATAAAACCGATAAAATGCAACTATATTTTCTCAAAATAAATTCGAAAATTTTAACCATGATTTTTGACATTATGAGTGTCATGGATTTATTCCAGAATGTTCAGAAATTTAAAATTCAAATTTTGAAATCTTTATGATTTAATGTGGATTTATTTCATAAATATTATGATTTTAAGGTAAAAAATGAGCATAAAATTAAATCAAGTTGAATTATTGTCAAACATTTAGTGATGACTGATTTTTGAGTCCTAAAATGTGTTAGGATAATTAACTTGAGCTTAGATGTGATTTAAGTGTTAATTAGTGATTTTAAAAGGTTATTATCACGCATTTCCATGAAATCGGGTTATATGTACGACATAAGTTAAATAGGGCGATTTGGCACATGATTTTGCATGATAGGTACATATTATAATGCTGCATATTTCAATTGTTGAATGTCTTTTATTTATATAATTTTGAATTATGTAATTTTATCTTAGTATGGCCTTAGTTTTAATCGATATTACCCGTAATGAAAGGGAATATTGATTCAGTTGTAATTTAATGTGATCTCGTATCACTTTTATTTTTATTTCAGTAGTTTTTCCATTTTTTCAAATGTATAATAGGAATAGTTTTGTCTTTTTGTTATTATTTGTAATTATGGAGCATCTTCAAAAACGGTGCCATTCGGAAAGGTGATCCGACAAAGACGGTGTCTTGGGAGACGTGCCATTTGAAGATTCAAGGGACCAAAGGAGTTGGTTTCCGAATATGTAATAGATTATTTGATTTTCTATTTTAGGAAGGCCATACTAGAAATTTTATTTATTGCTTTGCATTTCTTTTAATATGTTGCATGCATTGCCAAATCGCCATAACAACACATGCATATCATATCGAGTAATCGACCGTGTCAATTATAATTATCGTAGTTCACCGCTTTAGTTCACTTAAAATGTGATAGATAATAAATTGACAAGACCTCTCACATATAATAATTGAGAAATAGCCTTACCAAAAAGTAGAAACCCATGAAGTACCAATTTCACAAGGGAGTTAATCCGGCTTCACCGTAATACAAACCTTGTTACGTTGGCGAAGTGGGGTAGTAAAAAGTTATTACATCGAAATTTGGATTGAGCTCAACGGAAGTATTGTTGACCGTAGTCGCATGTGTTCCGGGCTAAAGATGAGAATTAGAGTAATTTTTATCGACCGAGAGTTCTAAAAGTAGAATCGATTAAAGAGTTAATCCACCGAGTTATATTAATAAGGGATGAATCGGCTCACCGTGCCCGAGTTGATATGAATTTGGATCTCGGAATCATTTATATAGTTGGGTGGAGGTCACTATATAAATGCAATACTTGTAGTTAAATTTACGAGTATTATTAAAACGATAGATGTTAATTAATTCCTTCATTTTCTATTTTGTAGTTAATTATTCGCAATGAATTCATCGTATACTCCTACACCCATCACCTTAATTCATAGCTCCAATCATACGATGAAAAATGCTCCGATTATGACAATGATACGATTAGAGAATTACGCGTTGGCTTTAGTGAGGATGGAAATCTTTGTCTTTTTACTACTTCTTCACCTCCCACTCACATAATCATGCCTACCTCTCAGGTAAGAGGTTCATATGAGAGGAATCTCACAGATTCCAAGATATCCTTGTTTGATGAAACAAGGAGAAATATCAAATTAAGTGGGAGTTCTAGCAAGAGTGTCCTTGCAAATGAAAGGAGTATTGGTATTAATAAAGGAAAAGTAAAGAAAGGTAAGAAACCCAAATCCGATTGTGAATTGGAAGTTGATAGTGAGACTACCACAAAACCAAGATGTATCCAATCCTACCATGAATATCATTATTTTAATGTCATAGGCCAATGGAAGCATATTTGCTTCGAGTATTTGGAAGATATCAAGTTGGACTTATTACTCCAAGTGGGACTTGGAAATGTGGAGAAGCTAAACAAGGGTGATGTGGATCGCCGACAATGAAATGGAGCTCAGGTAGCCACCACTTCAAGAGAAATTTATATACTTGTTTTAGCTAATAGCTTTGAGTTATAATTTACATAATTGTTATTATGTACCCACTTAGTCTAAAACATTATTTCCATTTCTATGTGAGACATGAAAGGATCTATATTTTGCCATCAAAGACAATTGTTGTATATTATTGAAAATTAACATGGATGTGAGCCATGTCACTTATCTTTATGATACACAAGTTTTAGACCGTTCCAACTCATGTAAAGATATCTACATAATACGCACCAAAAGACTCATAACTGGTAATCCAAATGATTTGTACATTTGATTTTTCAATTAGGTTACGTAAATGAGAAACGCATTAAACGCTAGTGTCGACTAGAATTTTTGAACCATTTGATTTTCAATCATATGGAATATGCGAATTTTGTCTCCTTTGCAATATAATTTGTACTTCCTTTAGTGGTAAAGGAACACGAGCAAGTGATTTGTTAGGGCTAAATATATGCCGATGTGTATGGTCATACGAGCATCACCGTAAGGAAAGGTTATGACTACTTCGTCACTTTTACCAATGATTTAAGTAGATAAGGGTATATTTACTTAATCAAATAAAAGGTGAAGCATTTGAGAGATTTGAGAAATTTCTAAATGACGTAGAGAACCAATTGAATAAAGTTCTAAGCATTACGACCCAATCGCAGTGGCAAAGATCTAAGTAATAAATTTGATTTATTAAAGATGGTTTATGACCTAGCGTCACTACCCATAAGATCAAACTAATATGAGTTGGTTTGAGTTGATGAACTCAATTTTGGGAATTTGCAATCCAATACGGACAAGTAATTCTAAACGGATGGTCAACCATGAGATACCTAGAATAGAGAGTCTATTAAACAGATGACATGGATAAGACTCGTATATTATCAAGCTGCCATGTTAGGATGGCCTTTTGAAAGCTAATACATAGTCTAAGTAAAACTCCTAATACTCCGTTAAATATATATGTTTGTGACTCACAAAGCTATCTCTCGTAATATTGATATATTTTTGAGAGATAGAGTGGGAGTAGATTGAATCGTCACAAACATCTCTTATAGTTGAAATGTTACTTTGTGAAAGAAATAGAATTATAGAGTGGGAGTTAGTATTGAACTATTATCTATGAAGATAGTATGAGAGCATAGTTCAGTGGGAGTTTATCGCACATGTCTTATTGTTTAAAAATATTACTTTGTGAAAGTGATAGTATCATGACCTTGTTACATACGAGCCGAAGCATTACAATCCGAAAATTGTTGCTCAAGAGTAGATTTACTTTAAAGCGCGGGTCTCCTCAAAAGTAAATAGAGCTTTAGAGTACACAAATGCATAAGATTTACATGAAGATGTTAATCAAGATAAATAGTGTTAGGAATTGCCGCATTTCATTTTAATGAAGAATGGCAAATAAAAATTCGCTTTTCTAAAATGAGAATTTAGAGAAGGAAGTGTTTGAAACACAAATTCTTAGATGAAGATCTAAGAATCCTAACATATTATGCGTAGCTTTCTTAAGTGATCTTAGAATGATCTCAAGCAAGCATTAAAGGATTATACTTTTCGTTCATGTGATTATAGTGAATTGTTTCATTCACATGATTGAAGAATCATGATATACATGAAGTTAAGTGGGAGCTAGAATTATTTTTCCATGTCTTATATGTTGATAACATATTAATTATTGAGAATAATGTACCAATGCTCTCTTCTGGCAAGAGTGATTGGGAGACTGGGAAAAGGTGCAATATACTTTAGATTACCGAATCTATGTGAGAGTATATTGGCATAGAGTTGAGAGTCTTATGAGGATAAGATCTTTGGTATCTGTTTAACATCAACAAGGATGAATGGCTTATTCATGATGATGAAAGTGGAATTACTATGATGGAATCATAGTCGTTCACTGAACCCATTAAGTTGTTGATTACATGAAATCGATTGCTAATGTTTCCGCCATTAGAACGATTATGTATGCCAACAGACACACGTGCGGTGATGAAACATATGCCTAAGGCATGATAAGTCAATAACAAGATAATTCCCATGATATGGCTTGTGAGAGCCTTAAAGAACATCCTTGAGATTCTTGAGAAGAATTAAAGAAGGAGTCGTTCACATGTTTGGATGATAAACTAAGTTAGGTGTTGAAGGGATACACAAACTTTAGTTTCCAAACCAAAAGGGATTTGTTGAAATCCTAGGATGTCTTATTGACAAAAGAGTAAGAGACTAAGAAAGGTGTTTTAGTTTCGCGCATTAAAAATTCTACAAAAGGATTCTAAGTAAATAGTGATTAAGGGTGAATCCCTCTACAAATGACTTTATCACAAGTTATGCGATAACAGTGGGAGCTTCTTTCAAGTTAAAGAGCTCAGGTCTAGTATGAAGTCTAGACATATACTTAGCGAAATTCATGTCATTAGAGATAACATTGAATGGAAGGAAATAGCAATTAATAAAGTTGGAATATATGGATATCGGGTATATCCACTTGCAAAGCTTGTATTGCATTTTAAATAGTGTTATAATACACTAAAGATTATAAAATATGAAGTAGTAATAGTGTATTGACTGTTCATATGTGATAATCACATTTATCAATTGAGTTTTATTAAACTCACCCGCTACCTTGTCGTATCCGAATGGGTTGTAGAGACAAATTGAACCCAATTAAAGTGAACTGGATTGACATGGTATTCACCCCTAGTTACTTATATGAGGTGACGTCTCGAAGTGACTAGAGTGTGATGCGGTTGATGGCAAGTTCAAGTGCCATAGAGTCATATGGGATGACTAGTCGATCACATAGGCAGACTGTATGGGACAATCTGTCGGGCAGTGACCGCTTATAGAGTTCTGGTAATTCATAAAGCCTGGTCGTGGCAAGAGCTACTATAGTATTCTTATGAGTCAATTCTTTTGACTAGAGACTATTCGCCCAAGTTGGCACAACTTCTGATTAGCTTTGATTTATACTCTACGATTTCGTAAATGAGGTCAAACTGGGTATATTTTGGGTTATGATGGACTGTGGCTGAACGAAGGGAATAGGGCGATAGGAATTGTCCACCCCTTGTCAGGGTTGTTTGAAATCTCAAGGCCACTCGAGGAGTAGTTAACTGGAAATGCGTGGCCACGCTCGGAAGGTATCTCTGATAGATAATTCCGGTCAGACAGTTAATCTCCAGATCGAGAAAACCACTCAAGATATGATCAAATGTAAGTACGACCTGCAAGACACCTTGCATTGAGTGGGAGATTGTAATAGGACAAGAGAATTGGTGACGCACACTTGTCGAGGACAAGTGGGAGATTGTTGGGAAATGTGTCCTCAACAATAGTGCGATCACATGATTTAAATATCATTATTAAATCTCATATTAAGAATACGTGAGGGATGATTCTTTATATAGTCAACTGACCGTCATTAATCGGTAATGATTGGCTCACTAGAGTTTGACATTACTGTCGTGTGACGGTGGTGGTTAGTTGATCCCTTTAGGTCACACCTATAGGATGAGGCCCAAATAGATATTTAATTAATTGTATGCGATACGAATTAATTAATTCCTTAATTATGGGAGTGCAATTTTGCGTCTTATTGTAATGTGATTAAATAAGATTAAATTTAGTAATTAAGTGTTATATTACTAAATTGGTTGAGGTATTAATAGAAGTTTTGAGATAGAGGTAATTAGTTATTTAAAGTTACAAGAAGTTGTAATTTTAACTAACTAAGAATTATGGGACCCATTATATGTTGATATAATGGTAGTATACTACTCAAAAAGTGGAGTGTATATTATATTATTAATTGTAATATTTAAGTGTTAAATGATTACATTAATAATTAAAAATGTAAGATAGTTAAACATATGACTTATAAGCATTTGTGGGACAAATGACAAAAGGCAAAAATGGACCAAAACAAGTCCATTATTTTGGCCAAAACAAGAGAGCACAAGATGCTCTTTTGTCTTTATTTGTTTGGATTAACGCATGATTGTGACTTGTCATATAAAGCTTTTATCATGCTATATCTTACACTATTGTTCCCTATACACTAAACATGCTAAACAAGAGGTAAAAAACAAATGGGAAAGATTCTCCCATGCCTTTGAGGCCACCGGTTTTGGTGTCTTAAAATGAGCATTTGTTGCTCATTTTTGACAACTCTTGTTTTTGCTTGTTTTGCTCATGCTTCTCTCTAAACTTTCCTCACATGCAAGATCAAATAACTCTCTAGAATACTAATACAATTATCATATATTACTAGAGGTAGTAATAAAAGAACATTAGTATTATTAAGGTTATATATCTACTAAATATTTAGTTAATATTAGTAGGAATTTTTGGGATTAATCTTGGGTGCAATTTATTGGAGTGGCTTCTATACTTGGAGTCTTAGGAGGATCATCCATCATATTTAGCTCAAGAACAAGTGAAGGAAGGTGACCTTACTTGTGCCCATAATTTCGAAACACATAACAATGTAAGGAACATTGTTCTTCTTATAAATCTTTCATTTTGTTATGCATGCACTAGATCTAAAGAACAAATAATTAACAAGTTAATTAGTTCACTATTAGAGGAGTCTAATAATAGGTATATGAACCTAACAGATGTGATATGTTAGGTTTACGTCTCCTAAGAAGCTCATAAGGAGTCTTCTTGAGAATGGGTCTAATCAAAGCTCGATTATGAACATAGCATGCAGTACTAATATCCTCGGCCCAGAAATTTCGAGGTAGGCCGCTACACAACAACATCGTGTGTGCCATATCCTCCAATGTTCTATTCATACGTTCAACAACACCATTTTGTTGTGGGGTTCGTGGTGCTGAGAAGTTATGCCCAACACCATTCTCTCTACAGTATTCTATAAAAGCATGGTTATCAAAATCGGGCAAGCTTCATTAGAACTGCAAACTCTTCGAAAGTTTCATCTTTTGAATTGAGAAAGATTGGCCAAACATATCTGGAATAATCATCAACTAGAACGAAGACATACCTAGATCCACCTCTACTTCTCACCTGTGGGCCACAAAGATCCATATGCACGAGTTCTAGTGGTTCCTTGGTACTTACCATTCTCTTGGGTTTGAATGATGATCTCACATGTTTGCATCAGGCACATGAATAACATAATGTTTCTTGATCGAATTTGATTGAGGGAAGTCCTTCAACCAAATCCCATTTCTTTAGCTTATTCAACGTTGTTGAATTTATGTGAGCAAATCTTTTGTGCCACAGACACGGATCATCTGTCGTTACTCCATCGAAAGGTTCAAGTGAAAGAAATAAATTTACATCTTCACGTGCCTTGAACATCCACTATCAAGGTACCATAAGTTATTTTCTTTCACTACAACCTGCAAAAATGATTAGAGACAGTTTTTAGGTACCCAAGCTAAGTTAGGTCCTTTGACGTTAGTCACCCTAAAGACCATATCCTTTCTAACCCAAACCCTTTTAGTAACTTTACGTTTTTGAGGTGAATGGGTTTGTTTGGGAACCGTCTTGGGTTGAGTTGTGGGTTCCTTATGTCGTGGTCTTTCAGGTTGTTTTGGAGGAGCTTTGGTTTTGAAGGGCTCTTTTGGTTTAGATGTTTGTTTTGATTTGGTAGCCTTCTTGAAATCGAAGCTCATATAGTAGAACCAACGATGATCATTGTTGCGTTCTTCATTGGTACATGGTTCAGATGGGGTACAATTACTTTCCTCGAAAGCAGTGTCAGATGCTTTAACAAAATTGATTCCTTTTCTTAAATCCTGAACATGTTTGACACAATTTTCTTGGATATGTCCAGTATGACCACAGTAATTGCAAATCAAATATTCTGGTAAATTTGAATATTTTCTCCTTCTGAAATCTCATTCGGAAGGGGTTGATTTGCATTTAGAGTGATCTCTATGACCATAGCACTCGTGCCCTAATCCCATTTTCATGTTATTATCTGATTGCTCAGTTAGGAAATTTAGAACACGTGTGCTACCTTCCCATTTTTCGTGAACCTTTCTAGCGTGCAAGAGTAATTCTTTTAAGGACTGTATTTCTTTGTTGCATTTGGAATGGTCTGACTCTACGACTTTGGGAGGATGAGTGCAGCAGGAGTTGAATTAGGGGCTCCCAATCCTGACCTGACCACAGTCCATGTCCCAGCAACACCCCTTGAAACACCCCCAGCTCAGCCAACCAAAAGATTCACCAGGTCCAGCTATCAGTTGCCTATGTGGCCAGCTAGAGCAGGCCTCAACTGAAAGTCCAAGCAAGGTCCCTAAGCATCCTACCAGTCATCCTAAAATGCAATGTAATTCAGCAGAATTTCCAGCAACAGGAAAGCAAGGCAGTCACATGTTGAAGTTAAAGCATAAAGCAGCATTTCCTTATTTAGTGAGGCATTGTTGAGGCTCCTTGAAAAGAGTTGTTGCAACGTTTTCCACAAATCCTGCCATAGGCAGCAACAAGAAGCCTTGACTTCAGCTAGCCACCAAATAAACAGAAACTGTGCACAAGAGGACAACTGACAGTGACAGCCTGCAACCATGCTTTATTTCAGTCTGTTACCCCAATTACTTTTGTTTTCACTTGTTCACTTTATTTACCAGCTTGTAAGATAATTTATGTTGTTTGTATTCATCTTAGATTAATTCTGGACCATTGGATGCTAGGGTTTCGAATTGTAATGCAAAGACAAGGCCTATATAAGGACCTGTGTCTCATCTGTTTCAGACAGATTGTTTTTGAATGAAAAAATAGCCTTGAGACTTCTCTCATTTATTTCAAACTTGTGTTAAACTGTAGTTTGGAAACCTGGCCTGATAATTAACCTGTGAACTCTGTGGTTAATTGATCAAAGTCAGTTTAGCATCATTAAATTGAACCTGTGTCCATCTGTGGTTCCTTTTAATTGTGTTGAGCAAAGTTCAGCTTTAATCCTGTGTCAATCTATGGATTTGAGTCTGAAATTTGTTAAGTTATAATCTTAAATTTCCTGTGAATTATCTGTGGGGGTTTAGGGTCTTAACTATATCCTTGAGTCACTCAAACAAATCACATTCTCAGTTAAGCCAGTCTATCTGAACCTCAGGATTTCAGGCTGTTTCTATTAATATTAAAAATACTTAGGCACCTTCAAAATTCATGAAACTTGGCTCAGTCACAGCTTAACATCCAAATTTAAATACTGCAAATTTTCAGAATTTTCCAAAGTCATTTGGTATTTTTAAAGTATCCTGCAAAGCCCAGCTGCATTGTTACATATCCATAGGGTTTACACTGCAACTTTGGTTATCAGAGCTCAGGTTTAACACAATTCCACCTTTGTGTTAATCTTGGGTTGAGAGAAGCTGTGAGATCATTATCCCTACCTACATTAAAAACACAAAAAAACAACCATGAGTGAAGAGAGACTTGCTGGTATTGAAACCAGAATAGAAACACTTGCAGGAAATGTAGACACACTACTCAATGTTGTTCATGTGGTGATGGAGAGGTTTCCAAACCATGATCCCAGGAGACAACCACCTCCAAGAGGAAGAGGCAGAGGCAGAGGCAGAGGCTTCTTTATGGGAGTAGGGAGAGGACAACCACCACCTGTTTATGAGTCAGAGTCTGAGGAAAGCATCAAAACACAAGAGGAGGCTCTTGAGCAAGTAGACAAACATCTAAAGGTAGAAATTCCTGATTTTTCTGGTAGTCTTAATCCTGATGACTTACTATAATGGATTAGGGATGTTGAAAAGATATTTGAATCCAAAAATTACAATGATACTAAGGCTTGTGAAGTTGCTGTGTTGAAATTAAAGGGTTATGCATCACTGTGGTATGACAACCTTCAACATCAGAGGTTAAGGGAAGGGAAAGAACCCATTAGATCTTGGGCTAAGCTTAAAAAGAAAATGCTGGATAAATTTGTTACCAAGGATTACACCCAGGATCTGTTCATTAAGTTATCTAAGCGTAGGCAGGATGAGAGACCTCTTGAGACCTATTTGAGAGAATTTGAACAACTAACCTTACAGTGTGAGATAAATGAGAAACCTGAACAAAGAATTGCTAGGTTCTTAGAAGGGCTTGATAAGAACATTGCTACTAAGGTTAGAATGCAACCACTTTGGTCTTATAATGATGTTGTGAACTTGGCACTCAGAGTGGAAAAAATGGGGAAATCTAAACCTACTACTCCTAATCCCAAACCTGTCTTTAGATCTTACACTGGTGTTAAAATTTCTGAGACACCTAAACCAGTGTCCCAAACTGGAGGAGACAAAGGAAAGGCACCCATGTTTCCTTAGTCCAACCCACCTCTAACCAAAGAAAAGATTAAATGCTTTCAATGCCAAGGGTATGGTCACTTTAGGAAGGACTGTCCTTCCAAGAGAGCATTGACAGCAATGGAAGTAGAAGAGTGGGAAAGAGAGGGTTCAGTTGAGTATGAGGAGGAGCCAGTGAATCAGGAGATAACTTTTGAGGAGGAACCCAAGCAGGAACAAGTCTTGGCTCACCCTGATACAGGCCATAGTCTTGTTTTGTGGAGGGTGATGCACTCTCAACAAGCACCATTAGAGGAGGACCAGAGATCCCTCATTTTCAGGAGTAGATGTACTATTCAGGGAAGGGTATGCAATTTGATCATTGATGGGGGAAGCTGCACCAATGTGGAATCCATCACCATGGTTAATAAACTCAATCTTAGCACCCAGGAGCACCCCAACCCTTACAAGCTCAGATGGTTAAACAAGGGAGCAGAAGTCAAGGTGGACAAACAATGTCTGGTTCCATTTTCAATTGGCAATGTTTTTAAGGATGAGATCTTGTGTGATGTGGTCCCTATGGATGCTTGCCACCTGCTGTTGGGTAGACCATGGGAATTTGATAAGAATTCTATCCACTAGGGAAGGAGCAATACCTATTCCTTCAAGCAAGGTAGCAAGAAGATCACATTGACCCCTCTACCACCTAATTAGAAGAACTATGGGAGTCCAAGTGTGACTGATGGACTCAATGGAGTCTTGTTTCTATCTGAAGCAGAAATGGTCAAGGAAATGCAGCATGAGCAGCATGTTCTATTCTTGCTGTCCAGGGAGATTCATAAGGATGTGGAGCATAAGCTGCCAGCAGAGATTAGACCATTACTGGAACAATACCAGGATGTCTTCTCTGCTGAATTTCCCAGTGGACTGCCCCTACTAAGAGGCATTGAGCACCAGATTGACCTTTTGCCACGATCTGTACTCCCTAACAGGCCTGCATACAGGTGTGATCCTGATGCTACAAGAGAATTACAGAAGCAGATTGATGAGCTAATGAACAAGGGGTTTGTAAGAGAATCCCTGAGTCCATGTGCTGTCCCAGCACCATTGGTACCTAAAAAGGATGGCACTTGGAGGATGTGTATTGACAGCAGAGCTATCAACAAGATAACAGTCAAGTATCGGTTCCCTATACCTAGATTGGATAACATGCTAGGTGCGTTAAGTGGTGTCAGGATCTTTTCTAAAATTGATCTTAGGTAAGGTTATCACCAAGTGAGAATCAGAGAAGGTGATGAGTGGAAGACTGCCTTCAAAACTAAGCAAGGGCTCTATGAGTGGTTGGTTATGCCGTTTGGGTTATCAAATGCCCCAAGCACTTTTATGAGATTAATGACAGAAGTGTTGAGGCCTTGTTTGGGAAGGTTTGTTGTGGTATACTTTGATGATATCCTCATCTACAACAAATCCACAGGAGAACATTTGAGCCATCTTGAGAAAGTGTTCCAGATTCTGATAGGCAGCAAGCTGTTTGGAAAGTTAGAGAAATGTACCTTCTTAGCTTATGAAATTAAGTTCTTAGGGTACATCATCTCTGGGAGGGGAATATCTGTGGATCAAGATAATATTGATGCCATAAAATCTTGGCCAATCCCAAAGAGCATCACTGAAGTAAGGGGATTCCATGGCCTTGCTTCCTTTTACAGAAGATTTATTAAGAACTTCAGTGCTGTTGCTGCCCCAATCACAGAGTGTATGAAGAAAGGAGAGTAAAAATGAACTGAGAATGCTCAACAAGCATTCAACCTGATCAAGAGAATGCTGTGTGAGGCACCTGTTCTCAGGCTACCTGATTTCAACTGCTTATTTGAGGTAGAATGTGATGTCAGTGGAGTTGGCATAGGAGCTGTACTAATTCAGGAAAGGAAGCCAGTGGCTTACTTTAGTGAGAAGTTGAGTGGAGCTAAACTAAACTACTCCACTTATGACAAGGAGTTCTATGCAATTGTCAGAGCTCTTATGCATTGGAGTCATTATCTTAAGCCAAAGCCTTTTGTGCTGCATTCAGATCATGAAGCTTTGAAATACATCAATGGCCAACACAAGCTGAATCAGAGGCATGCTAAGTGGGTTGAGTTCTTACAAACCTTCACATTCTCAAGCAAGTACATGGAGGGAAAGCAAAACATTGTTGCTGATGCACTGTCTAGGAGATATTCATTGTTGACAATCATGGAACAGAAAGTTCTTGGGTTTGAGTTCATGAAAGAGTTGTACAAAGATGATCCTGATTTCTATGAGGATTGGTTAGCTCAAAAGAAGGAACTAAGGTTCAGGGAACTAAATTCCTGCTACAGAAGGGATTCCTGTTCCATGGGAACAAGCTATGTGTTCCAAGGGGTTCATACAGGGAACTACTGATCAAGGAAGTCCACTCCAGTGGTTTAAGAGGTCATTTTAGGGTCCAAAAGACTCTGGATATCTTACAGGAGCAGTTCTATTGGCCCAGAATGATGGGAGATGTCCAGGTGACACTCAGGAAATGCTCCATCTGCCAGCAGGCTAAGAGCTCCTTCCAAGGAGGCCCTTACACCCCATTGCCAGTACCAAACAAACCCTGGGAGGATGTGAGCATGGATTTTATTATAGCCTTACCAAGGACCTCAAGGGGGAATGACTCAGTGATGGTTATAGTTGACATGTTCAGCAAAATGGCTCTTTTCATAGCCTGTAAGAAAACTGAGGATGCTGTGAGTGTTGCTGAGCTTTATTTCACTAATATTGTCAAGCTACATGGGTCCCTAAGACCATAGTCTCAGACAGGGATGTCAAGTTAATGAGTTATTTCTGGAAGACCTTGTGGAAGTTACTCCATACCAGGTTGTTGTTCAGTACATAACACCACCCACACACAGATGGCCAGACTGAGGTCACTAACAAAACCTTGGGAAGAATATTAAGATGCATTGTTAGCAAGTCTTTGAAGGACTGGGATTTAAAACTGCCACAAGCTGAGTTTGCTTTCAACAGGGCTCCTGCATCTGCAACTGGTCACAGTCCATTTGAAGTGGTTTATGGAATCAATCCTCTGATGCCCTTAGATCTTTCAAGTGTACCTAAGGAAGAAATGAACTATGATGCTAAGAAGAGGGTGGAACAGATGCTGAAGCTCCATGAAACTGTCAAGAAACAAATTGAAAAGGCCAATAACAGGTATAAGAAACAGGCCAAGAGTCCTAAGCAGAAGAAAGAATTCATGTCAGGAGATCTTGTATGGATCCACTTAAGGAAGGAGAGGTTCCCTGCTAAGAGAAAGAACAAGCTGATGCCTAGAGCAGAGGGTCCTTTTGAGGTCATTGAGAAAATTGGCCTAAATGCTTACAAGATAGACCTTCCTGGTGAGTATGGGGTACATGGCACATTCAATATAGGAGACCTGAGTCCTTACTATGGTGAGTCTGATGATGAAGGGGGACCAGGCTTGAGGTCAAGCCCTTTTCAAGAAGGTAAGCTGCAGCAGGAGCAGAATCAGGGGCTCCCAATCTTGACCTGACCACAGTCCAAGTCCCAGCAACACCCCTTGAACCACCCCCAGCTCAGCCAACCAAGAGATTCACCAGGTCCAGCTATCAGCTGCCTATATGGCCAGCTGGAGCAGGCCTCAACTGAAAGTCCAAGCAAGGTCCCTAAGCATCCTACCAGTCATCCTAAAATGCAATGTAATTCAGCAGAATTTCCAGCAACAGGAAAGCAAGGTAGTCACATGTTGAAGTTAAAGCATAAAGCAACATTTCCTTATTTAGTGAGGATTGTTGAGGCTCCTTGAAAAGAGTTGCTGCAACTTTTTTCATAAAGCCTGCCATAGGCAGCAACAAGAAGCCTTGCCTTCAGCTAGCCACCAAATAAACAGAAACTGTGCACAAGAGGACAACTGACAGTGACAGCCTGCAACCATGCTTTATTTCAGTCTGTTTTACCCCAATTGCTTTTGTTTTCACTTTTTCACTTTATTTACCATCTTGTAAGATAATTTATGTTGTTTGTATTCATCTTAGATTAATTATGGACCATTGGATGCTAGGGTTTCGAATTTTAATGCAAAGACAAGGCCTATATAAGGACCTGTGTCTCATCTGTTTCAGGCAGATTGTTTTTGAATGAAAAAATAGCCTTGAGACTTCTCTCATTTCTTTCAAACTTGTGTTAAACTGTAGTTTGGAAACCTGGCCTGATAATTAACCTGTGAACTCTGTGGTTAATTGATCAAAGTCAGTTTAGCATCATTAAATTGAACCTGTGTCCATCTGTGGTTCCTTTTAATTGTGTTGAGCAAAGTTCAGCTTTAATCCTGTGTCAATCTATGGATTTGAGTCTGAAATTTGTTAAGTTATAATCTTAAATTTCCTGTGAATTATCTGTGGAGGTTTAGGGTCTTAGCTATATCCTTGAGTCACTCAAACAAATCACATTCTCAATTAAGCCAGTCTGTCTGAACCTCGGGATTTCAGGTTGTTTCTATTAATATTAAAAATACTTAGGCACCTTAAAAATTCATGAAACTTGGCTCAGTCACAGCTTAACATCCAAATTAAAATAATGCAAATTTTCAGAATTTTCCAAAGTCATTTGTTATTTTTAAAGTATCCTGCAAAGCCCAGCTGCATTGTTACCTATCCATAGGGTTTACACTGCAACTTTGGTTATTAGAGCTCAGGTTTAACACAATTCCACCTTTGTGTTAATCTTGGGCTGAGAGAAGCTGTGAGATCATTATCCCTACCTACATTAAAAACACAAAAAAACAACCATGAGTGAAGAGAGACTTGCTGGTATTGAAACCAGAATAGAAACACTTGCAGGAAATGTAGACACACTATTCAATGTTGTTCATGTGGTGATGGAGAGGTTTCCAAACCATGATCCCAGGAGACAACCACCTCCAAGAGGAAGAGGCAGATGTAGAGGAAGAGGCATCTTTATGGGAGCAGGGAGAGGACAACCACCACCTGGTTATGAGTCAGGGTATGAGGAAAGCATCAGAACACAAGAGGAGGCTCTTGAGCAAGCAGACAAACATGTAAAGGTAGAAATTCCTGATTTTTATGGTAGTCTTAATCCTGATGACTTACTAAAATGGATTAGGGATGTTGAAAAGATATTTGAATTCAAAAATTACAATGATGTTAAGGCTTGTAAAGTTGCTGTGTTGAAATTAAAGGGTTATGCATCACTGTGGTATGACAACCTTAAACATAAGAGGTTAAGGGAAGGTTTTGGAATCTATCATTAAGAACTTATACCATCTCGGTATGCGTTCTTTTAGTATTTGAAAGAACAGTTTTAGATTCCTTTAATTGCTGAGTTAGAGATTCAATCTCCTTCTTTTGATCTGAGATCACGGCTTCTCTAGCCGTAGCCTTGGACTCAAGAAGCTCTTTGACTTTCCTCAATTCCAATGTTATAGCTTCACTAGCTATAACTTTGGCGTGAAGATGCTTAATGTTGAGTTTCAGGTCTGAGGTTATAGCTTCATTATCAATAACTTTAGACTCAAGAGCCTTCTTCTCAGCATTTGTCGTATCTGAAGTTGTAGCCATATTAGCTGTAACTTTAGATTTGAGCTTTTTGACCTTTGCTTTAAGGAGGTGATTCTCTTCAGCAATATCGAGAATTTGATCTTTCAAGTCTTTCAATTCCATCTCTTGTTCGTGACACTTATCAAGAGATTGTTCAAAATATTCAATTAAAGCATTCTTAGGCAATTTCTTAACACTTTTCTTAAGTTCAAGATAACTTACCTCTTCTTCTTCTTCTTCTGAATTGGAATCTGCTAGGAAGCAGCAGTAGGAGTCCACGCTATCTTTATCATTGTATGAGAAGAGGTCAAGACTAACGTTGCTTAGACATAGGTTAGCGACTTCTTCTTCTGATGCTTCGTCGTCCTCAGAGTCGAGATCTCCCCAGCATGATGCCATCATCACTTGCTTGAATTCCTTCTTGGTCTTCTCACATTTTGCTTTGTCTTTAATTTTCTCCCATGTGGGACAATTCTTAATCATATGACTGGATTCTCCGCACTTGAAGCATCCTCTGTTAGCAAACGTATTCTTAGACTCAGAAGTTTTCTTATTATAGGACTTGTTGTTGTTGTTAAACGATTTTGCTTGCTTATTTATGAAAATTCGTTTATTAAATCGTTTGGCAACAAAACTGTTTCGTCCTCTATTTCTACATCTTCTTCTTCCTTAGCAAAAGCTTGTAGAGCCATGCTCTTATTATTGCTGGATTCGGCCTCATCGTCTTCCAGGACGAGTTCATGAGCCATGAGAGCACCAATAAGTTCTGCATAAGGAAGAGAAGTGAGATCTCTGACTTCTTCCATAACTGTGACCTTGGTACGCCATTTCTTGGTTAGACTCCTAAGTAATTTTCTAGCAATATCCTCGGAGTCAAAAGTTTTACCACGATTTTTGAGCTCATTGACTATAGTAGAAAATCGTGCTGACATGCTATCAAGTGATTCATTCTGTTCCATTCTAAAAAGTTCATATTTTTGAATCAGCAGGTCAATGCGATATTTCCTTACAGCTGACGTTCCTTCATAGGCCAACTCAAGACCATCCCATATTCCCTTGGCCGAAGTGGAAGAGGAAAAACGATCGAATTCAGTCGATGTCATGCTGTTTTGTAACAGGCTTATCGCTTTCGAGTTTTTCTCAGCCTTCTTGTAATCAGCCTCAATATAGTCTTCTTCCTTTTTCTCATAGGTAGTGCCTTCCGAAGATGCAACCAAATTTTTGTTTGGTCCATTCTTGATGATCGTCCAACACTCTTAATCATGTCCTTTTATATAGTGTGTCATCATGTTTTTCCAAAGTCCATAATTCTTCCCATGAAAGACGGGACACTTAAGATACTTGGAATCCATTTCACACGTGTAAGACAGCGGAATAAAAATAAAATAAAAAGATAAAAAGATAGACGGATCTAGCCTCTTTGCGGTTAGGCAATCAAGAGCACGAGGCTCTGATACCAATTGAAGAGTCTATCACACCCGAAATACTCGAAGGGGGGGGGGGGTGAATTGAGTATTTAAAACTTATGCCCACTTTTTATTTTATATCAATGATTAATTACTTAAAGATTATTGATTAAACTTTAACTAATTTACTAAGTGATTATGAACGTAATGAAATGAACGAAAAGGAAAACTGCAAAGACACACGATTTTGAAGTGGTTCAGCTTCACACGTCGAAGCCTACGTCCACTATTCTCGATTAATAATTTTAGTATCTTTCTCCGGATTACAAAATTATCAACCCACTCATATAACTAACTCTATTTATAACTCAATTTGAATATCACTAGATATTCGGTTTTGACTATCTTAAGTTACTAAGAAAACACTTGATTGTTCTTCTAGGTGTTCACACAATTGAACGAGTAAGAAACAATATGAAGCATTATTATCCAATAACGTAACTTAAAAAGTAATTGCAATAAAGAACAACACAACTTTTCAAAACAATTTTCGATTGCAAAATAATGATAAACTTAATTTGTTTGCAAGGATATTTTAAAGCTCAAAGTTGAAAAAGTAATTTTAGAGAATGAATAAGTGCTTGTATTTGTAGTAGAGAGGAGATCTAGGTTTAGGAATAAAACCCTAGATGCCGTGTGTGTGTCGTGAGAGGCAAGAAAGAATGGTCAAATCTTCCTTAATCTTGGAAAGTAAGAAAGAATAAAAATAATATAAGGAGATAAGAAATCTTTAACAAATATTATTTTGATCTACTTTAGTTCTTATCCAAGTAAGAAAAAGATCTTAATCCATTTATTTATTCTAATAATATCTTACCAAAAGATATGGAATAAATATAAGGAGATAAAATATATTTAACAAATATTTTATCTAAGATCTTTACCTAAACCCTAGATCTCGTGTAGATTTGGATAGGAATAAGATCTATTTTTTCCTATTTTAATCCAACACTATTTTAGATAAAAGATACAAAATAAATATAAGGAGATAAAATATCTCTAACAAATATTTATTTAAGATCTTTACCATAAAACTTTAGATACTATATAGATCACGTGTGAAGTATATAGTAAGTAGTAGATCTAATTTTAACCTAATAATATCTTTATATAATGGAAAATAATAAATCAAATAATATATGAAGATAAAATATCTTAACCAAATATTATTACTAAGATTTATTCCAAACCCTAACTTGCACAAAGAGTATTCGAATAAGGAGGAAAAACGGCTCATAGGCCGGCCACCCAAACCGAAACCCTAGCTAAGATATTAGGTTAGAAAATTAGGGTTTAGATATGAATTAAAGGAAAACCCTAGATAGTATGACAACTCATAAGTCGTTTTACTAATCAATAGGATAATCTCAAACGCATTTGATCTAATCATGTCCCAAATCTCACTCTACTATAAACATACTTTTCTTTAAAGATTTTATTATTTAAGCTTTGAAAAATATATTTTAAAAACATTAAAACCGTGTTCTTCATATTGCAGCTCAAAGTTATAGTAGAATCACCTACTCCCTCCGATCCAGACAAATGGTAACACTTACCTAAAATGGATGAACCACACCAATGGTAACATACCATATTTGACTTGAAAAATAACTAAATTACCCTTACATCCACTACCTATTTACAACTTTACCATCCACTCACCAACTACTTATTTAATCCACCTAAATTCATGTGGCCCCAATCAATATTTTCTACTTTACCCCTCACTTTTCCACCTTTTCTTAAATAACTACTTTTTGCTTATGTTTACATCTGTCTGGATCGGAGGGAGTATAACTTTGAGTTCAACTAGTAAAGTTATAACTAAAACAGCTATAACATTACTTGTCAAAATTACTTCTAAAATTACCGTTATCGAATGATGACCTATACTAGCTAATCTTCCTGGAGATCTTCAGTAGTAGAATCATCTCTTCATCTTGATCATAAGCTCTTCATCTTGAGCTTGCTATAGACTTGATCGAGCCTTTTGCTTGAGTGATCATCATACTTGAAACTTGTTACAGTTACTATGACGCTTTAAGAATCTTCAATGTTATAGCTCAAGCTGCTATAACATTACTTGAGCGATGCTTCACAAATCGTCGATGTTATAGCCAAGGTTGCTATAACATTACTTGCTAAACTTGTAACCTAAGTCAATATAACACAGACTAAACAAACGATTACGAGCAAGAGTATATATAAAACGAAGCACACACTTGTCATTATCAAAACTTAATCATATATCTATATGATCCAACAATGACCTTTATTAATTTGAAGGGGTTACCATTGACCTTTATTAATTTGAAGGGTTTAGCATTGACCTTACTAAAAGTGTAACTTTCAGGTTCTCAAAGTGTAACTTTGAGATCATAACAGTGTAACTTTGAGTATAACGTTGAAATTCTGAAAACAATCTAACTTTGAGTTAGAAAAATGTAACTTTGGGGTTCCCATAGTGTAACTTTGAGCTCATAACAGTATAAATGTGAATCAGTTTGATACCAAAATTAACAGTTGGATACAAGATGCCAGATTCAGCACATCAGTTTCATACTTATATTGTCCCCCAAATTAGCAGTTGGAAATTTACAATGACTTACCAAAAAAATTGCCAGTTTGACACATCAGAATGACACATCAGTTTGAACACAATACTTACACAGATTTACCAAAAACAAATGTCCCCAATTTGATGCGTATAGGATTGCCTCAAGTTGGTCTCGACTCAAGGATCCGAAACACGCAAGAAAACTCGCTAAGACCCGTGAGGGTCCAAGGAGTGCCCGCCAAGGATGGAGGATGGACCTAGTCTTCCTCACCTAGTTTTCATCACCTAGTTTTTATAAGAGTCTAGCATGTTTTTCTACATAGTCAAGGGCTTTGAATAATCACCTAGGAAATTGCCCTTAGCATTTAATTTTGCCTTGGAGCCCAATCACATTTCGGCTATATAAGGGCCGAAATCCTCATTTGTAAGACAACTAAAGAATGATGTAAAATTCTCACATTTCTGATGAACTTCGTTGTTGCGAAAAAACCTTTTGTTTTAATTCGACGCGTTTTGATTAAAACCCGATTACTCTCAATAGGTCTTGAGAATCAATTACCATTGGTCAAGCTATAGGTCTAGATTGAGCAAATATCCCATTGGTTCGATCTCTTCACAAGATGTCGAAACAAATATCCTTTTTATTATTTTCCGCTTCCGCTCAAAAACGCATCAAGTGGTATCAGAGCTTCGGCTCTTGATCACCCACGAGAAAATCAAGACGGTCCTAAGTAAGTCCAAATCAATTAGTAGTTGTGATGCAGGAGCACTTGAAGAAAATGAAAATGAAGTCGTAATTAGTCGAAATGTAACTCACATTTCTGAAGGTTTCAAAATGGGCTCAATTATCATGAATATGATAGCATGGAGAAGCAAGGGTGACGGGTTGGAATCCGTCTAAAGTCAACACGCCAACCAAGGAGGGTCAAGGTCGGTGCTGATGGAAGTGTTTAGGATTATTAGTTTCCTTATTTTTGCTTTCCTAATTCCAGTCAATAAATTTAAGGTAGTATTGTTATTTCCTTATAGTTTCTTTCCTAATCTTAGCAAGATTGTAATAAGGCAATTTGCCATAATATGGGTCGGATTTCCTAATCAGTTTAGGACATTTTTAGGGAAGTTTAGGGAAGGGAGGTCGGTTGTCTACTTAGTATAAATAAGGGTCATTGTATTCAGTTTTATTCATTCAAGTTTAGAGATTAATACAAGTTTTCTTGTTGCTTATTGCTTGCGAGCTTTGAGTGTCTTATTTCTTTCTTGCGAGGGAGAGATTAGAGTGTGGTTGATCCTTGCGAGGTGAGAGTCACAAAAACCAGTCGTGTGTTACAATCAAATTCCTTGCGAGGGAGGAGGGAGTGATCACGTCATATCTTCTAATTTTTGCTCAAAAACATATAAAAATCAAATAAACAGTTTAATATTCCGCTGCGTATTTTACTACACAATCGAACAGTCCAACGTACTGTTCAAACCCATAAAATCGACCAGATTTTACATCAATTTGGTTACTAGAGCAAGGTTCTTAATTTGTTTCTTAACAAGTTAATCTTGAGAAGTAAGGATGCCGGGAGATGACGATTCCAGCAAGGCTACCGGTGATGGTTCAAGCACACTTCAAGAACAGTTAGACGAGATGAAACAAGCTATGGCCGAGCTAAAATACATGATGAAGAACCTTCCAATTGGACGAGGTAGAGAACGAAGTCCAAGTCGTAGTAGGTCTCGTGGATCATATTCTGATGATGCGGTTTCCAAGTCCAAAAAGGAGAACAAAAACGATGATGATCGAGGTCTAAAACTTGACATACCTGATTTCAATAGAGATTTGGATCCCGAAAAGTTTTTGGATTGGATTAGGCAAGCTGAACGAGTTTTCAAGTACAAGGAATACGATGAGCATAAACAATTCAAGGTAGCTATTCTAAAACTCACTAAATATGCATCATTGTGGTATGAAAACTTGAAAAAGTAGAGAAAGCGAGATAAGAAGAGCAAGATTGATACTTGAGAGAAACTTAAGAAGCATCTTATGAGGAGATTCTTACCAAGAGATTATGAGCAAGAAAATTACCTAAAATTGCAATCTTTATCACAAGAAAATCTGTCCGTGGCCGAGTACATTAAAGAATTTGAAAGGATGATGATTGTTTGTGATCTTGAAGAAAAGGAAGAGCTTAGAGTTGCAAGATTCATCAAGGGTCTAATACCGTCACTTGCGTCAAAAGTGGAGGTTCAGATTTACAATGGATTTGATGATGTATGTCGTTTGGCTCTAAAATTTGAAAAGCAAGATAAAGCAAAGAAATCATATACTTATTCAAGAGGAGCAAGTTCTGGTTTGAGTTCTTATTCTAAATCAACAACAAGCAAGCAAAAGGAAGTCGTGACAGAAGAAGTAAAGGACAAAGGTAAGGGTGTCGTGGAGCCTAAGGGTAGCTCATTGAGGCGTTGTTTTAAATGCCAAGGCTATGGTCACATAGCTAATGAATGTCCACACAAACGAGCACTCACCGCTCAAGAATTGCGCAACATAGTTCCAGCATTCGTTCAAACCGAACAGTCCACAGAACTGTCTGATATTGAAGAGGACGAAGAAGAAGGTGTCGCCTATGATGTTGATCCATTAAGTGAAGATGAGTGTTTGGTAATTCGTAATCTTCATGTGAAAACAACTCCGGTTGAAGCTGAACAAAGGGAGCATATATTTCACACTCGTTGCAAGGTACATTCTAAAATTTGCAATCTAATCATTGATAGTGGATCATGTACCAATGTTGTGTCAAAGGAGTTAGTTGATGAGCTGAAATTACAAACCAAGAATCATAATAAGCCATATAAATTGCATTGGTTGAATGGGGATAATAGAATACAAGTAAGGAAGCAGGCATTAGTTTCTTTGAGCTTGGGACCTTATAATGATGATATTTGGTGCGACGTGATTCCTATGAGTGCGTGCCATATTCTATTGACACGACCATGGCAGTTTGATCGAAAGGTTGAACATGATGGAAGAACTAACATATATAGCGTGACCAAGGGCAAAACAACATTCAATTTGAAGCCTTTATCACCTAATAAAATCAAGGAGCTGAAATCAAAGAAGGGGAGCTTATTTATGGAAGCTCGTGAGGTTGAAGAGGTTCTAGCTCGTGGAGAACAAGCCTATGTTCTTATGGTTCGTGAATTAGAAGCCAATGGTGAAGGAAGCAGCCGTGAAGTTCAAGGGCTATTAAAAGAGTTTTGCGATGTATTTCCCGAAGAATTACCGGTTGGATTACCTCCTTTAAGAGGTATTGAACATCAAATTGACTTAATTCCAGGAGCTCAATTACCATATAAACCAGCCTATCGTTGTAATCCTGAAGAAGCAAAAGAATTACAAAGGCATGTGAAAGAATTAGTTGATAGGGGTTATGTTCAAGAAAGTTTGAGTCCTTGTGTTGTACCAGCTCTATTGGTGCCAAAGAAAGATGGGACATGGAGGATGTGTATTGATAGTAGAGCCGTTAACAATATCACAATAAAATATCGATTTCCTATGCCGAGGTTGGATGATATGTTAGACGAGTTGAGTGGATCACGAGTATTTTCGAAGCTTGATTTACGAAGTGGTTATCATCAAATGAGAATTCGTGAAGGTGACGAATGGAAAACAGCGTTTGATATGTAAACACCCACTCCTTACAATAATTTGACAATTTGTGAAGTTGCAGAAAAGGACTAACTTCTAAATTTGGTTTATGCTCTCTAAAGGACTCCTAATTTCATGAAAATTTGCAGTAATTAACTTTGATACCTTAGCTAAATTCTGCTAAAATTCTAGGATTTTTGGAGACTCAGAAGTATTTTAAATAAATTACTAAACCTGGACTGACAGAGAATGGAGCAGTTTGACAGTGTGGACGAAATTGGTGAATAAAGGAGACAAATTTGAGATATAATTGTTTAACTACCTTCCACAGCAAGCACAGGAAGTTAATTTAACAATATAGGTTGTTTAACTCAAGAAAACCACAGCTTAACACAGGAATACTCGAGTTGAAACAGACAACAAAGCTCAAACAATCCACAGCAAGCACAGGACTGTTCTCACATTGTTACCAGGTTCTTATTCAATACTCACAGCAAGCACAGAGTATTAATAAGCCTGACTCTAACCTATGCTTCTAAACATAAGATTTAAGAGATTTGAATTGAGAGTAACACTCAGGTTTCATTCATAAAATCAGCTGCCTCCAACAGTCTGATGCAAGGGTCTTTATATAGGCCTTGCTTTTAGGTTAAACATGAAAAAAAAAAAAGTTCATCTAAGGGCCAGGATTGTCCCATACATGAGGAAAAGAGTCTAAATAATATATTACAACGGAAAAAGATCATAAATGTAAACTAGGGTGAAAACAAAAGAGATTGCAGAGGACAGTCAGGTGACAGTGACATCTGTTAGCCTTTCATGCTTTTCTGTGGCAGCAGTTGTTTTTTCTGTTTATATGAGGACGAGTGGTCTCCTTTGGTCTTGACTTGGGATCAAGGTATATTCTGATTTATGGAAACTCAAGCCAAAGAAGCTCCTCACACAGCTCCTTCTTGGTTTGTCCAAAAATGGCAATGTTACTTTTTGGAATCTCCCCTTTTCTGCAACTTGTTTTCATACTGGTTTTTCAATACTTTGCAATGAGAATTAGGCCTGGCTCCTTAGGACTTTTTTATGCTTACATGAGTGTTCTATCAGCTGGCCATGGTGGCAGCTGATGACTTGCCTTGTACTGATACTTATGGCCCAGCAAAGTAGACTGATCAGTGTCCAGGTAGGAGTAGTTGTGGCCTGTTGTTGCTTGAGTTGCTTGACCATGGAATAGTCGATTGTCCTGGTTACTAGCTCCTGCATCACATACAAGATCAAATTAGATTATAGAATATGAAATATTAATCAGGCATTGACTATTCATATGTGATAATCGCATTTGTCGTTCGAGTTTTTACTTTAAAAACTCTTTTCTTATACTTTGTTACATCCAAACGGGTTGTATGACAATGTTGAACCCCGTTAAAGTGAACCCGGATTAACTTAGTATTTGCCCATAGTCACTTGTATGAGGTGACGTCTCGAAGTGACTAGAGTGTGATGCGATTGATGGCAAGTTCAAGTGCCATAGAGTCATGTGAGATGACTAGTCGATCACATAGGCAGACTGTTAGGAACACTTTGTCGGGCAGTGACCGCTTATAGAGTTCTGGCAAATTTATAAAGCCTGGTCGTGGCGAGAGATACTATAGTATTCTAATGAGTCGATTCTTTTGACTAAAGACTGTTCGCCTAAGGTGGCATGGTTTCAGATTAACTTTGATTTATGTTACTACGACCTTCGTAAATGGGGTCAAATGGGCATATTTTGGGTTATGATGGTCGTGGCTAGTCGAAGGGAATAGTGCGATAGGAATTGTCCACCCCCTTGTCAGGGTTAAAACAATATCTCAGGGCCACTCGAGGAGTAATGAACTGGAAATGCGTGGCCACGCTCGGAAGGTATCTATGGTAGATAATTCCGGTCAATCAGTTATTCTCCAGATCAAGGAAACCACTCTCGATGTGATCACTTGCAAGTACGACCTGAAAGATACCTTGCATTGAGTGGGAGATAGTAATAGGACACGAGAATTGGTGACGCACACTTGTCGAGGACAAGTGGGAGATTGTTGGAGTGTCCCCGACAATAATGCGATCACAATTTTCGATCATGATGATCACATGTTTAAATCTCATTTTAAGAATACGTAAGGGATGATTCAATTATATAGTCAACTGACCAACATTAATCAGTAACGATTGGCTTGCTAGAGTTTGACGTTACTGTCGTGGGACGGTGGTGGTTAGTTGATCCCTTAAGGTCACACCTAAAGGATGATGCCCGTATCTGTAAAGTTGATTAATTGTATGACGATACAAGTTGATCAATTCCTTAAAATTGAACAATTCAATTGTGAGAGAGAATATTATTTCTTATTGTAATGAGATTAAATAAGATTTATTTTAGTAATAAAAATGCTTTATTACTAAAATTGTTTATTGTTTGAGAAACAATAGAGATGAGAATGAATGGTTGATTATAATTACAAGATGTTGTGAATTATAATTAAATGACCCATTTTATTTATGTGATCAAGTATCACTAGTCAATTTGTTATATGTAATTTAATTAATTTATAAAATGATATTTATGTGATAAATATGCATTAAATTAATTAATAACATGTATCATACTACATGTGACATATTGTGTGACAAATGACAAATTGACAAAATAAAATGGTGGTCCATATTATGTGAATGAACCGAAATGGAGGGAGTATTTTGTGGATTGTGGGTTATATTATTTTATGTGATAAATAATATATTCTTATGGCTATTGTAGACTAGCCTTACAAACCTACACTACTTTCTTACACACCTACATATTTAGAAAAGAGAAAAAGTAAAAGGAGATGCCATATTTTGGCATATTTCCTTCCTCTTTCACAGTTTTCTTCCTTTTTATGATGGGAATTTGTTCTCATTTTCTCTCTAACCATTCATTAATATTCACATGCATTTATCTCTCTTATTGTTCATCTTTCTCTAAAAAGTTGAGAAATGATGATCCAAATTGTTCAATCACATTACTAATATTATTAATGTAATATATGAGTATTAGTAATCAATTTGAAGGTAAACTACTAAACAAATATCTAGCAAAAATTATTTAGTAGAGATAAGGGATAATCTTGGGTGCAATCAAGAGGAGTGGCTTCTATACTTGAAGTCTTTGTAGGATCATCCTATTACTCATCATAGCTCAAGAACAAGTGAAGGTAGGATACCTTACTTGTGCCCATAAACCGAAATATTCAATGTAAGGAACCGGTTTTTCCTCTACACTTATTTATATGCTTTGCATGCATAAGATCGTTAAGTTTTTATGAATAAAACTTTAAACTAAAATATGTGATATTTAAAATATGATTTCCCACAAGTGGTATCAGAGCTTTATGGTTGTTGCATGCAAGATCGGGATCGTTTTTCCGAGATAATACGATTAACGAATAAAACTTGAAATTTGTGTTTTATGTTAATAAATCACGAAATAATTTTGCATGTTAAACATTTCTGGTCCTAAATGGATTTTAGGTCATATGGGACGATTTATGGATTTTTATTGTTCATTTTATATATTATTGGCATTAAAATATGATTTTTATGAGAAAAATGTTATTTTTGGACGAAAAATAGCTAAACTTCGAATTTTCTAGTGGTTTTGGATATGTTTTCACATATATTATCTAATGATGTCCTGTAAATTGTCATGATAAAATGAGTTGTTTTGCTCGAAATATGGATTTTTCAAGTTAAAATCGTATTTAAATGGGTAAATAGGTTAATATGAGTTATATTTCGAATCTGGTCATGGAAATTTAGTATGTTGTCACATGCAATTTTACAAGATGTTTGTAAAATATTTGGCTATAATGAAGTCTTTATGAATGATTTATGAATTTTTTGATGAAAAATCACATAAATAGTGACTATAATTAGTAATAATGCTAAAACATACTTCATGACTAAAGGAAAAATGTCACATGTTGCATTTTATCATATATTTCAGATCTAAAAGTGAAAAGTTGATGAAAATAATGTTTCTCATATTTTTATGGTCATAATTGTTAAAACCAATAAACCGCAACATTGTTTTTCTCGATAAAATTTTCGAAATTTTTAACCTAAGTTTTGAACATTATGAGTGTCATGGTATTTTTCCAGAATGTTCATGAGTTTAAATTTCAAATTTCGAAATTATTTGAAATTTTTATAATTTAATTTGAAGTTTATAGCATAATTTTGTATTTTAGGTCCATTTATGAACAAATATTAAGGAATCAAGTTTAATTATTGTCAAAATGTTAGTGGAGACTAATTTTTGAGTCCTAAGATGGTTAGGGTAATTAACTTGTACATAAATATGAATTTATGTAATTATTGTGATTTTAACAAGTTATAATCACGCAAATCCATAAAAACCGATAAAATATACGATATTGGCTCTTAAAAAGGCAATTTAGCATAAAATTGAGCATGTTCATACATATTATAATGCTGCATTTTATTTATGATTGTCATGATTTTGTTTATATAATTTTTGAATTATGTAATTTTACGTAGTATGGCCTTAATTTTAATTGGTATTACCCGAAATGTATGGGAATATCGATTCGGTTGTAATTATTGTGATCTCGTATCACCGTTTTGTAATTTAATAGATTTATTTTTATTTTAATTACAAATGTATAATAGGGAATTATGTAATTCATTTTGTAATTTAATTATTCCGGAGTTCCTTGAAGACGGTGCCATTCGAGAAGGCGGTCCATCATAGAAAGTGTTACCTCGAGATGCGTGCCAAGACCGAAGTTCAAGGGACCAAAGGAGTTAGTTTCCGAATTTGTAATAGTCTATTAGATTTACTATTTTAGGAAGGCCATACTAGGATTTTATTTTTATGCTCTGCATTTTATTTATATGTTGCATGCATCGCTAAATCGCCATATTTAAACATGCATTTTAAATCGAGTTTATCGACCGTGTCAATTACAATTATCGTAGTTCACCGCTTTAGTTCACTTAAAACGTGATAGATAATAAATTGACATGACCTCTCGCTAAAATAAACAATTGAGACTTAGCCTTACCAAAAAGTAGAAACCATGAAAACCTATTTCGTGAGGGAGTGCACTCGGCCACATCGGGGTACAAACCATGTTACGTAGGGGAAGTGGATGATAAATGTCTATCCACCGAATTTATATTGATGAGGGATGAATCGGTTACACCGTGCCCAAGTTAATGTGGATTTGAATCATGGACACATTTATTCGAAATTTGGGTTGAACTCAACAAAAGTATTCTCGACCATAGCCGGATGTGTTTTGGGCTAAAGATAAATATTAATGTAATTTTATCAACCAAGAGTTCTAAAAGTAGAATCGATTAAAGAGTTAATCCACCGAGTTATATTGATAAGGGATGAATCGGCCACACCGTGCCCAAGTTAATATGAATTTGGATCTTGGAATCATTTATCATAGTTGGGTAGAGGTCACTATGTAAATGCTTTACTTGTTAAATTATTTACAAGTATTATTATAACGATGAATGTTTTGTTTTCATTATTCCGTTATCATGTTGTTCTATTTTTTTACCTCAATTTATACGATATCATTTCGTTTTTAATTCAAATCTCCATTAAAACATCGTAACGAAAGACAAAATTTGATTTTTCTTCTAAAAACCTCGTATTACCCATTGAAAGAATCTCTTGTGAAGAGGATAGATAAAAGTTATTCGTGATCAAAAGGGTTTTTGATTCTGGACTAACATATCTACTTACAATAAATTGTTTCTCATATGCTTAATTGAGTTAAGTACTTTGAAACGTTACATCATTTTGGTAACTAGATTTGTTAGAAATCAAAAATTGACCAAAATACCGCAACCACTTCAATGAAAGTTTTAAGACTAAACAAACGAATGAAGAGTAGTCTTCATGAATTTCAATTTTGCTTCTCTTAGCAAAGAGTCATTGAAATGAGTGGGAGCATTCTCTTAAACCATTAAGAAAAGGTTGAGGTTTAAAGAAGTAAAATTAGAATGGAATTGATACAAGGTAATGTTAAAAGTAAAGTTATTGAGAATAACGATACTAAACCTATCAATCCCGACCGATAAAGTTTCCATTTTCTTAATTGTTGTACGCTAGAAAGGAAACTACCCCAAATTATTGAAGAATCAACAAGGTAGTTATGGGACATCTAATGGGACCTTCTTCTTTAAATGTTTATTTGATTAACATAAATTTTGCTAGTACAACTTCGTCAATATTAGAAATCAGTGGAGGTTTTCATCATTGTATTCAATACATAAGATGATTATAATATGACGACTAGCATCAAATAATGTCGAGAGATAGAGTCATTGTGTAATCAATCTAGTTTAGGGTTTATAGTTGTACTTAATTATGACTATTAAGTGCATAAACTCTAAATAAGAATATAAACTTGTTAAGATACAAAAGAGGTTCCACTTTTGTGACCCTATACACCACGATTTGATGTATGGCTAGCCCATTATCAAGGTGAATATATTCTAAACCAAACTAGAATGATACATCATGTAGATGATGCAAGACTCAAATTGGTAAACCAAGATTAAACTATAAATTCTGGAATGATGAACGCAAAGAGTTATCGAGTACTCTTGAAACCATTAGATTGTTAATCTTATGCTATATGCGTATCTTGTATTCAAAGCAAGATATCTCGTGCTTTTGGTTGAAAAGGAGATCGAGAATGTAAATCATTGATCCAGAATAGGTTGATCATTTTCTTTTACCAACGATTTAAGTTGACACTAATGTGTTCACTTAATAAGGTAAATAGAAAAATCTTTGAAGAAGTTCAAAGAATTCCAGGAATCACGATTTAGTCGTGATGGGATTATCAAAGTGAAGACTTTGATATAAGCCAAAGGAAATGTGATATAGTATCACAAATTAATCTCTCTTACACGCATTATGGGATAATGTGTGGTTGGATATAGAAATCAAACGCTATTCGATATGGTTTGGACTTCAATCAAGTTACTTTGAGTTACTTGATCTTTTGGGGATTTTATCATTTTGTCTAAATTATTTTTCCACTAAATCTAAAACGAATCATATGAGATATGAAATGGTAGGTTACCATGTTTGTAAGTTTTCAAAAGAAACAAATGCTCATTTTTCCTTACTATAATCACGAGTACAACGGTTTGTGGCTCGTGAAACTGTCTTTCTAGAATACAAGTTTATTTCTAGAAGACAGAGTGGGAGAAATTGTTCAAGAGCCACAAAGAATGTTATGTCGCAAGAAACTGGTCTTTCTTGGCTACATGAGACGTTTTGTGTAAGACGTTGGTTCTTCAAAACCTAGGAGGTTAAAGTCATCACTTGTTCAAGATGATGAATTAGTGTTACTTTTAGAAAGTAAAGAGCTTGCAACTTACAAAGAAATTGTTTGATTCAAGTTACTTCTGGAAAGTAATGAACATATGACTTACATGAGAGTGTTTAAGTCACAACTCAATACAAGGCTTAGAGCCATGAAAATCCGAAATAAATTCCAAGTGAATTGTTAGATATCAAAGCTTGATTGGTAGCAAAGGGTTTTGCACTAGATGAAATGCTTAAGTCTATTTGGATCTTCTTAGGGATTGTGTTTCATTATGAGATATATATAGCGAGTGAATCTAAAACCCACTTCTTCAATTAGAAGGAATGTATTCAATACATGTCTTGATTTTTGTAGATTCTTGCAATCCTAAAATAATGTGCAACTTAAGAGATTGTCTTAAGTAGGACATCAATGAGTTGGAATCAACATTTTGATCATGTGATAAAACTTTTCTCGATAAGTCGAGAAGTTGTGTTTATACATAAAGTTTAGTGGTAGTTACGGTAATTTTAATTAGTCTTATGTGTGGATGGCATATTGATCATTGAGAATGATTTAAGACTTTTGGAGTAATATAATACATCTTTAATATCCAGATTTATGTAGATAAATCCACATGATATTAGTGTCAAATAAGAAGTCTTATGTTGATAAGATTCATGACTAGTTCAATCAAATTGAACATATTTGATTGATTCCATTTGCTTCCGCTGCCGGATCAATTAAATGGGTAATGATGTATAGCACTTCATATACTTTGAGTATGATGAATTGTTTCAAATCGAATTTAAGTAATAGTTACCAAATAGCCATATTGATTATTCTTAAGTGCTTGAAGAAGCATTAAAGATTCAAAGTTAAGTGTTTTTGCAATTCACAAATTTGTGTAAGGGCTTACACTAATGACTATTGAGATTGCATAAGGTTTCGGACAAAAACCGTATTCAAAACACGTGAAGATGGTTAAGGAACCATTTTGGCTATGTTATTTAAGAAATAGTTTTGCTAGAATCGTTCTAGGTAATAAAGAACAATGAGAAATGCTTACAACGGAAATTGAGTACACTTGAAATCATGAGATGTGCAAGAGGATGGATCCCACACACTGTGAAAACAGTGGGAGCTATTCTAAGGCTAGAGAGCCTATGTTTAGATTGGATCTAGACACGTACTCAGAAAGTTTTGTAATGCAAATGTATACATTACAAAGGAAAACGAGTATGTAGTAAGGTTGAGTAAGGTACAAGAAGTTGATAAAACCTAATAACCAAAGCCTTCTCATAGGCTTAACATGATGAGTCATGTCATGTCATTTCAATTGCATTGAGATGAACAACTACATACAAGATCAAATTAGATTATAGAATATGAAATAGTAATCAGGCATTGACTATTCATATGTGATAATTGCATTTGTCGTTCGAGTTTTTACTTTAAAAACTCTTTTCTTGTACTTTGTTACATCCAAATGGGTTGTATGACAATGTTGAACCCCGTTAAAGTGAACCCGGATTAACATGGTATTTGCCCATAGTCACTTGTATGAGGTGACGTCTCAAAGTGACTAGAGTGTGATGCGATTGATGGCAAGTTCAAGTGCCATAGAGTCATGTGAGATGACTAGTCGATCACATAGGCAGACTGTTAGGAACACTTTGTCGGGCAGTGACCGCTTATAGAGTTTTGGCAAATTTATAAAGACTGGTCGTGGCGAGAGATACTATAGTATTCTAATGAGTCGATTCTTTTGACTAAAGACTGTTCGCCTAAGGTGGCATGGTTTCGAATTAACTTTGATTTATGTTACTACGACCTTCGTAAATGGGGTCAAATGGGCATATTTTGGGTTATGATGGTCGTGGCTAGTCGAAGGGAATAGTGCGATAGGAGTTGTCCACCCCCTTGTCAGGGTTAAAACAATATCTCAGGGCCACTCGAGGAGTAATGACCTGGAAATGCGTGGCCACGCTCGGAAGGCATCTATGGTAGATAATTCTGGTCAATCAGTTATTCTCCAGATCAAGGAAACCACTCTCGATATGATCACTTGCAAGTACGACTTGAAAGATACCTTGCATTGAGTGGGAGATAGTAATAGGACAAGAGAATTGGTGACGCACACTTGTCGAGGACAAGTGGGAGATTGTTGGAGTGTCCCCGACAATAATGCGATCACAATTGTCGATCATGATGATCACATGTTTAAATCTCATTTTAAGAATACGTAAGAGATGATTCAATTATATAGTCAACTGACCAACATTAATCGGTAACGATTGGCTTGCTAGAGTTTGACGTTCATCGTCGTGGGACGGTGGTGGTTAGTTGATCCCTTAAGGTCACACCTAAAGGATGATGCCCTTATCTGTAAAGTTGATTAATTGTATGACGATACAAGTTGATCAATTCCTTAAAATTGAACACTTCAATTGTGAGAGAAAATATTATTTCTTATTTTAATGAGATTAAATAAGATTTATTTTAGTAATAAAAATGCTTTATTACTAAAATTGTTTATTGTTTGAGAAACAATAGAGATGAGAATGAATGGTTGATTATAATTACAATATGTTGTGAATTATAATTAAATGACCCATTTTATTTATGTGATCAAGTATCACTAGTCAATTTGTTATATGTAATTTAATTAATTTATAAAATGATATTTATATGATAAATATGCATTAAATTAATTAATAACATGTATCATACTACATGTGACATATTGTGTGACAAATGACAAATTGACAAAATAAAATGGTGGTCCTTATTATGTGAATGAACCGAAATGGAGGGAGTAATTAGTGGATTGTGGGTTATATTATTTTATGTGATAAATAATATATTCTTATGGCTATTGTTGACTAGCCTTACAAACCTACACTACTTTCTTACACACCTACATATTTAGAAAAGAGAAAAAGTAAAAGGAGATGCCATATTTTGGCATATTCCCTTCCTCTTTCACGGTTCCCTTCCTTTTTATGATGGGAATTTGTTCTCATTTTCTCTCTAACCATTCATTAATATTCACATGCATTTATCTCTCTTATTGTTGTTTATCTTTCTCTAAAAAGTTGAGAAATGATGATCCAAATTGTTCAATCACATTACTAATATTATTAATGTAATATATGAGTATTAGTAATCAATTTTAAGGTAAACTACTAAACAAATATCTAGCAAAAATTATTTAGTAGAGATAAGGGATAATCTTGGGTGCAATCAAGAGGAGTGGCTTCTATACTTGAAGTCTTTGGAGGATCATCCTATTACTCATCATAGCTCAAGAACAAGTGAAGGTAGGAGACCTTACTTCTGCCCATAAACCGAAATATTCAATGTAAGGAACCGGTTTTTCCTCTACGCTTATTTATATGCTTTGCATGCATAAGATCCTTAAGTTTTTATGTAATACCCCGTATTTTATATAATCGAGTAAACGGATATTATTATATATTAGTTATTATACATTTTATATTGGTTGCATCGTAATATCGTGAATGTTATTAAGTCGGGTTTATATCGTATATGTTGAGTCGGGTTACATCACATTTTGTCTTTTGGGTCAAGAATCATATCACCCATTTACATTGTAATACTCCGTATTTTGGTTGGAGTACTCGGTCGAGTACTTGGTTGGTACTCGGTCGAGTGTGTGTTACTCGGTCGAGTGCACTTGACCGAGTAAACCGGTTCAGCGGGTTGACGGTTTCTTTTATGTTTTGGCCAAGGTTTTTATTTTTAACAGTTGGGTCATTTCTAATTTCATTTTATCATTCATAAAACCATTTCTAAACTTAGATAGAGGGAGAGGAAGAACAATTGTCGAGCCTTTCAATTGATTGAAGATTTCTCATCGATTTCAACCTAATTCGATTTCCCAGTTTGTAAGTCGATTTCATTCCATTGTTTATACTGTTTTAAAGTCGTCTTCTTCGAAAAGTTTGAAAAGAGAGTCCTATTTATTTGATGTCTAGTTTATTCATATAAAATCTCGAAGTCAAATTCCTTATGGTTTGTCCTAGTAAATTATTTATGAACATGTCGCTGAAAAGTCCGCGAATCTGATTTGGTTGTGGAAAATGATTTGAAACCCTAATATTTATGTCGATTCAGTTATGAGGCTTCTTCATACATCATATTTGTATAGTCTAGATGATAATAGGATTTGGAATTTCTGAAAAATAATGTTTTAAACTCGTTTTATGAATCAATACTTTTTATGCGACGGTTTCTGTCAGTTTTTGGAAATCAGTCTGAAACCCCTTGATAAGTTTGGAATTTGAGAAAAACACGTTAGATATAAATTGTAGCTAAGACTCATGGGGTTCCAATTCAATTGGCCTTGCATCAATTCGAATTTTCTGGAATTAGTTATTCATTTTATACCGAGTCTGCCATGAGCAGGAAAATCAGGAAAAGTCGTGTTTGTTCTTTAAATTGATATTCCTATTAAGTTATGATAAGTCTAGGTTATGTGCATGATTAATTGACTGAGTAGATGGTAATTATACATAATTATTTTATGTAGGTGATGGATAAGTGAAGGATCATAAGTGATTGCTTGTGTGTGCTTGGATTGCGAAAAGGTAAGGAAATACACTTGACTTATTATCGTTGATGTTGAATTGTGTTGACTTGTTTGTGTTTCGTATGACCAAAATGTGAACGTTGACTTGCTTCGTGGCTGTTGATTTACGTTATGATTCATATACTAGAAGGTGATTGACGGAATTGATCGTATTGAGTATGTTATCACAACATTTGGTAACCGGCATGATTTTATGATTGATCAGTTCAAAGATATATATATATATTGTGTTGCATTAATTTCTTTTGAGCATTCATATGCATTGGAGATGGAGGATGTTGTGGTGATGTGGTGTGGTGATGATGATGTTGTGATAAGGCCGGGCGGGTTCTGCGGCAGACTTGCCCTGGTGTCCTCATTGCGAAGTGGGCAGAGATCGGCTACGGTCGATATATAGTCTCTCTGGGGATCGGTATGGTGGGTGTTCCGGGTTATGAGATATGAGTTGAGATGGAGATGGAGGTGAGGAAGGAGCATGCATATCATATTTTGTTGTTTCATTGTATTCCCTACTCAACCTCGTGGTTGACCCTGTGTATTCGTGAACACCTGTGACGATCCAAATATTGGGGAGCAAAGCTTGATGGGTTTATGAGATAGGTGGGAGCTTGATGGGCGTGAGACACTGGATCAGAAGACTTAGTAGCTAGATCATCATTTAGAAGACTTTCACTTTCATTTATGTTAGTTCCTCGTAATTTGATGTAAAAGAGGTTTTGTAATAATTAAGTTAAAGTAATTATATATTTTGCCTTGGAGTTTAATTTGTTATTCACTACCTCGGGAAACCGAGATGGTAACAGTCCGGTTTATTAGGGAGAATCTTGCTAAAGGCTCCTTCATAAATCGGGGTGTTACAAAGTGGTATCAGAGCGAACGATCCTCAGGCCTAAACCAATGAACCCAATGAACATAGGATGTGTCTAAATAAAATGAACCCCTGGGTAGGAACTGTTAGGAGCTCACAGTTCGGCTAAGAAGGCGCCCTTAATACGTGCTCTTTTGCCCTCTCAGTTTTGAACCAGGTAACCCGAGATAAAATTGAGTGAATGGGATAGTTAGAAGGAAAACCTTGGATATAATCGAGTTGATGTATACCTTGAGACCCATATATTCTAACCATTCTGCAGGACAACGTTACGGTAAGTATTTTGTATGAATGATGACGTGATCATATGATGTTGTGGAGATGAGAAATAAATTTTCGTGTTCAGATTGATAATCAATGAAGTGTTGGATTGTGGTAATCGTGAGCGTGAAAATACTTGCGAATTGATGATATTTATCTGGATGGATGTGAATGACGTGTTGATAGTGCTATTATGTCTAGTGATATGCGGTTATGTGATCCCGAAGCCATGCTAGTATAGTATTGTGATAGTAATCAGAAACACTATTGAATTGCTTGTTTCTAGTCATAGCAATCGTGATTTAGATGTAAGGAGTAGGTCGAGATGCGAAGGGATTCTATGGGATAGATGTTTACGTAAGTACAAAGTGTGAGATTTAAGTTGGGATGGGTTAGTATACATAGTATGTTCATAAGAGCTTGTAACATAGTAAAGAATGACCTAGTGTTGAAACTCGTTTTGTTTGATTTTACTCTTTAATTGACCTTACTGCTATTTCTTTTATGTTTATTTCCTATGGATTAAACTTTTATGAGATATAGCCTCGTGAGTTAGTGTTCATTTGGCGTTGGTTTCATGCTTATAGGATATACGGATTAGGAGTAATAAATATTTTAGTGGGCTGTGGTCAGGAAGTTCCTGTGCAGTGATGTTTCGACCAACGATTTTGTAAAAATCCTCATTTAAATTGTATTAATAATTTTTGCATAATTCTAACTCCATCGATCAGAAGATTCGCATATGTTTTAAAATTGATAAGCCACGAAAATTCTTGATGTATCTATATTAAATGGTAAGTTTTGCAAACTGTCCCAAGTTTCGGACCAATTGCTGTCACATACTTGTTTGGACCAACTGAGTTGTAAAATTCCTTAAAAATGGAATTTTTGTGCTTTAGACCTAATTCTTTTTCCCCTGTGTATTTAACTCTCCGTATTTTATAAAAGTAATATGAATCAAGTTTTAATCGAACGGTTATTTGTTCGTGATCTTTGGAAGTTACAACGTGAATCATGACTTGTAAAATGTGCGTTCTATGTTGAGTTTTCATACAATTGTTTGGTTATTTCATGAGCCTTATTAATGTGACCTTATAATGTTTTTTATATGATGATAGTAGCATGCATGTTCAGTAGTTATGTATCTTAACAAGTGATAAAATTAAAGTAGTTATGTATCTTAACAAGTGAAATATTTTATACGAGTCCAGTTGTTTGCATATTTTATATATGCTTGGCATGTTGTAATATCTCTGGTGTGTTCATCATATTTGTGTAGTGGTCGGATATATATAAATATAAAACTATATTGTCATATCTTGGTAAAGTTGGTGGCGTTAAATGTTAACTTGATTGTTCTAATATACTCGCATGAATATTTATAATAATTATGTTTAAATGTTTACACATGGATGGTAGTAATGAGTATGTCTAAATGTTCACACATGTAGGATGTCATCTGAGTTCTAATGTCTTTTATGTGAGTCTGTGTGCCTATAGTTATACTTATTACTTTCATTGCATTAATTTATTTCAGTTGAACCTAAACTTATGATATGATAATAAAATAGTGTTGTTGTTCCTTATTGGATATGTTCATAGTTGTATTGTCATGAAATGCTAAGGTGATTGTTGCAATTGTCACGATATTTGAAATATAGTTTGATATAGTTACGATATAGTTACGATATTTGAAATATATTCTCGAACCGTCGCTATGAATTATAATGAGATAACCCTTTGATGATTCACATGTTATGCGTATGTTTAAATGATAGTCGTTATAGTTACGTTTAATTGAGCCGCGAGTTGCCTATTTGTTCAAACCGTGCAAACCAGAGAACTTGTTCACCTTGCTAATCTTTTGTCATAGATAATGTTTTACAAGTTATATGATGGTATATGTACATGTTTAAGTTGTTTATGCGATATCTTTTATTTTCTTTGAAAATGAATTATCTTGAGTTGATGGATACAATTGAATGGTATGGTTGCTAAAATGTTAAACATATGTGTGATATGGAAGTAATTTTGTTGTTATTGTGAATCATATAACCATTAATACTCAATTGTAATTTCAGTTGTTTGACTTCTACATTATTAAGTTAATTACTCATGACGCACAGTCGATGGTTCCGTAAGGAGTTTAACAGGGAATTTTATAATGTGCCTCCGATCTAAACTAATAATCTGCTTATATTGACTATATGGTTAGACTCTTGTCTAGTTCTTATGACGTGATAAATCGTTTTAAAATTTAACATGTGATTGAGTTGGTACTTATACTTTTGTGTGACCATGCAACCCGTGATAAATAGATCTGTAATAAAGAGGTAAAATTTTGATTGAACACAGTTAATTTGTAGTTACTTGCTTTACATCATGGTACGAATCGTATGCTTTGATAAGACGTCACCAGGGAATGTGTACTATCTAAAAGGTCTCCGATTAAATGTTGTAGTCGTGTTAGCCGTGAATATAACTGAGTAAAGAAGTGCAACTAAAATCTTGATGTTGAGGTAATAGTCGTTCATTATTAAAGATAGGACTGAAATGAATAAGATGAACCTGTAAATTACGAAATATGAGTCGACACCTAAGCTTGTATTGTTTGAAGGAATTGAATTAAGTTTATCTGATTTTGAGTTTCGTAGTAAGCTGTAAATGGATTCTATGGACGGCTCTGTTATAAGATTTATGTTAAGAAAGTTATTCACCGTCCAGTATGAAAGTAAAAGTTTTGAAAATGAAGTTAAATTTAGTCATGTTGTTCGTTCATGTAGTGAATTGGTGGGTTGTGGTTAGTTACGAATGTCAAAACGGGAAATGTAATGTGGTGATTTAAGTGAGTTATGTGTTAACATGGTATGTTGATATTAGCATGATATGTAATGAATATTTGTAAAATTGGTGTAGTTAAATACATTTAATCTTTTATGTCATTGTGTTGGGTGCAGTTTAAATATATATTTAACACCAAGAACGAAATTTTATGTATGATAGTCTTGTATGTTAACTTTCCAATATCGCTGTTTACTCACTTGATTGACTCGACCAATAAGTTTGTAAAAATTGCCAATCAATGTGCATTCGTCATTCGTGAATAAATCCCAAACTCCTTGTTATGAGGATTAAAAAAAAAATATTTCTAGGATGATAAGTACTGCGAAACTGGTTGTCTTCATTTTATTGGTGATTCTGTGTCTTGACCTAAACGTACTGATTATGTAAAGGAAAGTCGATGGACCTATTAGGTTACAAATTTCCATAAATCGATTTATTAAGTTTTGACCCTAATTCTTTTCTTATGTTGATTGATTCCCTATGTTTCTAAGGTATGAGATTACAATGATTAGTGAAATGAATAATTACTAATGATTTTTACTGGTAACCTTGTAAAGCATTGTTCCATTCATAATTTGATTATTCACATGAATAAATGTTACCAATATTTCTTAGAAAATATGCTGCCACGAGAATACGCTAGATAGGATTATCATGGTATGTTACGTTAGTGATCTTGCTTAGTAACCTTGATGAAACGATGTTATTTGACATGAACCATATGTGAGCACCTAGGCATCTTCATCTTTGTAACCTGAGTAGTAATGTATAAATTAGATTGACAAGCAGATCCTGTGAATGTTATTGCATGTATTGATAGATATGAAGAGTGTCTAGATTAATACTGAAATGTCTTAAGTTATTCAACGTGGCTTTTGCTCCGATCCGTGGCGATGTGTTGTAGCAGCAGTAACTGTAGCTTCCTTGAGAGAGCTTGTATATTGATTGCCTTTAGTAGGGATTAGTTAACTTGAGCGTGAGTTGTGAATCTTTTATCCTCTTTCAGTTGTTAGCAGTAGTTTGAGAACTTTTGTTATAATAAGGAAGGTTACGGGGACGTAACCATGTTTAAGGAGGGTAGGATTGTAAAATCTTTATACCTTCATGTGTGATTTCTCAGTTTGGCTATATTGGTTATGCGTTGTGTGGGTTATGTTGGAGTGTTACATGATGTGTTTCTGTTATGGTTAAACTTCGGGGACGAAGTTTATTCTAAGGAGGGTGGAATGTAATACTGCGTTTAATATTCAATTTGGTGGGTGCCTTACATACTTTTGTATATGCGTTTCATGATTCGTTGCGTTGGTTGGTAGGAGAGGGTAAACTTCGGGACGAAGTTTCTTTTAAGGAAGGTAGACTGTAATACCCCGTATTTTATATAATCGAGTAAACGGATATTATTATATATTAGTTATTATACATTTTATATTGGTTGCATCGTAATATCGTGAATGTTATTAAGTCGGGTTTATATCGTATATGTTGAGTCGGGTTACATCACATTTTGTCTTTTGGGTCAAGAATCATATCACCCATTTACATTGTAATACTCCGTATTTTAGTTGGAGTACTCGGTCGAGTACTTGGTTGGTACTCGGTCGAGTGTGTGTTACTCGGCCGAGTGCACTTGACCGAGTAAACCGGTTATTGGTTGACGGTTTCTTTTATGTTTTGGCCAAGGTTTTTATTTTTAACAGTTGGGTCATTTCTAATTTCATTTTATCATTCATAAAACCATTTCTAAACCTAGAGAGAGGGAGAGGAAGAACAATTGTCGAGCCTTTCAATTGATTGAAGATTTCTCATCGATTTCAACCTAATTCGATTTCCCAGTTTGTAAGTCGATTTCATTCCATTGTTTATACTGTTTTAAAATCGTCTTCTTCGAAAAGTTTGAAAAGAGAGTCCTATTTATTTGATGTCTAGTTTATGCATATAAAATCTCGTAGTCAAATTCCTTATGGTTTGTCCTAGGTAAATTATTTATGAACATGTCATTTGAAAAGTCCGCGAATCTGATTTGGTTGTGGAAAATGATTTGAAACCCTAATTTTTATGTCGATTCAGTTATGAGGCTTCTTCATACATCATATTTGTATAGTCTAGATGATAATAGGATTTGGAATATCTGAAAAATAATGTTTTAAACTCGTTTTATGAATCAATACTTTTTATGCGACGGTTTCTGTTAGTTTTTGGAAATCAGTCTGAAAACCCTTGATAAGTTTGGAATTTGAGAAAAACACGTATAAATTGTAGCTAAGACTCATAGGGTTCCAATTCAATTGGCCTTGCATCAATTCGAATTTTCTGGAATTAGTTATTCATTTTATACCGAGTTCCCATGAGCAGGAAAATCGGGAAAAGTCGTGTTTGTTCTTTAAATTGATATTCCTATTAAGTTATGATGAGTCTAGGTTATGTGCATGATTAATTGACTGAGTAGATGGTAATTATACATAATTATGTTATGTAGGTGATGGATAAGTGAAGGATCATAAGTGATTGCTTGTGTGTGCTTGGATTGCGAAAAGGTAGGGAAATACACTTGACTTATTATCGTTGATGTTGAATTGTGTTGACTTGTTTGTGTTTCGTATGACCAAACTGTGAACGTTGACTTGCTTCGTGGCTGTTGATTTACGTTATGATTCATATACTGGAAGGTGATTGACTGAATTGATCGTATTGAGTATGTTATCACAACATTTGGTAACCGGCATGATTTTATGATTGATCAGTTCAAAGATATATATATTGTGTTGCATTAATTTCTTTTGAGCATTCATATGCATTGGAGATGGAGGATGTTGTGGTGATGTGGTGTGGTGAAGATGATGTTGTGATAAGGCCCGGGCGGGTTCGCAGACTTGCCCTGGTGTCCTCAACGAGTGGCGAGATCGGCTACGGTCGATATATAGTCTGGGGATCGGTATGGGTGGGTGTTCGGGTTATGAGATATGAGTTGAGATGGAGATGGAGGTGACGGAGGAGCATGCATATCATATTTTGTTGTTTCATTGTATTCCCTACTCAACCTCGTGGTTGACCCGGTGTATTCGTGAACACCTGTGACGATCCAAATATTGGGAGCGGGCTTGACGGGTTTATGAGATATTTGGGAGCTTGATGGGCGTGAGACACTGGATCGAAGACTTAGTAGCTAGATCATCATTTAGAAGACTTTCACTTTCATTTATGTTAGTTCCTCGTAATTTGGTGTAAAAGAGGTTTTGTAATAATTAAGTTAAAGTAATTATATATTTTGCCTTGGAGTTTAATTTGTTATTCACTACCTCGGGAAACCGAGATGGTAACAGTCCGGTTTATTAGGGAATGTCTTGCTAAAGGCTCCTTCATAAATCGGGGTGTTACATTTTATGACTAAAACTTTAAACTAAAATATGTGATATTTAAAATATGATTTCCAACAATAACTTTGGTCAACGATCTCTCAGCTTACTTCCATCCAATAATACCAATTAATAATTCATCTCCTTCCTTCTTCTACCTAACTCTTTGGTAATTCGGTTACCTTCTTGTTGTTCCACAACTCAAATCCCATTCATTCATATTAATATCTTCTCATTGTTTCTTATCACTGATCATCTCTCATTATACTACTCACACACACTTGTCACCATCAAGTCCACACAACTAACGGTTACTCTTCAATTAGTTGTATCTCCCTTTCGTATCCCTAGAAACCAAAAATTCACTTTATACCGTTAATTGCCCAAAGAATTACACGGTAGTCTCACCTCTTGATAATCCAAATTCCCCAAACTCGGCCACTATCTACACATCGCGGAATAACTCGATCTCACTATACACCATTCGTTTCCATCCCTCTATAACGACCTTTCGTCACATATATCCTTAACCAACACAATCCTAACTGTCTCCCTACATAAATCCTTACACATCCCAATCTGCCACTATTTGCATCCCTCGTCTCAATCTTTGCATTCTCCTGTTTCTTTACACTTACATCACCCTTGCCCATATACACTTACTTTTATATTACTCAACACGCGACAATATCACTCACCACATCCACAAAATATGCTCCATGCCTCGATAAGCTTATCAATCTTTCCTTTTCTTTTCCACTATCCTGCACAACCACATATAACTCATGTCCTCCCTACCCAACACATATCCTTCATAAGCCGACGTTCTCCACATCATAACATCTGGTAACTTACATATCAAGACCGTCACATATGTAAAAGAATGCTTTAAGACCCAAAACATACGTGCGCACATAAACTACGACTCAAAATGTATCTAAGAACGTAGCCGCCGAGCCAAAACAGCCACCCAAAGAGATACTCGGTCGAGTGCATGACGTACTCGGCCGAGTACAGGACACTCGGTCGAGTAATGAGACTACTCGGCCGAGATCACGACTCCAGAAGTTGAACATAATTATCACGGAAAGATTACTCGGCCGAATATAGGTTACTTGGCCGAGTATGAAAGTTACTCGGCCAAGTAGGGCCTACTCGGTCGAGTACCGGCACAGTTCTCAGCAACGTCCAGTTTTCGTAAAATAGTCATATCTCACTCGTTACTTGGTCATTTTGGGCGTGTGACCTATCGTTCGAATCGTAAGAGGATAAGTTATCACCTCCAATTAGAATTACAGCAATATCATTTCTAGAACTCGACCTATGACAGTTTTAAGACAGCCCTTCCATAATCGGTCTTCATACAAATCAAATTTTTCTTAACAAAACAACTTGAACATGAATACGACAAACAATAACCACACAATACTTCTAAAAAACAGTACATTGATGAACTTTTATCATATCCACATGTAAATTAAACACAACATTCACATGCTATTACCAACAAACCAAACATTAACATCATCTTGACCATATAGACATACCCCACATCACATTACATATACTTCAATCACTTCCATTCAGCCTAAAAATATACTTCATCCAACATATAATTATAGGCATAGCATAGATAACGATCCCTTGACACCCCATCGTGACCGACTCAAAGTTGTAAAAGCCTCAATGTCTCCCAGGTCTTTGCGGTAGCTCCAAACAACTCTCCTCGGGTTCATTTTATTTAGACTCCCTATGTTTATTAGGTTCATTGGTTTTAGGTTCCAGAATCGTCGCTCTGATACCACTGTTGCCCGAGGATAGTATATCAAAAGAAATCATTCCACAACATTTATTAAAGTATATAAAGTTAATGTTACATAGTTCCAAACCAAACCAAAAGAAATGTTTGCTACTACTCAAAACAACTGAAAACTTAAACAGCTAAACTCGTAACAGCGGAAGCTAGACTCGAAGTGATGACTCCCCATCTCGTCCCCAAAGCTAAAGACCATCATTACCTGTCACAATCTTCTCACCATCCCCGAATGGATCACCATAGATTTACAAAACAATAACGGGATCGGTTCAATGCATAATCAAAATAAGACAAAGTGCAACAAAGGTAAACAGTTGTACCGCCATCCATCTCCAAATCCCAATCACATCACATAACTGACTACACACTAAAGTGTGTAGCCCTGCCAGTGGGGGACCGCAGCCCTGTCCACCTAAGCCCCGCTCATCAACGAGTGATAACCTTATTCATTAATGTGCACATCCCTTCCTGTGGCGGGTTCCAAAGAGGGCGAATCAAGGGCATGAAGCCACTCCTGCAAGTGATTCCACTCAGCCGAGGATGCACCTCGCAAACATCAACAACCATCTCAACTCCAAGACCCCATACTCCAATCCACCAACAACAATCAATCAACAGCATTAATCAAATCAATTAATCACAACAATGCATTAAATTAATTATACAGTCAACTGAGTAGGGAAACCCTACCTTTTCACAATCCAAGAACACACAAGCAATCAATAGCGATACTCCATTACACCGTCACCTACACACGAATAATCATATACCATCACTATAAACCATTCCCCCAATTTAACCCAAATTAGGGTTTGCATAAATTCTAACACTAACAATGATAAACTGATTAGGAATACTAGAGACTTACTAACACATATGACACGGACAACGAGATCCAAAAGCTCACAATCGATCACCCTTGGCCTAGGAAAAGATGAAGATGATTAGAGAAGTTTAGAGCGTCGTTAGATTTTGTAAAATAATGATTTAGAACTTATTAGAAACTGCTCAACACGCTATTTATACTTCTATAATCATTTTAATCAAACCCGCAAAAATAATACCCGCCAGACCGGATACTCGGTCGATTATAAAGTATACTTGGCCGAGTATCCCTTACTCGGCCGAGTATCCCTTACTCGGTCGAGTATTACCATACTCGGCCAAGTATCCTGGACAGTAGCCTGACCAGAAACACACGACGCATTACTCGACCGAGTAAGCCTTATTCGGCCGAGTTACAGGACTTGGAAAAACTAGTATTACATTTTGTATGGAAGATGACCAGCTCTAATTTGTTTTTCTTCAGTGACTTAGCGGTTTGGTAAACAGGTCTTACCGTGAGTTGATGTTCCCTTTGTTGCCTGTACTTTTGCTGCTGCACTTTCGACTTCTACCCTCACATAATTCTCTTTTCTGATCTTTGATGTTGAAGCATGTTTACTTAAATAGCTTATACCATATACTTTGGATGTTATTCAATTTTAATGTTATATTTGACTTTAAATCTCAGTTTTGTTGTTGATAGCACTGGCACTGGCACTGGCACTAGCACTGGAAGGCCAATAGATGTGCTGGTTTTGAGTTTTAAAATGTTATGAATTTGTATGAACATTGAGGAGCGACTGATTATTACTCCCTCAGTCCCAATCATTTGTTTACTTTTCAATAAAATACCCCTCACAAAGAATATAAAAGGAAAACAAATGATCAGGATAGAGGTATTAGCTATTAAGATCTTGTGTTATGCATTGTGTTGTTGAAATGTTGCTGAATGATTCGGTGGGTGTAGCAGATAGTGGGTCTGGTATAATTTTCCTATTTTCATCTAACAGGCGGGTACAGGTCGATTATTGGTATCCATGATGGGTCGTGGGGCGGGTATGCTTATAGTTTACCTGTTCGACTATCCTCATTCCCCCAGTCCCCCACCCGGCCTTAGTGACATGCCATTAGATAACCTACATGCAGACTTTTGAAAGCGTAATTTTGTCCTTAATAGTCAATTTGACTCAAAAGTAAATGTGATATCCGTGATAAATTGCTTACGGTTTGAAATTTCAAGCGTCTTCTCGGAAAGAAAATATAGTTAATCTAAATAAAGAGAGAAAGGAAGCACGAGCTTTGGCTTTGTTCTTTTTAATACCGTTCCATGCTATCATTTTATTTCAGGATATCTAAGTTGTTTAGTCTTGTATAGCCAATAGTTATTTTGTGGAAACAACAACAAATTACGATCTGTATATGCTTGTGCGCATTTTTGTATAGTACCTGCTGATTATATATAGTACTATGAAATCGTAGAATGGATTTTGCCAATAGGTAAGTTATACTGTTGACATTAGTTGTTTGAACGTGTTCTTAAAATGAATACGTACCGAATCTAAATGAAAAGAGAAAGTCTTAGCTTTTGGCTCTGGTGATCTTTTTAATACCATCCTGTGCTATCAATTGTTTGGGGGTATCTCGGTTGTTTAATCTTATAGTCAATAGGTAGTTATACACAACAAATTGCAACTCTTTATGCTTGTATGATCGTTTGCGTAGTACTTGTTGAATGCTGATTGTATACTATTTTATGAAACTATAGAATGGATTTCGCAACCAAGTATGTTGTCATTAAAATCATGGGCTGCACAGGATCAAGGGGTCAGGTGACTCAAGTTAGGGTTAAGTTCTTGGATGACCAAAACTGTTTCATCATGAGGAACGTCAAGGGACCCGTCAAGGAAGGAGATATTCTTACTTTTCTTGAATCTGAAACAAATTTACTTAGGAGTCTCAAAAGGCGTGTTTTTTTCCATCAAGGCAACTGGTTATAAAATGATGCTTACTATGAGTATGCGCCTTTCTATACACTACCGACTTGCTTCATTCCGCTTAGAATTCCACCAAATTGGTTTAACTTTTTGTTTTTCCCTATAAATTACCGTGACTACTTATGTGTTACATTCCTGACACTATAAGACAAAACATGTGACATGATTTACACTTTTATTACACATTATTAACAATGTCATTTCGCCTTGTACTTCCACGCGCTCAATCTCGATTCAATTTCGTCTAGCATTTCACCAAATTTGGGCACCGCGCCCTATCGGGAGCGGTGCAACAAGTAGTAGATATGAAAAACTAAAATATAATTTGTTACTTAAAATTAAAAAGTAGATCTGAAAAATTCAAAATTAAAAAACATAAATTGTCAACAAAAAATTAAAATTAACACATAAAAACACTAGATCTAAAAATATATATATAACAAGACGAATTTAAACAATACGAGATTTGAAAAAATATAAAACAAAACAATATTTGAAATACAAAACGAAGGAAATCTGAAAAAAAAATAACAAAAATATCTTAAAAAACCGTACTTCGTCAACAAAAATTAACAATAAAAAAATATATATTAATAAGACGGATTTAAACAAGACGGGATTTGAAAAAATATAAAATATGCAAGACGAGAATTGAAACACGAAATCTGAAATTACACATAATGGGCATTGAAGTTACACATAAGGCCATTGAAGTTGCACATAAGACCATTGAAGTTCCACAAAATATATAACTAGACGAGATTTTGAATATAAAATCTGAAAAAAAAATATATAACAAGACGATTTTTTACCAGACGGGATTTGGAAAAATAAAAAACAAGACATTATTTAAAAAAAAAAGATAAAAACGAGATCTGAAATTAACAACAGTAGTCTTGATCAATAGGATCAATTCAATTTGTATTGCCATCTTACCATTGTCATGGAATGCAGCCGTCATACATCATGATCAAGGCTTTTGCCATCTCCAAGACAATTAGGTGGCCACTTGCCTAAATTATAGAAAACTTGATGCATTTCATATAAGAACACAGAGGCCTTCATGAAATGACGAAAGAACAAAAATCCAAATACTTCTCTTTTTGCTTATTTGTGGAGCAAACAATAGGAAAAGCAAACAACTAGCCGACAATAACAATAATAAATAAGATTTGAAAAAAAAAAGATCTAAGGAGAAGAGAAAGGCGCGGTCTGGTGGTGGAGGGAGACAGCAGGTAGCGTGCGCGGTTGTGACGAGAGGAGGAAGAATAAATCAAGGAGAAGAGATGGTGTCAGGGCTGGTGAGGTTATGGCGTTGGTTGGGGCGGCATATTTGGAATGTGGTAGTGAAGGAGAGGAGGTGTATCGGTTGTTGGAATATGTGTCCTCCGACAATAATGCGATCACAACTGTCGATCATGATGATCACATGTTTAAGTCTCATTTTAAGAATACAATTGGGAAGTAATATTTTACTGTCAACTGGTCCACACATATCGGTAATGATTGGCTGACTAGAGTTTGACATTACTGTCGTGCGACGGTGGTGATCAGTTGATCCCCTTAGGTCATACCTAAAGGGTAACACTGTTAATTGATTATTTAATTGATCGTATGACGATACGGGTTAATTAAATTACTTAAAATTGACGGACGATTTTGGAAGTAATATTTACGTATCTCATTATAATTTGATTAAATAAGATACGGTCTAAGTAATCGAATTGTTTTATTACTTAGATGAAATTATTGTTTACGGAAACAATTGAAACAGAATGAATTGATTATTATAAATACAGAATGTTGTAATTTATGACTCGGGATCCCATTACGGTACAAGTAATTATGAATTACTAGGTAAACTTTATAAGTGACATATTTTATTAATATGTTGATTTTTAATTGTTAAAAATACATTTTATATACCTAATGTCATGAAACATGTTACATGTGACAAATTGACAAAATAATATGTAAAATGGATTTTTCATTTTACACTATATGTGCCGAAAATTAGAAGGGAATATTAGGCTTATTTGTGTTAATAATGTTTAAGTGGAAGGCATAATCATAAGACCTAACATATAGCCTTACATGCCTATAATTCTTGGGAAGAATAGAAGCTCATGTATTGGCCATACCCACCCCTCCTACCCGGTTTTCCTAGTGAAAAAGGCCAAGGGTCTTTTGCTCATTTTATCTAATATTCACTACTTACAAACTAGTGAAATAATTCATTCTAATATCATCTAAAATATAGAGTTTTAGAGAGATAAAAATTATTTCTTCTTCTCCCTTCTCTTAACCGAAATTAAGAGACCAAAACAATATTTTGGGTCAATTTTATTTAAAATTAATATTGTTCTAGTATCAATAATATTAATTTTATTAAGAGGTTATCTTGGGTATTATTCTTTGGGAGGGATTCTATACTTGAATACTTTGTTCATCCAATATTTGGAGAGCTCAAGAACAAGTGAGTAGGAGAACTCACTTGTGCCCAATATTCCAAAATTTCCAATGTAAGAATGATGATTTCTTCTCTATATTTACTTATGTTTGCATGCATAAGATCTAATTAATTTTATGAAAAAATTAAATGGAACATATATGAATATGTTGAGCATAATGAGATATAGATTTCTAACAAGCGGTATCAAGAGCCTTAGGTTGTTTGCATGCAAATCGGTTATAGTTTTTCCGAGTTATACGATTAACATATAAAACTTGTAAATTTGTGTTTATTATGATATATCATGAAATCAATTATGCAGGTTAAAGTTTCTGATCCTAAAATGTATTTAAGATATTTTGGTTAATTTATGGATTTTTATTGTTCATTTTATATAATAATGGCATTAAAAAATGTGATTTTATGATAAAAATGTCATTTTCGGACTAAAATTAGCTAACTTCGATTTTTCCAGTGGTTTTTGGATATGTTTTCACATATATTATATTTAGATGACCTGTAAATTTTCATAATTTTATGAGTTCTTATGCTCGAAATATGGATTTTTCATGATAAAATCGAATTTAAATGATAAAATAGGTTAATATGAGAAATATTTCGAATCTGGTCATAGAAATTTAGTATGTTGTCACATGCAATTTTACAAGATGTGTGTAAAATAATAGGCTATAATGAAGTCTTTATGCATGATTTATGAATTTTTGATGAAAAATAGCATAAATAGTGACTTTAATTAGTGAATAATTGCTAAAACATACTTCATGACTAAGGAAAAACGTCACATGTTGAATTTTATTACCTATTTCAGATATAAAATTGAAAAGTTGATAAATATAATTTTTCTCATATTTTTATGGTTGTTATTGATAAATCCGATAAACCGCAACAATTGTTTTTCTTCGATGAATTTCGAAATTTTTAACCTAAGTTTTTGAATATTATGAGTGTCATGGTATTTTTTCAGAATGTTCATGAGTTTAAATTTCAAATTTTGAATTTATTTGAAATTTTTATGATTTATTTGAAGTTTATGGCTTTTATTGTAATTTTGAGTCCATTAATGAACAATTTTAAGAAATATAAGTTAATTATTGTCAATATGTTAGTGGAGACTAATTTTGAGTCCTAAGATGGTTAGGGTAATTAACTAATACATAAATGTGATTTTATGTAATTTATTGTGATTTTAAAAGGTTGAATCACGCAAATCCGTAAAAACCATTTAATATACGATATTGGCTCCTTAAAGGCGATTTAGCATAAAATTGGGCATGTTTATATATATTATAATGCTGTATTTTATTTATGATTGTCATAATTTTATTTTATGTAATTTTTGAATTATGTAATTTTTACTTAGTATGGCCTTAGTTTTTAATTGGTATTACCCGAAATGTATGGGAATATCGATTCGGTTGTAATTTATTGTGATCTCGTATCACCGTTTTGTAATTTAATAGATTTATTTTATTTTAATTACAAATGTATAATAGGAAATTATGTAATTTGTTATGTAATTTATTTATTCCGGAGTTCCTTGAAGACGGTGCCACTCAAGAAGGCGATCCATTAAAGACGGTGTTACCTCGAGATGCGTGCCAAAACCGAAGTTCAAGGGACCAATGGAGTTGGTTTCCGAATTTGTAATAGTTTATTAGATTTACTATTTTAGGAAGGCCATACTAGGATTTATTCACCGCTTTAGTTCACTTAAAACGTGATAATAAATTGACACGACCTCTCGCTATAAATAAACACTTGAGACATAGCCTTACCAAAAAGTAGAAACCATGAAAACCTATTTCGCGAGGGAGTGCACTCGGCCACCCCGGGGTACAAACCTTTTTACGTAGGGGAAGTGAGTGATAAATGTCTATCCACCGAATTCATGTTGATGAGGGTTTCATCGGCTACCCCGTGCCCAAGTTAATGTGAATTTGGATCATGGACACATTTATTTGAAATTTGGATTGACCTCAACGGAAGTATTCGTGACCGTAGTCGCATGTGTTCCGGGCTATAGATAAATATTAGAGCATGCATCGCTAAATCGCCATAATTAAAACATGCATTATCATTTTTATCGAGTATATTGACCGTGTCAAATACAATTATCGTAGTTCACCGCTTTAGTTCACTTAAAACGTGATAATAAATTGACACGACCTCTCGCTATAAATAAACACTTGAGACATAGCCTTACCAAAAAGTAGAAACCATGAAAACCTATTTCGCGAGGGAGTGCACTCGGCCACCCCGGGGTACAAACCTTGTTACGTAGGGGAAGTGAGTGATAAATGTCTATCCACCGAATTCATGTTGATGAGGGTTTCATCGGTTACCCCGTGCCCAAGTTAATGTGAATTTGGATCATGGACACATTTATTTGAAATTTGGATTGACCTCAACGGAAGTATTCGTGACCGTTGTCGCATGTGTTCCGGGCTATAGATAAATATTAGAGTAATTTTATAGACCGAGAGTTCTAAAAGTAGAATCGATTAAAGAGTTAGTCCACCGAGTTATATTGATAAGGGTTTCATCGGCTACCCCGTGCCCAAGTTAATATAAATTTGGATCTCGGAATCATTTATCAAGTTGGGTAGAGGTCATTAGATAAATGCAATAAAACTTGTTTAAATTATTTTTAACGAGTGTTATTATTTTGAAAACGACATATGTTTTATTCCTTCTAATTTTTGTTTTGTAGACCGTTTTTTAGTTCTCATAACAAATGGCCACTCCAAACACCAACGCCACACCTCTCACTAATGCTTCATGGCTCCGATCCTTCATGGATCGTTGTAAACTTGAAAAGAATGGGTCAAATTTCTCCGATTGGGATGCCCAACTCAAATTAGCCGCCCAAGGTGACGACAAGCTTCGTTACCTCACCGAGGCCTCTCCACCCGAACCTAATGCTAGGTCGAGTGCCGCTACTAGGGAAGCATATGAGGCTTACCACAAGGAGTCCGCCGCAATGAAATATGTGTTGATCTTTGCGATGGAGGCAGATCTCCAAAGGAGAGCCTTTAAAATGGGCACCGCTAATGATCTATTCCAAGCTTGTGACAATGTTTTCACAAACTCCGAGGATCGTCCAATATGAGGCGGGCGCGGCATTCTTTGATCTCGACTTTAAAGAGGGCCAAAAGGTTAGCCCTCACGTGCTCAAATTAATGGAGCTAGTCGAGACTTTGAAGATTCAAAAGGTTGAAATCCCCAAAGAGCTCATTGTAGATAGGATTCTACACTCCTTATCCAAAGTCAAGGCATATGTTCAATTCAAGGTGAATTTTAACATGCAAGACAAGGACGTGTCTTTTGAAGAGTTGCACAAGTTACTTGTGCAAGCCGAAAGAGACATGGGGTTAAATGTTAACCCACCTAAGGATGTGCTTAACATAAGCACTAAGAGCAAGGGAAAATTCAAGAAGAATGGGAAGAAGGGTAAGAAGCAAGCTCCCACTTTCACCAAGGCTAAGACTTTTGAAGCTAGCACTTCCAAGACCAAGAAGGGTCCTCTTGACAAATGCCATTATTGTAATGGCGTTGGACATTGGAAGAGGAATTGTTCCAAGTATCTTGGTGACATCAAAGCTGGAAAGATCACTCCAGTAGGTAAATGACTATCCTTTCTTTTATGTTTCTAATTCAACTATGGTATTGTGATACAAAGTTGTGATAATGTATCCCCTTTTTATTGTAAATAGGGCCTCCACTAAGCAAGGACAAGGGAAAGGAAAAGCAAGCTTGAGAAACCATCAAGAAGCTAGGAGTAGCTTCCATGAAGCTTGGCTTTTTATTGTCATATTTTAATTTATGTTTCGGATTTTTAGAACCTTTTTATTTCCGTGTTCGACATGGAAATGTTTGATCCTTTCTAAACAATTGTTGTATTTTGGATTATGGTGGCTTGGTTTGCAACCCAAGTCACCCGTTTTATCGTATTTTTCTTGTTCTAAAAATTCGTCTATATATGCTTGCACATAGAAACATATGATCATCCACTTAAAGTGATCTAATAGACAACTACAATGATGGGATTCATTATATGTCCACAAGCTTAAGGCTTGTGTATGATCAATTATAAAATGATGATTGAGTTGATGAACTCTATTAAAGGAATGTCTATCACCAAGTACACTTATCAAATCTAAAACTATTAGTCAACCTATGAGATAGTCCTCCTTATACTTCAAAAATCATTATTTGTGTCTCATAAGCTATCTTTGAATCTCTAGTGTATTTATTCTAAAGATAGAGTGGGAGAAAAATGAAGACACAAAGAACACAAAGCAAATTTGTATACTTGTGTATATGAGATCTACGCAAGAAAGAATGATTTGTAAACACAAGGAACACAAAGCAAATTTGTATACTTGTGTATATGAGATCTACGGAAGAAAGAATGATTTGTATACCTATATATAAGTGTACACGAATAGATGAGATCTATGGTCTCGAATAGATGAAATCTACATCACAAAAGAGACCAAGTGAAGTAATCAAAAGAATATGTTCTCAAGATTACTACACGAGGAGACCAAAAGAAAGTTTTGGAAGAAGAATGACTAATTTAAAGTCTTAACAAGAGATTTGGCTAGTTTATGAGCAATTTTTTGAGCAATAGTTTCAATATTGATATTTACTTAAGAGCCTAAATAAAACAAAGTTGCATCCTCAAAAATAAATGTGATTTATGACTAAAAGTTGCAAAGAATGATATGCCGATATCTACAAAAGCTAAATTAATTGTTAACCATGCTAGTGTCATTACTTCACCTCATTATGAAAATGAAATGGTTAAACTTCCTTCCAGAAAAGGGTATTTTGAGAAGGACGTATATTAAATGAAATTCACATTTAAATAATGACATTGCTACGCATCATTATAAAATGAATGAGTTAGAGATTAAAATCTCTTTTCATAAGTTTAAGATTAAATCCTTTTCAAAATAGGTATTTTGAAAGGATATGCTGGGAACATATATGGTTTTATCTTAATAACTTGGCAAAGCAAAATATATTTCAATTCTTGAAATATTTCGATTGAGTAGTCAATTGCGAAATATGTGGGATTAAGTGGGAGTTATAAATTGTCATGTGAAGACATGGAATTTAGTGGGAGCAATCATCTTGTAAAAATTTATAACTCATTACTCATTGAGAATGACGAGCTAATACTATCTTTCACAAAGAAGTATTTGAGTTTTCAATTCTGGATGAAAATGGACTATGATGAATCCAATCACATCATGAGATGTTGGATAGGTATTGAGATATACACATCGAATCAACGAGAAACGTAGGTTATTCATGTCAATGAAAATGGAATTGCCATTAGCAGTCATGGTCGTTCATTGAACCTAAGAATGGTTGATCACATGATTATTAGTTACTAATGTTTCCGTCATTAGAATAATCATTCACATGTCCAATAATCAATCATATGCATAAGAGCATGATGAATCATTGGCAAGCCATAGAAGAATCGTCATGAATTCTCGAGGAGAACTAATGAGCGATTCCAGTGATGGACAGAACACTCTGTTATGTGCCAAGAGTTTGCACATATTGAAGTTCGATCACACGAAAGGATTTATGAAAATCCTAAGCTATTCAAGCTAAAAGGAGAAATAAGAAGCTTTGAAAAATACTTAGTTGAAGTAAGAAGTTACTCAAAACTGATATTTTCTAATATACTAGGACTTATGAAGAAGTGCTAGGCTAATCATCTTGACAAATGTTGCAAGACTCTACAAAACGTATACCTAGTGCATAGTGAGTTGGTAGAACACTTGACCAGTGCAAGTTATATCATCCACCACAATTCGTTGGTTATGTGATAAACAACAAGAAAGTTCTTTCAAGATAAAGAACGCAAACCTAGGTTGGGAACCTATATGTGTACTTGGTAAGGTTCATGCTATGAAAGATAACATGAATATAAAGGAAAATGCAATATAAGATGTTTGAACACATGGACACTTGGTATGTTAAACTTCTATTGCAATCAACTAGTGTTTAAACACTTTCGATATACATCACAAGGTTATAATATGGTATTGACTACCCGAATGTGATGTCGACATTTGTCGTTTGAGTTATTATTAACTCACTTTATACATTGTTACTTCCAAACGGGTTGTAGAGACAATTGAACCCCGTTAAAGTGAACACGGATTAGCATTGTATTCGCCCATAGTTACTTGCATAAGGTGACGTCTCGAAGTGACTAGAGTGTGATGCGATTGATGGCAAGTTCAAGTGCCATGAAGTTATGTGAGATGACTAGTCGATCACATATGCAGACTGTTGGGAACACCTTGTCGGGCCTTATGACCGCTTATAGAGTTTTGGTAAATTTATATAGCCTGGTCGTGGCGAGAGCTACTATAGTATTCTAATGAGTCGATTCTTTTGACTAAAGACCATTCGCCTAAGATGGCACGATTTGATTAACTTTGATTTGTGTTCTGCGACCTTCGTAAATGGGGTCAAATGGGCATATTTTGGGTTATGATGGCAGTGGCTAGTCGAAGGGAATGAGTGCGATAGGAATTGTCCACCCTAGTCGGGGTTATAAAATATCTCGGGGCCACTCGAGGAGTAATGAAGCGGAAATGCGTGGCCACGCTCGGAAGATATCTATGGTAGATAAATCCGGTCAATCAGTTGTTCTCCAGATCGAGGAAACCACTCTCAATATGATCACTTGCAAGTACGACCTGAAAGACACCTTGCATTGAGTGGGAGATAGTAATAGGACAAGAGAATTGGTGACGCACACTTGTCGAGGACAAGTGGGAGATTGTTGGAATATGTGTCCTCCGACAATAATGCGATCACAACTATCGATCATGATGATCACATGTTTAAGTCTCATTTTAAGAATACAATTGGGAAGTAATATTTTACTGTCAACTGGTCCACACATATCGGTAATGATTGGCTGACTAGAGTTTGACATTACTGTCGTGCGACGGTGGTGATCAGTTGATCCTCTTAGGTCATACCTAAAGGGTAACACTCTTAATTGATTATTTAATTGATCGTATGACGATACAGGTTAATTAAATTACTTAAAATTGACGGACGATTTTGGAAGTAATATTTACGTATCTCATTATAATTTGATTAAATAAGATACGATCTAAGTAATCGAATTGTTTTATTACTTAGATGAAATTATTGTTTACGGAAACAATTGAAACAGAATGAATTGATTATTATAAATACAGAATGTTGTAATTTATGACTCGGGATCCCATTACGGTACAAGTAATTATGAATTACTAGGTAAACTTTATAAGTGACATATTTTATTAGTATGTTGATTTTTAATTATTAAAAATACATTTTATATACCTAATGTCATGAAACATGTTACGTGTGACAAATTGACAAAATAATGTGTAAAATGGATTTTCCATTTTACACTATATGTGCCGAAAATTAGAAGGGAATATTAGGCTTATTTGTGTTAATAATGTTTAAGTGGAAGGCATAATCATAAGACCTAACATATAGCCTTACATGCCTATAATTCTTGAGAAGAATAGAAGCTCATGTATTGGCCATAGCCACCCCTCCTACCCGGTTTTCCTAGTGAAAAAGGCCAAGGGTCTTTTGCTCATTTTATCTAATATTCACTACTTACAAACTAGTGAAATAATTCATTCTAATATCATCTAAAATATAGAGTTTTAGAGAGATAAAAATTATTTCTTCTTCTCCCTTCTCTTAACCGAAATTAAGAGACCAAAACAATATTTTGGGTCATTTTTATTTAAAATTAATATTGTTCTAGTATCAATAATATTAATTTTATTAAGAGGTTATCTTGGGTATTATTCCTTGGGAGGGATTCTATACTTGAATCCTTTGTTCATCCAATATTTGGAGAGCTCAAGAACAAGTGAGTAGGAGAACTCACTTGTGCCCAATAATCCGAAATTTCCAATGTAAGAATGATGATTTATTCTCTATATTTACTTATGTTAGCATGCATAAGATCTAATTAATTTTATGACAAAATTAAATGGAACATATATGAATATGTTGAACATAATGAGATATAGATTTCTAACATCGGTTTGGTGGGGTGAAGGATGAGGTGTGGCGGTGGGGTGAGTGGTGGTGGCTGGTGGCTGGTGGTGTGGGGTGAGTAGTGGTGGTTGTCGGTGGTTTTGGGTGAGTGAGGGAGGAGAGTATTTTTTTGGTTTTGTTTTTTTTGTTAGATGAGAGAAACGAAATGGTTTTGTTTTATGAGAGAAATGAGAAAATGTGAGATATGAGTTGTAGAGGGAGGGGGGTTTGTGATAATGAGAGGAGGATGAATGATTAGTGAGGGAGAAGATTAAGGAGGTGATTAGAGGAGATGAATTTGTGGCCATCCGATTATCCCTCCATCCCCTTCATCCAAATGCCCTTATAAGGAATTAGGGACTCAATGGATGTAAGAGATTTAGGATAACTCACCAGAGAGAGAGAGAGAGAGTCGGGATCCGGTGAGAACTCTTAAATATTTGAGGATTGAGTAACGAATAAAATATCACTCGTTCTTCTAAACAATATCACTCGCTAATAGGTAAATAAAAAAACATAATCAGCGTCGATCAAAAGAATAACGCGTTACATTTTTTTTACTATACACTCTCTCTCTCTCAAACTAAAGCAAACGAGCTTTCTCTTTCTAAAACTGAATCAAAAACGACTCAAACGAGGGATTATATGGGCAAATCACTCAAAATTACGAGGGAATACCGATCATTCTTCAATATAATTCCGTTTTGAGCAGAATTCAGGTACAATTTTTGCCTTAATGCTCTCAATTTTAACAGATTCTTTACATTTGATTATACTACTCTGCTCGAAAGAATAAGAACGTAAAGATTGAATAATGTTTAGCGATTTTAACAAATTCGTTACATTTGATTATACTAGGTGTAATTTAGGCATTTTAATTTGCAGTATTAATTCTGTTCGTATTGTATTAGCATATGATTGTGATGTGAAAAGGTGATTATAAACCATAGTGATTTATGTATTTGACTACTTGTGGCTAGAAGTGGAGCGATAAATTGAGTATTCCGTCGTAATTAATTCTTGAAGTTATGTTATTGATTAAGAAGTTGTGAATCGAATTAGAAATCTAGAATTATAAGTTTTGGTTTCATGAATGAAATTGTTTGTCTCTGAATGAGTTTTGGAGGAAAAAGGAATCAGAAGGAAAGAGTTATCTGATACGGTTGCTGCTATCTAGTGTAGAATTCCGTTATATAATGAAAATCTCTCTCCTTTTGTGTCATTATCATTTGTCAAGTAACTATGGAGTACCACAAATACGTGAATTAATATGTAAACCTCTGATAAGCGAACTAGTAAAACTTCTGTTACTACAATTTGCTACGGAATGCCTAATATTTGACCTGTATCAGTTTCAGAATTATGACTGTCTTCTGATTATGTCTTAATTCACATTGGATCCTTGAATTTGGGATGTCGCTTCTGATTGTTCATATTAGTACAATCAATCTTGTATATTTGAGATTAATCCTGTGAATTAACTATGCCACTGAGATTCAATTACGAGTATCTGACCGGGTGTTGAATCAGGTGTAGGATTCACTATGAGAAGCTAATTGTCGAGTGTTCCCTGATATATTATTTATCGTTTCTAAGTTTGCGGCTGGATGTTTGTAGACTGCTCCCTTTGTTATTACGGAGTATTTGGTTCTTGATTTACCTCTAATTGAATCCTTGACTAACATGTTCATCCTCTCAGCTCCTATCTTCTACTTTATCTGATTGATCTAACCACATAGGGCCTTATGGGTTCCATTCTCCGCTTATTGTTTGCTTCTAAGTGCAATGTGGAACTGAAGTATTACTATTGCAGGAATATATGATGAGAAAACGGAGTGCAATCTAATCATCCTTTTCTTGGCCAATTTGGAGCATGTTGGAGATACAAGATAACCCAAACAGTATATGAACCGATCCGACAGGTTCCTCGTATCAATCATTCACGGGAGGTATATTTTATGCACTAAATATGGGTGAAAATGGGTTGGGCTATGCCGCCAGTCAGTGTGTCATTTAATGTGCCACACTCAGTTTTTGTCAAAAATCACACCTTATACAAAATAATAGCACTATTTCACAAGTGCTTTAAATGATTCTCCAATTTTGTGATACTATGAAACAATATCAGAACCATTAAAATAAAATACCACAAGTCCTTAGAAACAATATCACAGTTTTGTTATTAATGTGTTAAACTTACTACTGACATTATGTTTTTGTTCTTTGTTTTCTTTTTCTGCAGATTTTTTCACGTGCGGATGTTGATTAAGAGCTTGTGTGCATGCTGAGAAAGTATATATTACATCATCAACTTAGCAAAATCATCTCTTTTTTACTCATTATACACACATATACAAATTGTTTTATGCTTAGATGTAATTCCAAATGGTAACAAATTTGTATTCTTTCTCTATTTTTGGTTAACAGTATCATAAAACTTAAGAATCAATAATATAGTGTTACCAAGATTTGCCTTTTTTATTTTGCAATATCACACGTTATTGTAAACAATATCACACTTCAATTGAAACAATATCACCATTCTTCTGAGACAATATCATCACATCACGCTTAATTGTAGACAGTACCCCTTGTGTGATATTGTTATACAATATCACATGTGCTTATAAACAATATCAGTCTGTATACAATTGTTGATGACCGAGTGCAGGGCTTTAATAAACTTGGTAAAATGAATAAGCCGTTGTTCGTTTGGACTTAAAAACCCTAATGAGAGGCGATTTTGAGGAGATCTTGGAGACGACTTGCAGCCTCAACTAGGGCTTGATTTCTCTTCATTATGGCTCGAAATTCTGCAAAGAAATCAAGTAACAAGAAATCTATGATTACTAAACGTGCCAAATTTAATAAAACAAAGAGTAGCAACCGTATTGAAGGGAAGAAACAGGGACCTTCGGAGAATGATGTGGTACGTACAAAACCTATGCATGAGGTTAATGGAGTTCCGGGACTGTCTTTTGATGATGAAGAGACACTGCTTTGAAAATACTCGGTGGGTACAAAGCGAGATAAGCAAAGCGGATTTAATCGTGCAAATCGTAACATGACTGAAACAGAGGTTCCCTCTGTTTTGGAGCAACAATCAAAGGCTCGCAACACAAATCCTTGTTTTCCAAGGAAGATGTGCGAGGAGGAGGTAGAATATTGGGGTCAAGCTGTGATATGCTTTGTTTTAGGTGCCAATCCTCCATGGGAGGTCTTGGAAGGATTTATTCATCGTATATGGAATAAATATGGCATTGATAAGATTTCCTTCTTACCAAATGGTATATTTTTGGTCCGGTTTAAAGAAATGAAGAATAGGGATGCAGTCTTACAGGCTGGATACCACATGTTTGACAATAAACCGTTGGTGATTAAGCCATGGCAAAGTGATATTGATCTGTTGAAAGAAGAGGTTAAAGTGGTACCAGCTTGGATGAGATTATATGGTTTGCCTTTGAAATTTTGGGGTAAATGTTTACCCAAAATAGCTGGTCTAGTTGGTCCTTTTGTTAAAGCTGATCAAGCCACAGAGGAGAAAACTAGGTTGGGATATGCTCGAGTAATGATTGAGTTGAATGTAGGGCATAAGTTTCCAACTAGTGTGCAATTCAAGGATGAGAATGGTATTTTATTGAAGATCAAAGTGGAATATGAATGGAAACCGAGCATTTGTTTGAAGTGTAAGGGCATGGGACATGAAACTAATGAATGTAGGAGGACTCATACCAAACATGCACCCAAACCAACTGGGAAGATGGTTTGGAGACAGGTCCCTAAAGTCACTAATGTTTTATCAGACAAGGATTACCCTGTGCTACAACCTAAAACTCCAACAAAGACTCAGACTGAGGAGATTGAGGAGAGTGACCAGGATGATATTATTGATGATGTTATTGACCTTGATGCTATTGAGAGAGAACAGAATCAGGTGACACAAACTGGTGACCCTCCCAAACAACCTGTTTCTAATGAATAGCATAGGTTTTTGGAACGTGAGAGGTCTTAATAATGTAAATAAACAGAAGTTGGTTAGATGTTTTATGAATAATCACTCAGTAGGCCTGTTTGGTTTACTTGAGACTAAAATAAATGGTACTAATGTGAGTAATATTTCTCTCAACATGTTTGATGGTTGGTGTGTCACTACCAATTGTCATACACACAAAGGAGGAAGGGTGTGGCTGTTATGGAAGCCTCAGTTGTTTGATGTGTGGGTGTTGCATTATGACCCTCAATTTATCCATGCTAAAGTTCGCATCAAAGCTACTGCGAAATGCTTCTTTCTAACTATGACATATGCATTTAATGAAGGAACTGACAGAATTGGATTATGGAACTGGTTGAATAGCTATGCTGCTGGATGTAATGAACCTTGGGCTATTGTAGGTGATTTTAACATAGTGATGAATCCTGATGAAAGGCTAGGTGGTCAGACTAAGCCTGAAGACATGGAAGCTTTTGTGGATTGCATGAATAATTGTGATATGGTAGATATTCAGGCAACTGGTGCTTTCTTCACTTGGACGAATAAACAAGATCATCTGCATAGGAAATATAGTAGGTTGGACAGGTTTCTCATCAATTCTTCTTTGGACTACCATGTTTCTGAAATGGTTGGGCACTTTTACCCTGAAGGAGTGATGGATCATACCCCTTGTGTTGTTTATAATAACAGACTTACTTCTCTGAAGAATAGGAGCTTCAAATATTTTGCTATGTGGAGTGGGGCTGTCGAATTTTTGCCTAAAGTTCAGGAGATTTGGGGCAGGAATATCTTAGGCACAAAGATGTTTTGTATAGTTAAAAAACTTAAGGAGTTGAAGCCTGTCCTTAAAGAATTGAACAAAAATTGTTATCGACATTGAGGTTCAAACTGTGGAGACCGAGAAAGCATTGAATGATATTGGTGCGATTAAGTGGGAACCCTACTAGTACTGATCTGATTAACAAGGAGATTGATGTTATGGCCAAACTCAGGAAGCTTCGTAAGGACAGAGACAGTTTTTTACAACAGAAAACCAAGGCTCAATGGTTAGAGGGGGATACAAACTCAGCATATTTCCATGGTATTATCAGGAAAAAGTGCTTGAGAAACACTGTCATTCAGATTGAAGATCAGCATGGTGTAGTTTGTTCTGAGAGTAGTAGCATACAGAATGCATTCCTGGAATATTATAAAGGGCTCCTGGGCAGTAAAAAGAATACTGAGGATGTGAGGGATGATGTTTTGGCTTATGGGAAGGTCTGTACTGTGGAGCATGTTGGGATTTTATCAAAGCCAGTGACCTATGAGGAAGTGAAACAGGTGGTTTTCTCCATACCCATTGATAAAGCACCAGGACCTGATGGATTCTCAAGTGGTTTTTTTCGAGATGCGTGGAGTGTGATTGGACAAGATGTGTGTGAGGCAGTCAAGGATTTCTTTGCAACTGGTAAATTACTTGGCCAGGTAAATGCCACTAATGTATGCCTGATCCCCAAATGTGAGAGACCGACTTCAGTGAAACAATTCAGGCTCATTGCCTGTTGTAATATGCTATACAAGATCATTTCTAAACTCCTATGCAACAGGTTAGCTCTAGTTTTGCCAGATATTATTCATGAATGTCAGGGAGCATTTGTTCAAGGGAGGTCCATCATTGAAAATGTTCTGATTTGCCAAGATATTGTCCATCAGTACTCCAGGACAAATGTGTCACCCAGATGCCTGTTTAAAATAGATTTACAAAAAGCATATGATACAGTTGAATGGGATTTTGTGGAGCAAATGTTGGTTGGTTTGAAATTTCCTACACATTTTATCAGTCTGATCATGGCCTGTATTCAATCCACTTCTTTTACCTTGGTCTTGAATGGGAATAATTTTGGTTATTTCAAAGGTATGAGGGGTCTGCGTCAAGGTGATCCAGTGTCTCCTCTCATCTTTACAATTTGTATGGAATACTTGACAAGACTCATTAAGTTTGCTACAGCAAGATGGGCTTTTCATTATCATCCTTTATGTAAGGGACTCAAGCTCACCCATCTAATGTTTGCAGATGACCTGTTGATGTTCAGTAAAGGGGATGCTCCTTCTATCCTCTTACTCTTGAAAGCTTTCAGTTCATTCTCTAAAGCATCAGGATTAAGTATGAACAATAGTAAGTCAGAAATATTTTTTAATGGGATGCAAGGGGAGTTACAGCAGGATATCCTTGCTGTGTCTGGTTTCCAGGAAGGCACAATGCCTTTTAAATATCTGGGAGTGCCCATACAGCCAGGGAAAATGAGTAAGAAGGACTGTCAATGCCTGATAGAAAAAATGGTGACAAAAATAAGGAGTCTGGGAGCAAAGAAGCTATCTTATGCAGGAAGAGTGGTTCTAATAAACTCAGTCCTTAATACCCTGTACAACTATTGGGCTGCCATGTTCATTATCCCAAAGAGTGTGATCAAAAGAGTAGAGGCTATATGCAGGAATTTTTTATGGAGCAGTTCATCTGAATACCACAGGGTTCCTTTGATTGGTTGGGATAGAGTAACTCTGCCAAAGGGAGAAGGAGGTCTGGGTATTAAGCGAGAGATGTGGAATGTTGCATCAGTGGGCAAATTAGTGAACTGGTTGTATATAAAGCCTGATAGGCTTTGGATCAGATGGGTGGCTAGTGTGTATTTAAAAGGAGCTGAATGGCATGATTATACTCCTGGCAATGACACTCCCTGGACCTGGAAGAGCATATGCAAGGTGAAGGAAAAGTTTAAGAATGGCTTTCATGATAATATTTGGATCTCTTCGAGCAAGGGATACTCTATCAGTAATGGTTATGAATGGTTGTTGGGTCAGCATCCCAAAACTACCTGGTCTACTCTTGTTTGGAACAATTGGAACATCCCAAAACACTCTATGGTTGCTTGGATGATTATGCAAGATGGACTAAACCTGAAAACCAAGCTACATGCTATTGGTTTGTGCCACGATGAGGATCTGTATCTTATGTGGGGAACAGCCTGAGACTAGTAATCACTTATTCTCAGAATGCAGGTTCACTAGTAAGGTGAAGGATAGAATTGCAGAATGGATAGGTAAGCCAATGCCTGACCTTAATGCATTACTTCTATCTGCAAACAAGAACAGAATGCAATGGAAGGCCTTTGCGTGTGTCCAAGTAGCTTTTTGGTACATCATTTGGTTTCAAAGAAATAGTGCAAGACATCAGTTGTGTGTTCAGAGACCTGACATTGTAGCACAGCAGTTGAAGCAGCTTATTCAGAAGAGAGTACGTAGCAAACTGGGTAATCTAGGAAGCAATGGTGCCATTGATTGGCAGGCAAGCGTTGGTTTTGTATGCTAGACTGTCTTAGTTGAGATTCGAACTTTGGCCGTGTATGTATGATTGGTTTTTGATATATTAATATACTCACATTTCACCTAAAAAAAAAATATCAGTCTGTATACAAAACATGACATATTAACATTGACACTAATGATGGGTTAAGAGAAAGTAGTATATGGCACAAGCTAGGAGAATTCAAATGCTAGTTTAGAGCAAAATAGCAATACTAGTGTCATTGTCGACGGCAAAATGAGCAAACCTGACATGTACTCACAACCATTAATACAACACCTAATGACCTTGACCAAAAATTTACGAGAAGCGAATAGTAAAGCAATTGATAAACTTAAGAAAATCGGATATTTTAACTTTAGAACAAATTTTTCATTGTTGGGGATCACCAGTATTCCGCTGCCACAACCCCCCTCACTCCAAGCCTCCAATACTGCCATAGGACGATTTATCTATCAAAACCTAGCAAATCTAAAAAAACAGATTTAGCAGCACATTCTTCTGCCTTGAGTAGTTGGAAGTGGATTGTTGTTTGTTCATTTGAAGTGGATTGAGTTTTCTAGCAGTTAAAAGCAGGCAAAGAAACTGGGTTGGGGTGTTTCCGGTTGCTCGAAATTTAGCAGCACATTCTTCTGCCTTGAGTAGTTGTTCCCCTTTCTGTGCTTCAATCATTGCCCTCTTCTCTTCTGCTAATTTGTGAACTTCTGCCACCTTGTTTTTCATCTTTTCAGCATATTCTGCCTTCTTTTTCTCCAGTTTTCCCTGTGTTTATTACCGTTTGAGCAAATATTATAATGGGATACTTCAAAGTTCAAACTAATCTCAATTTAGGACGCATAAGAGAATTTTGCAAAATTTCATATGAGACAGGTCTCATCATAACATTATTACAAGGCTGGCCAATACACGAATTAAATGGGGTGATTACCTTTTGATTTAGTAGCTTATAATTATCCACAACTATGGAAAGCATCAATGGTATCACACCTCCATTTTTCTGAGCTCAGCTTCTATAGAAGCTTTCTTGTTGGTTTCCCAAAACTCTATATCAGACAGTTTCTTGCATGCTATATTAAAATCAAATGGGACATTTGGGATGGATCTAGTAAACGAAAAGGCTTAAAAAGGAATTGTTTTGTACCTCAGTCGTAGCATATGTAGAAGCCTTAGGTATCACATAACTGATGTTTTTTTCGTGAAATCTCTACAAGAATATTAATATATTGATCAAGTTGAAATCTAGCACTAAGGGAAGAGAAATAGGCGTAAGGCCAGTTCGGTATGTGTTCTTAATTTACAGTTTTTACCTTCCTCTATTGCGTCCTTCACGCTATTCATTCTAAGAAGAGCTCTCGTAACATCTTCTTCAACAGCAGAACGAGAAGGCGTGACAGGGTGAAACCTGATCTTGACTGTTGAATTCAGTTTCCATCTCGTCTTGCTCCCCCTCATCTTTACTATTTGTAACCTTTAAATCAGATTGCACCTCTCCATCATTCTTATCTCCACTGTCAGAATCCAATCCTTCGCCCTAATCAGGCTCTCTTCACAAAGAAAAAGGAAGCATTGTTTTCATGTCAGCACTCTTTTAAGGAAATCATTCTCTTCAGTAAGTAAGGATCACACACATTAGCAGACTATTTCAAATTTTGAAAATAACTAATTTGTATAATAATGTATGTATATAGCAAGAATTCAACAGGGTAATAACTCGTACCCTATAGATTTAATAGCATAGCTTTACATGTATCAAATAGGAAGAAACCATTCTAGTTCACAAAAGAAATGTTATATCCCAAACCATTTCGACAATACTACCAATCTAGTTTCATAAATGTAGCAATAATTATACCATCACAATAAACATCATGAAAATGCTATATAACACTATTTCCATTACCTTTCTGATTGACTAGAAGACTCGGATATTGAATGCATCGAAAATTAATCCTCAGTAAAGGACGAAACATTCAAAATCTAATCAGGAGGTGACCAATCAATCTTAGGAAACCCCGAATTCTTACCCTCCCCTTACCTCACAAACCTCTTCCTCATCAATATCCTATGAATAGAAAAAAAAACCACAGGATAGAAAACTAAATTAGGGGAAACGCAGGACGATGACAACAAATTAGGTCAAACAAAACTAAAACATCAAAATCACAATAAATTTAGATGAAATTGAAAATCGATATATAAAATAACAAGACACGCAATAATATGACTACTAAGGAACTAGTAATTACAAATATATGTATGAAAAATAACAATTACATGCAAACAAAGTTTTAATTACGAATTAAATAAGTAGTAGAAGTACCTGACATTGCGATTATGATTGAAAGAGTATGTTCATTGACGAGAAATAGAAGAACGACAAATATATAGCTGAGATTGAACTCAAAATCACAAAATAGAGCGTATGAAAATGGCGGATTCCATTAAAGAAGGAAAAGAAGAGAGAACGTAGAGAGAGAAATAAATCAGGCGATAGTGAATGAATTTGTTGGGGGAAGGGGTATATATGCGCGCGTCGAAATGACAAATTTACCCTTAATGATCCGCAAACAATAGGGAGGGTTGGATCTCTTAGATCTGACGGCTTGTATTAATCCTCAATCCTCAAATATATAACTCATACTCACATGATCTCATTCCTATATATATATATATATATATATATATATATATATATATATATATATAGCATAAATTTTTCGATCGATATTAGAGAGTTCAATATTTTTAGAATTCCAATGATTTAATTTAAATCAAATATTAATAAAATTATCCTAACAAGAATAGATTTTTAAACAAATTTAATAAAATTATCCTAACAAAAGTAGAAATATTAATAAAATTTCTTACGATTTAATACAAATTTTGATTAGCTCAAGATTAATAAACTATAAATGTTATTAAAACATATATCTTCTTTTTATATGTTTTATATATACGTTTCATAGGTTGTTGTCCCGTACACTACACCACTTGACCATTGTTATATTTATTGTTATATATATGTTGTGTTTGATTTTCATCTTCTTCTATTCATTATGCCGCTCAACGACATTAGTCTTATTGTTGTAGTTGGTTGATTATTTACCTATTTGATACCAATATATCATTTTTCATGAAGTGTCTTTATTAATTCACGGTTTGCTTCTATTAGCGTACCCCGTGCATAAAATACATACAAGCAAATGATGATACAAAATTTAATTATATATATTAACTATAAACTATGCACTTGTAAGTAGTAAGGAAAAGGCAATTGGGATATCTTTCAAATCCCATGGATGAAATTAATTCACTAAAATTCACCTACAATTACAATCATATTTTTACATTTGTGGAGTATATATATATATATATATATATATATATATATATATATATATATATATATATATATATATATATATAGAGAGAGAGAGAGAGAGAGAGAGATTGGATTTGGTGATTTTGGTTCTTATGGTGAGTTGTGAGTTGGGGAATCTCAACCACTAGATTATATTAGAGATTAGAGATGAGTGGCCAAGATCAAATCTTACATGTCATATAAAACCATTGTCATTTACTTATTTTCTCTTTTTTCTAATGTTACTTTTTTTTTTTTACTTTAATTTTTTTTTCTCTTTTTTTTTTTACCTCGTGTTATTATGTTTTTTTTTACCACTTTGATTTTTGTTTTCTCTTATGTTTTTCTTTAATTTACTCATTATGTTACCTTTTTTTCTTTTTCTTTTTGTACCGGATTTTTTTTACTTGAAATTTTTTTACTCTTATTTTTTTTACCTCGTGTTATTATGCTATTATTGTGCTTTTTTTTACCTGGATTTTTTTTACGACTTTGATTTTTTTCTCTTTTTTTTTTTTTTTTTACCACATGTTATTGTGTTGTTATTGTTATTCCACTGTTATTGTGATGTTATTCTAATGTTACTTTGATTTTTTTTACGACTTTAATTTTTTTTCTCTTTTTTTTTACCATATGTTATTGTGTTGTTATTATTATTCCGCTGTTATTGTGATGTTATTCTTGTGAATTTTTTAGGACTTTGATTTTTTTTTTTCTTTTTTTACCACGTGTTATTGTGCTGTTATTCTACTATTATTCTGCTGTTATTGTGATGTTATTCCGGTATCACTTTGATATTTTTACTACTTTAATTTTTTTTTACTACTTTGATTTTTTCTCTTTTTTTTTTTTATTACATGTTATTATGCTGTTATTCTATTGTTATTCTGGTGTTATTGTGATGTTATTCCGGTGTCACTTTGATTTTTTTACTATTTTGATTTTTTTACTTTTATTTACCATGTGTTATTGTGCTGTTATTCTAGTGGTATTGTTATTCCGTTGTTATTGTGCTGTTTTGCAGAATCCGACTACATAGACAAGCAATAGTTTGATTTTACTTTGTTAAAAGACCAAATGTTCTATACTTTCCAACAGTACACATCAAATAGACTATGCTTCAGCACCTTTGGTGCTTCAGCTGGCGTACATTGAGCTAGGCTAGACCTATCAGCAATCGAACCGACACAGAAAGATATAGTCTAGCCTACGCTTGTGATCTTTCTTTGTCGGTTCGATTGCTGATAGGTCTAGGCGTCTAGCCTAACTTCAGAAATCAAACCCGCCAACATCAGCCTGCATCAACAAACAATCAAACATGCTCAATTCGGAATCGAGCAGCCTGCATCGATAAGACAACATTAATTGTTGATTTGCTTCTCAAATAAGCCAACAATCAAACATGCTCAATTGATGTCCATTTCATTCTTTCAGTGCAACAAAATCTCGAGCTCGAAATCCGACCCTGTTTCACGCTACAAGAGAGCCCAAGCTCAAGCCATTAATTGCTGATTTGCTTCTCAAATAACCGTGACCAGCTGCCTAGCATTGAGAACGGACTGAGTATCAAAACTCGAGCATTGCCATCGTCATCACCACCGAGCTGCAACTCCGTCATCATCAATTTGCAGCAGCTTACCCGAGCTCACCCAACAACTGCAACTAACAATCCAACCAACTCAAAGAACAACGATCATGGAGCAATTCCGAATATGCGCAACCAGAGTTCAACCATCAATTTAATTCAACTCGACATCAATCAGCCATCGCTGATTTAACCCGACCAAGTCGACCACCATTAAATTCCGTCAACAATCGACCGAGGAAATATGATCCAAACTTAGTAACTCTTCCTCGACGCTCATCTCCCTGGCTTTGGCTATAATTTACGACACCTTATTATCCTTTTCGCAAGCCTTTCCAAATTTCCTTATAATTCTCAAGTAAATGCAGCGCTGTTGCAACAGCCATTTCCATGTCTTTCTTCATAAGCGCTTTGAACTCTTCCATAGTTTCCACTACAAGCTTCTCCAACACTAGACCAACTTCATTATCCTTATTCTCCGCATCAGAATTTTCCCCATTATTACCAGCCGTTCTCTTCCGTTCTCCTATATTTTTCATCACTTTCACCACCAAATCACGCATCCCACCATCGTCTTCAATAAACTTTTTGAGATCATCCTTGATCAATTTCAACATAACTTTGGCTATCTCAATATCCTTAAACATCAACTTCTTCATCGATTCATCCCTCGCGAACTCCCTGACTCTCGCTAGCCAACGAGCAGAGTTTGATGACTTTTTCCAACTTTTCCTTCCCACTCAGAACTTTATCATCAATATCATCCTTCTCAACCCGTAAACTCTCAAGATTATCAAGAAGTAATCCCAGGTTCTGCTCACAGTTTTTGACATAATTCAAAAAAACAAATTAGTTGAGCAATAATTGATAAACGTGTTAGTTGAGCAATAATTGATAAACGTGAATAGGAATAGAGGAATTTAAGGTTAATTGTAGAAATTGAGAAGAATTTATTGCTGCAACTCTATTTTTCCCCAAATTTTAGGGTTCATCTGATGCATTTTTTGGCTGGAAGGGAAGAGAAACAGGACGAGAACTATTTTTGTTTATTAATAATGCCAAACTTGTTTGATTTTTCTATTTGATCTTAGTCGTTGGTTTCCTTGATCCAATGGCTGAAATTTCAAACTCACAACTCACCGTAAGAAACAAACTCACGAGATCCCGCCTCTCTCTCTATATATATATATATATATATATATATATATATATATATATATATATAGAGGCGGGATCTCGTGAGTTTGGTTCTTACGGTGAGTTGTGAGTTTGGAAAATCTGAACCATTGAATAAAAAGATCTGACGGCATGTATGTCAAGTCTTAAATAATGGGAAACAATTTTCACGCACAAACCCAACTACAAATTATAAAAAATCCCAACTCTTCTCCCAGCCACCCAACCTAGCAACCTTCACCGACGACAGTAAGTACTACGGCGACCAGTCCTTCCACCGGCAATCATTCACTTCGCCGTCAATGGTGGCGTTTCTGGTGAATTACATGAAATCTAGATTAATTGTTCAATTTTCGTCTCTAACAATCTCGATTTTTCCAAGAGTAAGGTTGTGTACTTTATTCAATTTCTAGTACTAGTGTATTGGTATTTGATTGTGCTTGACCTGAAATCGTCAAATTATGATGATGAGGATGACGAAAAAGCTGATGATTTATTAATTTCTTCATAATTCTAGGCTGTTTCTGAAAGATCATAGATCCATATTAAACTCTCTAATAAAATTAATTTATCTCATAAATTGTTATTTAGGTGATCTATGTAACATGCATGCTAATATGAAAGCATAAAAAGAAGGTATAAGGAAAAACAATTTCCTTACATTGAATATATGGTAAAATGAGCACAAACTAGTTCTCCTTACTAGTTTGTTCTTGAGCTAAAATGATATGGATGATCCTCCTTGAAAAACCTTCAAAAAGAAAGTCTCCTTCAAGTTGCACCCAAGAACTAACCCAATAATAATAACAAGTTTGTACTAGTAACTTGTTAATATTGCTCCCTTGATAAATATTAGTAATATCACTAACTTATCTTAGTAATATTATTAATGTATACTAGTTGATGAATTATTATTGTAGAGAGATAGAGAGAAAAGTTCACATGCAAGATGTAGAGTGTAAAACGAGGTAGTGTAAAAATGTGAACAAATGATGGGAGTATAAGGGGGAAAAGTGGCGGGTGGGTGGAGTGTGGAAGTGGAGGATTTTGTCTTATATTTTATCTTAAATCACATGCAAAATGTTGTATAAGATTAATTATGGTAGTATACAAAATAAGGTAAATGATTATGTGAGTAATCATCCACTACACTTATTTTACACGATCCACTTGACCATTTACGGGTCCATGTTGGTTCTTATATTTGTCGCACAAATCCGTGTAATTATTATTTTAAACATCGTATCATGTTTAAATACTTCCATAATTAATTCGTCCAATTCACTCCGTAAATATACGTGTACCACTACACATATTATTTACGTACTAATATTAATCACATTAATATTAATTAGTACAATTTTAGTAAATTAACAGTTAATTAACTAAAACCCGTTTCCCAAAACTTATTATTTTAATTATTGCATAATTAAATAATAATCGCTAGCTCCTCGAGTTCGCAACTCGAAATCTCTCTAAAAATTATCGACTAACCTCTTAGTCTATAAATCAAGGAACTAAACAAATTGTATCTCATACAATTAATTAGTTATCAATTGGGGTTCGTTCCTTTAGGTGTGACAAGAAGAAAGGGGTCGATTGATCACCGCCGTCTCACGACAATAACGTAAAACTCTAGTCAGCCAACCGTTATCGATTTACGTTAATCAACTGACGAGGATCAAATAATTAAATATCTGATGATATTCTATTAATGAGATTTATTATGTTAACGCACTATTTTGGAGGACACTAACTCCAACAATCTCCCACTTGTCCGGCACAAGGTGTGCACTACCAATTCTCTTGTCCGTTTTAATCTCCCACTCAATGCAAGGTGTCTTTCAGGTCGCACTTGCACATGAACACATCGCGAGTGGTTTTCTCGATCGGGAGTGTGACTACCTGACCTGAAAAATCTCTCACAGATTACTTTCGAGCGTGGCCACGCATTTGTAGTCATTAACTCCTCGAGTGGCCTTGAGATATGGTTACCCAACGTGGGTGGACAATTCCTGTATGCCCTATCTATCCTATTGCATAATACTGACTCACCATGACCTAGTAGCCCTTTTGGCCTCCTTTCACGGCACGACCTAGGACAAAAACCAAAGTCACTCGAAAAGCGCACTGCTCGGATAATAGTCTCGTCAAAAGAATCGACTCATTAGAACATCTTAGAGATCCCGCCACGACCAGGCGTCTATAATAGAACTTAGGGACTCTCTAAATGGTCACTGTCCGGCAAAGTGTCACACACTTTGCCTATGTAATCGACCAGTCATCACATATGACCTTATGGTGTTGAACAACCATCAATCGACTTACAATCTAGTCACTCCGAGACGTCACCTCATTAAGTGACTAGGGACAAAATACAATGTTCATCTTATTCACTTGAATATTGTTCAACATTGTCTCCACAACTTATTCAGATAAACAAGGTATTCTTGTTTTCAGTCAAACTGAATAATTGAATTCTTAAAGAAACTCTAACAATGAATGCGATCATTACTTATGTAAATATCAATACTCTATCCAATATTTACATAACGATCTTGACAATTAAGGTATCTTGCTCAATCACATTGAAATGACATAACCATCATGTCTACCTTATGCCAACGGCTTTGGTAAGAGGATTAGCAACAGTTGCATCACTCTAATTTCCATTGCTATTTTCCTTTGTTCTATGCAATCTTTTCATCACATAGAGCCTTTCTAAGTACATGTCTAAACAAGTTTTTAGACTCTGGTTCTAAAGCCAGTCAAACACTCCCACTGTTTTCACAGTCTCTTGGGATACGATATTCGGCTAACAGAACTACTCTAGTCCTATTAAATTCCGGTTATCAACTATCTCTTTTACAACATCGGATGTTGTAATGTACTTAGCTTTCGTTAATGATTTGTACGTATAACACTTATACATACACATCCTTCATATGACATCTTTTATGTATGACTCCTCATACATGTTTGCTTTATACATGTATAACTTCTTATACACATATGTATAACTTCTTATACATATTATTCTTTATGCACATAGCACTCTTACATGCTAACCATTCCTTAACGAGGCCCATACATATTATTCTTTATGCACATAGCACTCTTACATGCTAACCATTCCTTAACGAGGCCCATAACATCTTATAAGCAAAGGAATGTTTTCGTGTAATCCTTTTACACAAAATTCATAAATTCCTCCAAACTACAAGAGTAAATCCTCAGTGCTTCTCAAGTACTCAAGGACGCTCTTGATAATCATCTAGTGACACTCACTAGGAAATGATTGGTAATGACTTCTCATATTTTCAACATGATAAGTCCCGACGAGAGAAGCTTTTAGCATATTTAATAGATCCTGCAGCGGAAGCACAAGAGATCATATTAATTGTTCAACAACTTGAACGAGTCAAGAATCTTATCACATAAGTCTCTTGACTATAATGCTAATATCCATAGAGATCTATCTCATTAGATCCGGATATTTAATATGCGCCATGCTACTCTCAAGTATTCACCCGAGAATATTTCTAGTCACTAATATGTCAAACACATATTTTAGACTAAGAAATATCACCTTAGCTACATTTCTAGTCACTAATATATCAAGCACATATTTTAGACTAAGAAACTTACTTTAGCTCCCACTAAACTCCATGTATCATCATGGTACCTCGACACTCGAGTAATACCATTTTGATAGACTACATGATTGAACCCAAAGTTCCAACTCTTTGACGTATATAGATCACAAAAGGGGTCTTTCAAACATGCCAGGCTTCTTAGCATTGACAAGATCAACAAAACTTCTCCCAAGGAGAAAGTTTCGTTATCCTTTTGCCTAAACTCATCCTCATGAGAGGCTATATTGCTAAGACCATACGAATTGATAAAGGCATTTGGGTTGTCACAAACTCTCTATAACAAGCCCAAATTTTAAAATCTTATGTAACCTTTACGACAAGATCAAGGTAACCAACCAAAGTATTCACCTTAAATCAAGTCTCGAAAACATCTCGTGTTTCCTTCCTTATCGCATTGTGTGCAAGGAGATCAATTCGAATTGCATGGTGACACGCTATCACATAGAGTTCATACTATAGAAAAGCCTTTGATGAGGGTTTAATATTCGTCACTTTTGAAAAGTAAAGCAATATTATCGCAAAATTATCTCCTTATAACCACTGAGCCACAATAAAGAACGTCTTCTTGCATTGTACTCACCACTGAGCCTCAATAAAGAACATCTTCTTGCATTGTACTTAGTTTGTGGGTCTTGGACTTCCGCAAGTTCAAAATTTCTCCCACTCTGTCTTCCAGAAAATGAAAATCTTTCTGGAAAGACAGTATTATGAGCCACAAACTCTTTGTTCTCGTTTTGGAGGAATAAAAACCAAGTGGTTCAATTTTGGATAACCCTCACAAATACACAAATTGGTTCTGAACATAAACATTTATGATCCCAAATGTATAAAAAGATAAGTTTGGGACTCTCCCTATCCATATCTCATATAGAGTCATTTAGGCTACTATAGTCGGGTTTTAACCTTTTAGTTAGAAAATAGCTTACAAAATTGCGAAAAACCTCAAACTATATCTCATAAAGTTCGGTTTATATACTTGATTACACCATACTCTATGGTGTCCCAAGGAGAAGGTATTATATGAACTGGTTCACAATCTTCTTAGTGATTATCAAGGTCATTACTTGATATTACCCATTTGATCTTCAAAGTCATTACTTTGAAACTTCCGATCAACATCTTGATCTTGACGTGCTTTTGGTTTACTACTTCATTTTGAAAATATTCCACGTTTCAAAAATTACTTTTATGTCTTATTAAATAGATATGAGGTTTTTATATCTACTTAACAATACGGTAAAAGTAACCAAGTATGTATATCACCAACTATCGGCCTTACACATCCGTATGTATATGGTCAATCACCTCACTATTGTGTTTCTTTTCTGCAAAAGAAAAACATAATATATGCACACATACCATAAGACTCACAATCAAATGGTTGTTCAATGTGCTTTTCGTTTACTCATTTGAAACGAATTTAATTGAGGTTTGATCAATTGGGTTCACCAGATTAGAGACTTTAAAATCTACAAGATAGTATAACATTTAGTTTTCGTGAAGAATGTAAAATTCCTCTAACTTAAGTGGTCTAAACCAACCACCAAGTTATCATAGGATTAGGTACAACATTTTGTTTTAAATCACATAAGTGATGCCTTCTATGTATAAACATAGATGATTACATTATTTTAAAACCAAATTTAGGTACATTTGTCCCCATCGAAATCATTGCTAATCTAGCACCATTTCGATACATAATGTCCTATACTAGACGTCTTACGTTTTATCAATTCATGTAAACTTCTTTACAAAGAAATGACCCGTACTTGGTATCTCATACCAAGATAGTGGAACTAGCCTATCCATTGAGTAGATGTCTCTTTCAACTTTGTTCTATCGCATACATCTAGGGTTGATTCTTCTTAACTCCCACTCACTTTTACATTCCTCTTTGCTTCAATCAAGCAAAAATGAATCTCATGAAGACCTCTTTTCATGTCATTCGTGATATTTTATACACTTAGTAAGAGTGAATTACTATAAAGTGAGTGCAACATGTGGTAAAATCTCAACTTCTTGCGAAATTGGACTACCTAACTGTTCAATTGTTTATCATATGCCTAAACTCTTCAGCGCATAAACAAATGATTTGGCCTTTCTCGAAGTGAGCCATTTGACGGTATCATATTGGAGTATTCTTTGTGTTTTTGAAAACTCTTTTCGCAAACATTTAAATTACTCTTGAGTAATTAATATGTCATCATCATGACGGAGGTGTCACTTTCGAAATCAAGACTCTCTTGATAAAATTTGACTCCCTTTTAAACTCGTAATATGAGTTTGCAACATGAAAACCCCTTTTTAAATATGTATGGATGTTAAGTTGTATAATAATCGCAATAATTATTGTAAGCTTATGTAGGTGAATTAGTAAATCATGTTACCAATCATTGCTACCGAATTCCTTCAAAGAAACCGCTTCCTATGAAAGAACGAAACGAGTATAATAATAAATAGAGGATGAAAGGATGATGAAGTGCGCGATGTCATAGTAAATACATTAATGAAAAAGAACGAAAAATAGAAAAATTAACATTCAATGTTTTAAAAATACTTGTGAAAACATGTTCAACAAGTTTCAACATTTATATAATGATCTCCCACTAAATTATATAAATGATTCCAAGATCCGTCTTTAGACAAAAATAGGCATCGCTTGGGCGAAATATCCCATAATTGTGTAAATTCGGTAAGCCACGTTGACTAATTCTACCTCTAGAACTCTTGGTCGACGAATTTCCTTAAATCCATCTACTAGCCCCGGAACACAAGACCGTCTTATATCCCGTTGAGTCCAACCAATTTTGGCGTGTGATAACTGCTTACTACCCTATTTACTCAAGGTAAAAAGAGAACACCCCGCTTGGGCGAGCGTGGCTCTAATGAACAAGAGATTCATAGGTGTTACTAATTGGTAAGGCTAATCTCAATTTTAGTTATGTGAGAGATCTTGTCAATTTAGTCATAAATTCCTTATAAGTGAATTAATTCGGTGAATGTAAATGACGTGAATTGACAACCGCGAAAATAAAATGCATGTGAATGGCGATTTTGGCATGGGCGAAAATAAAACAAGCAAACATGTAAGCATATGAATAAATCCTAGTATGGCCACCTAGTTAATAAAAACTAGTCTATTACATTTCGGAAACCAACTCCTTGGTCCCTTGCCTCTTCATCCCAAAAGTGGCTCTTCCTTGTGGGATTTGGAACACCTTCCAAAAATAGACTCCGTCTCGATGTAATCCGTCTTTTGGAAACGCCGGTAAAAATAACTATACAAATGAATTACATAGCTATTCCTATTATACATTAATTAATAAAATAAATAAAACTATCAATTAATTACAAACCGACGATACAAGATCGTATTTAATTACAAACAAATCGATATTCCCATTCATTTCGGGTAATAACGATTAAAATTAACTAGGCCATACTAGGTACAAAAAGATAAATACTTTAAATAAATGACAATCATTCATTCAACTTAAATAAATATGCTTAAAATGCTGTAAATATGATGCCAAAATCGCCCAATCTATCAATCGTTGGTATCCATCTCGGTTTTTGTGGGTTTAATCGATTTTTAACATGAAAATCAATAATTAACTCTTAAATCTCATTTAAGTCCAAACTAATTGTCCAAACTGATTTAAACCTCAAAATTAGTCCTCACTAATTTTATGATAAATAATTAGTTTGATTTGGTGATATTTTGCTAATTTAATCGGTAAAATCATAATATTTAAGTAAAAATCCAAAATAATTGAAAAATTACCCAAAAAATTGAAACAAAAATTTTTAGTATTCTGTAACACTCCCAAGAACACCAAAACATCAGAAAAATGCCCAAAAAATTCCGGATAAATTTTGTGAAGAAAAAGATCGATATTTATCGTTTTTTAACCACAAAAACCAATAAACATCAAAACAAAGTGAAAATACACATGCAAAATCACTTTTGACATTTAAATAATATTCTTAAATGTAAATAAATTTATCATGGGCAGAATCAAAAATTTCGAAATTATGATTAATTAATTTGACTTTTATCGACTTTTTACTCAAAAAATCAATAAACATGCAAAATTCCGAACCAACCTTCAAATTTTTTCATACAATCATTAGAAACCATGAATGAACTACCATAAAAAATCCATGCACCGAATCAACTTTTAACTAATTTTAGTCAATTTTTCACTAAAATGCGACATTTTGACTTGATTTTCTACCAAAAATCATTAAAAATAGCAAAATAACTTCAAAAATCACCAAAAAAATTTCACAAACCTTTTGAGATCAGTAGGTATGCATGTCCCAAAAATTTCGTGCTAAAACCTCTTCTAACACAATTTTTGAGTTTTTATAAATTATCACATAATTCATTAAAATGCTTAAAATCAACATGCAAATTACAAGCCTAAGCTCTGATACCACTTGAAAGATCATAGATCCATATTAGACTCTCTAATAAAATTAATTTATCTCATAAATTGTTATTTAGGTGATCTATGTAACATGCATGCTAATATGAAAGCATAAAAAGAAGGTATAAGGAAAAACAATTTCCTTACATTGAATATATGGTAAAATGGGCACAAACTAGTTCTCCTTACTAGTTTGTTCTTGAGCTAAAATGATATGGTTGATCCTCCTTGAAAAACCTTCAAAAAGAAAGTATCTTTCAAGTTGCACCCAAGAACTAACCCAATAATAATAACAAGTTTGTACTAGTAACTTGTTAATATTGCTCCCTTGATAAATATTAGTAATATCACTAACTTATCTTAGTAATATTATTAATGTATACTAGTTGATGAATTATTATTGTAGAGAGATAGAGAGAAAAGTTCACATGCAAGATGTAGAGTGTAAAATGAGGTAGTGTAAAAATGTGAACAAATGATGGGAGTATAAGGGGGAAAAGTGGCGGGTGGGTGGAGTGTGGAAGTGGAGGATTTTGTCTTATATTTTATCTTAAATCACATGCAAAATGTTGTATAAGATTAATTATGGTAGTATACAAAATAAGGTAAATGATTATGTGAGTAATCATCCACTACACTTATTTTACACAGTCCACTTGACCATTTACGGGTCCATGTTGGTTCTTATATTTGTCGCACAAATCCGTGTAATTATTATTTTAAACATCGTATCATGTTTAAATACTTCCATAATTAATTCGTCCAATTCACTCCGTAAATATACGTGTACCACTACACATATTATTTACGTACTAATATTAATCACATTAATATTAATTAGTACAATTTTAGTAAATTAACAGTTAATTAACTAAAACCCGTTTCCCAAAACTTATTATTTTAATTATTGCATAATTAAATAATAACTGCCGCTCCTCGAGTTCGCAACTCGAAATCTCTCTAAAAATAATCGACTAACCTCTTAGTCTATAAATCAAGGGACTAAACAAATTGTATCTCATACAATTAATTAGTTATCAATTGGGGTTCGTTCCTTTAGGTGTGACCGAAAGGGGTCAGTTGATCACCGCCGTCTCACGACAATAACGTCAAACTCTAGTCAGCCAACCGTTATCGATTTACGTTAATCAACTGACGAGGATCAAATAATTAAATATCTGATGATATTCTATTAATGAGATTTATTATGTTAACGCACTATTGTGGAGGACACTAACTCCAACAGTTTCCTTTTGTCTTCAATTGGATTTATTGGTTGATGTCGCTGGTGTGAATTGGTTCGACCATGGTGATGACAAAGTCGGGTTTTATGATGATTTCATTTCATAGTCAAGTTTGAGGTCGAGATTTAATACCATTGCATTTAGGGGTCATTTTTTTGGTTTGTCTCGGTTATTTTTGTGCTGCTTGTGTTAAATTGATTTTAGTAAGACATGTTTGCGTATATAAAAGTGTGATTTGGTTAACATTTGCACCAAAAAGGAAGAAAATGGAGTTTTACAAATGATGTCGAGTGGGCTTCGCGTGTCATATGTGCCCTTGATAATGCTAACCCAGTGCCGTAAACTGAGAATTGTCATTGTTCCGTAGTCCGTACGACCTGTTATGTTGAAGGAGGGGTTAAGGAATTTGCAATTCTGATTAAATTGTCATTGTAAATGCAGAAAGCCAGGGAAGCATGTCAGCGATCATATTTTGTAAAAATTCATTTACTTTTTGTGTTTGATAATTGTTTTACATATAATTCATTTGTCTGACTGCCTGAGGATCAAATTCTTGGACAGAGAATATTGGAAATGTGGTTAATGTAGTCGGTTGTTGTGATTATTTCAGATTCTGGGCTGCCAAAAAAATGGGTTGGCTTATATAATCTCAAATCAGAGTATGCTACGTTCCCGAATGTTTCTTATGGGTTTGAAGCTGTTATAGCATCCACCACATGGAACAACACCATCCAACAACTCTTGCATATTGACCCTCATACTCGGCCTACACGCGGTTCTTATTCGCCCTTCTCTTTCTTTTTTCTTAAGACACAAACCTCTAAATCTAATGGGTTTGTTTAAAACGTTATGACCGTACGTGTTTTAAGTGATTGGGTTGTCACGAAATGGTATCAGGGTCAAGTAGTGTAGGGCTAAGTATAACCTCTGATGGGTTTGTTTAAATTGCTTTAGATACAATTTGACTTGGTAAATGCAGGTTGGGTGACAATGACGGCAGCAACAGTGGCGATGGAGCTGCGTCAAGGTCTAGTAGTAAGTACGGAAGAGAATCCGGAACTGCATGACGTTTGGATGGAGTGGAAATACTGGGAGTCACTGCACAAGGCCTTGCGTTTGATAGACAACTGCTCTATGTACTTGGTTACTGACCCCCCTGAGCACATCATGTTTCGGTTCAAGCTCCAGGAACTCAGGGATCTCTTCTACCTCACCCGAACCCAACATGTTTGACCCTTAGCTTCTGGAGATCCATCACTTCCGTTCACTACTCAACATGAGAGCTTATAATAATATGTAAAACTCGAGTGTCTTGCATTGTGGCTTAGTCATAAACAGAAAATTTTCCATAGTACTAGTTTGATACTGAGCTTAGTATCTCTAATTGTAAATACATGCATCCTGTTCTTGTGGATTGTGAGTAAATTCAGTCCTGTTCTGCTTTGTCTCTACACGTGCTTTACGATGCTTAAATATATTTCGCTTTGAGTTGATTTCTTGGACTGAATGGTCATTTATTGCGCAGGAATTACATTACAATACCACCAGAATAACAACACAATAACATGCGGTAAAAAAAGAGTAAACAAATCAAAGTGACACCGGAATAACATCATAATAACAGCAGAATAACAGTAGAATAACAGCACAATAACACGTGGTAAAAAAAAAAATCAAAGTCGTAAAAAAAACAAAGTGACACCGGAATAACATCACTATAACAGCAGAATAACAGTAGAATAACAGCACAATAACATGTGGTAAAAAAAAAAAAGAAAAAAAAATCAAAGTTGTAAAAAAAATCAAAGTGGCACCGGAATAACATCGCAATAACACCAGAATAACAGTACAATAACATGCGGTAAAAAAGAGAGTAAAAAATCAAAGTAGTAAAAAAAATCAAAGTAGTAAAAAAATCAAAGTGACACCGGAATAACATCACAATAACAGCAGAATAACAGTAGAATAACAGCACAATAATAGCACAATAACACGTGGTAAAAAAAAAAGAAAAAAAAAAATCAAGTCGTAAAAAAAATCAAAATAACAGCAGAATAACATCACAATAACAGCGGGATAACAATAACAGCACAATAACAACACAATAACATGTGGTAAAAAAAGAGAAAAAAATCAAAGTAAAAAAAACACAATAACAGCATAATAACACGAGGTAAAAAAAATAAGAGCAAAAAAAATCTTGTACAAAAAGAAAAAGAAAAAAGGTAACATAATGAGAAAATTAGAGAAAAACATAAAAGGAAAAAAAATCAAAGTTGTAAAAAAAAGCATAATAACACGAGGTAAAAAAAAGAAGATAAAAAAATTAAAGTAAAAAAAATAGTAGCACTAGAAAAAAGAGAAAATAAGTAAATGACAGTGATTTTATATGACAAGTAAGATTAGATCTTGACCATTCATCTCTAATATAATCTAGTGGCTGAGATTTTCAAGGACAAACTCACAACTCACCATAAGAAACAAAACTCACAAGAACTTAACTCTCTCTCTCTCTCTCTCTCTCTCTCTCTATATATATATATATATATATATATATATATAAATATATATATATATATATATATATATATATATATATATATATGAGTCGTATATTAGTCAAATGTAAACAATTGATTAGAATGGAGGAAATAGCTATTAGACATTATAACACAATGTACATACGTATATACTACATAATTAATCATCCTCCTTATACTAAAAGAATAAGAGATTCTAATGTTTTTCCGCCTAAATGAGTTGCTCTATATTGGCTTTGGGTTTCATTATATCCTATGTTTAACTGGGTCATACTGATTAATTCCATAAAATAAACAAGTCTATGACATTTAAAAGGGGATAATATTTTTTCAACTTGCATAGACATTTTATATGTATGTCTAATGTGATAAAAATATTTTACTACTATTATTTTTAAAAATAAACATTATGGCCACGAACACTTCAATTTTGTTTTTTAATATGACTCATAATGTTATGCTCCATCAATTGTGGTATGTCGGTTGTGCTGTTGAATAACATTAACCCCATAAAAGGATTATGTAACAGGGTCTATCTTATCATCAATTGCCTTGAAAAATTCATAGTAGAAAGGAAAATAATTACGGCTTCCAAAGTCGGCAAGGTATTGAACTCAAGGATAGTGATGACTTTCTCGAATACAAAGATCTCTTTCGTTCTTAAGCGAAGAAAATATACACTGAGGCAATGCTACGCCATAACAATAAACAAGAGTCACTTAATCATATTACGGTTTATCTACCGAAACCATTTTTTTAATAATGGTCAACTTTACGTAGTAGCGTCAAGAACAACATCACCCGAGAGATCAAGAGTTTACATCAATGATAGAGAACAAATATATCAAGGCCACACGATTACTCGAAGGACATTGTTTACAAAGAAGTTTTTACAAACTTACTAACTTAGGTGTCGTATTATACAGGGGCGGCAATGGAATGTTGTGGCCCTGCTCTAAATATCGGGTGGAGCTCCTTGCGATAGTACTCTCAAAAGTTTTAGTCATAATAAGAAAATATAGTACTTTTTACATCTGAGAAGGCGTAATGTTCAAAATTTTAAATACTATGAACAAAAACTAATCACGCCAATGTATTGATTTTAATCATAAAGTTTAATCTTCTTATTTCGTTTCTCGTAAACAAATACTCTCCATTTCTTATATTTAGCCTATTGATACATGTTTTATATATGAGTAATTTGAAAAAATAAAGTTTCAAGAAAAAATATTGATAAATGTAAGTGCATCATCGATAATAACATGTTTTTAACACGTGCCTAATGTTTTTTTTAAGAAGATGAAAGATTTCTCAATAATAAAATCATTTTTTTAAAAGTAGCAAACTTAGTAAGTCACTAGTACTACTTACACTAAAATGGTACATTTGTTTTAAATAGTTAAAGGAGTATTTTAGTTAAATTCATATATTTTTTAAAATTTACAAATGAGAACATAAGAGATTAAAAGAAAAAAATGAAACAAAATGACTAATTAGAGCTAACAAAGTAGAGAAAAGATAAACTACTAAGTAAAAAGGCAAAAACATTATCAATAAGATCGGGGTGGAAGTTAAACAGCCAAAAAAACTGATGTAAAATTAATAGCACCAAGAATCGAGACGTAGACCTCTGTGAACCTTAAAAACTGGTTGGCATACTACCACTAAGCCAAAGACAAAATTAGCAACAATTGCAGAGTAATGTCCAAGGGTTTGGACAATTACAGCAAACAACTCGGCAAACCAAAGACAGTTTCTCATGAATGCAATAAACTTGTGCTATTTATTAAAATTATCAAATGACCTCCTAAAATCATGAAATTTGGCTGTAATTAATTTTAATATAGGATCTAATTCTGAGCAAAATTCCAGGATTTTTGAGGGAATCTAAGTATTTTTAAGACTCACAGAAACTGACTGACAGACACAACAAGCTGTAAATGGAACAGTTTTGAGATGGGGACTGAAAATAAGGACCTTTGGATATAATTATCAACTAATAACCCACAGAATACTCACAGGGAGATAAGTTAATAATTTGAGGGGACTTAAGCTGAGAAATTCCATAGATTTACACAGGAAAATCTCAACTGAAGCAACAACAAAGCTAAACAAACCACAGACTCAACACAGGAATGTTTAAACTCTACTAACAGGTACTTAATCAACAACCACAGTCTAAGCACATGTTGTTATTAAGCCTGACTCTAATCTACAGACTAAGCACAATATTAAGAGGTTTAATTTTGAGAGAATTCTCAGGTTTCATTCATAAATCAGCTGTGTTACAACAGTCTGAGTCAAGGTCCTTATATAGGCCTTTTTAGGTTACAAACTTGAAAGGAAACTACATCCAAGGATCAAGATCCTTTCTCACATGCTGGCAAGAGTCCAAATACAATATTACAATGGTTTAAAAGCTCTTAATTGTAAACTAGAATGAAAACAAAAGAGAAATGCAGATGACAGTGACATGCTGTGGTCCTTTGCTATATTATTGGCTTTTTTGTTGTGTGTAGGCACTTGAGGATGAAATGATTGGGTCCTTGGCATTAAAATTAGTTCTAGGTCACATCTGGTAAATGGTGAGACAAGCCAAAAGTCCTTTAGTTGCCTTTTCCTCATGGTTTAGCCAGAAATGAAAAGATTGCTTTTGCTCTTTTTGTCCTTTGCTACAGTTCTGTCCAGTTCGAATTTCTGGGACTTGCATTGTGATTTTCCCTTGAACCCTTAGGACTCTTTTTTAGCCTAAGTTAGTGACCAACCAGCTGGCCATGGTGGCAGCTGGTGGTTGGGCTTGTACACATACTTATTGGCCACTAAACTTAGCTCTGCTGGACTGGTTCCTGAGTCTGGTGTGATGTTGCCTTGGCTTGCTTGTTGATGTGAGATGACCTGGTCAGTGGCTCCTGCTGCAACTTCCCCTGGTTGAACATGGCTTGTCCTCAAGCCTAGTGGCTCCTCCCCTTCAGCATCCTCATAATATGGACTTAGGTCACCCACATTGAAAGTACCATGTACCTCATACTCTCCTGGTGGATCCACCTTATAGGCATTTAGACCAATTTTCTCAACAATTTCAAAGGGGCCATCATCTCTTGGAATTAATTTGTTCTTTCTCTTTGCTGGAAACCTCTCTTTCTTAAGTGAACCTAGACCAAATCCCCTGGAACAAATTCTTTCTTCTTCTGAGGCACCTTGGACTGTTTCATGTATTTCTCATTGGCTTTCTCAATTTCTCTTTTCACAGTTTTATGGAGCTTCAGTAGCTATTCTGCCCTGACCTTAGCATCAAAATTCATCTCATTTCTTGGCACAGAGGACAAGTCTATAGGCATTAGAGGATTAATCCCATAGACAACCTCAAAAGGACTGTGACCAGTAGTAGTTGATGGTGATCTATTAAAGGCAAATTCTGCTGCTGCTAGCTTGATGTCCCAATATTTTAGACTCTTGTTGACAAGACATCTCAGAATCCTACCCAATGTTTTGTTAGTGACCTCGGTTTGGCCATCTGTTTGAGGGTGGTGAGATGTACTGAACAACGGCTTAGTTTTGAGCAGCTTCCATAGAGTTTTCAAAGCCAAGAACCTTGTTCTCCATGGTTGACATCAAGGAGTGTCTCCTTGATAGAGCATCTGCCACTATATTCTGTTTCCCTTCCTTATACTTGCTAGAAAATGTAAATGATTGCAAATATTCCACCCACTTAGCATGCATGTGACTCAATTTGTGTTGGCCATTTATATACTTCAAAGCTTCATGGTCAGAGTGCAACACAAATGGCTTTGGCTTCAAATAATGACTCCAATGCATGATTGCCCTGATAATTGCATAAAATTCTTTGTCATAGGTAGAATATTTCAATTTAGCTCCATTCAATTTGTCACTGAAATAAGCTACAGGTTTATGAGCTTGGATCAGGACTGCACCAATGTCCACACCACTGGCATCACACTCCACTTCAAAGAGTTGATCAAAATCTGGTAATTTCAGGATAGGAGTCTCACGCATCAACTTTTTAATCCTCTTAAAGGACTGCTGAGCACTCTCAGTCTAATGGAACTCTCCTTTCTTCATGCACTTAGTGATTGGAGCAACAACTGAGCTGAAGTTCTTGATAAATCTTCTATAAAATGAAGCCAATCCATGGAACCCCCTTACCTCAGTAATTTTTTTAGGAGTTGGCCATGATTGGATAGCCACAACCTTGTCCTGATCAACTGTAATGCCCCTCCCAGAAATAATGTACCCCAGAAATGCCACTTCTTCAACCATAAAAGAGCACTTTTCTAGCTTGCCAAACAACTTGTGTTCCTTGAGGATCCTGAACACAGCTTCAAGGTGTTTCAGGTGTTCACTTTTGTTGCTGCTGTAAATCAAGATGTCATCAAAGTAGACCACTGCAAATTTGCCTAAACATGGCCTTAACACCTCAGTCATTAATCTCATAAAGGTGCTTGGTGCATTAGAAAGACCAAATGGCATCACAAGCCATTCATACAGTCCATGTTTAGTTTTGAAGGTAGTTTTCCACTCATCTCCTTCTCTTATCCTGACTTGGTGGTACCCTTGCCCGAGGTCAATCTTAGAAAAGACCATGACACCACTAAGCTCATATATCATGTCATCCAACCTTAGGATTGGGAACCTATACTTGACAGTAATGTTGCTGATGGCCCTGCTGTCAGTACACATTCTCCAGGTTCCATCCTTCTTGGGAACAAGTAGAGCAGGGACTGCATAAGGACTGAGAGATTCCCTGACAAATCCTTTGCTCATAAGCTCCTCAATTTGACTCTGTAAATCTTTGGTAGCAGCTGGATCACATCTATAAGCTGGCCTATTAGGAAGCACTGAGCCTGGAACAAGGTCTATGTGGTGCTCAATGCCTCTCAATGGTGGCAACCCACTAGGTAGCTCCCTTGGAAACACCTCTTTATACTTCTGAATTAATGGCTTGATTTCAGCAGGCATCTCAGGGTCCCCTTCCTTACTCACTTCGTTGGATAATAACACCCAGACATGCTGGTCTTGCTTCATTTCTTTGATCATGGCTGCTTCAGAAAGAAATAGCACACCATTGGTCTCCTCTGGTATACTTGGACTTCCATAGTTCCTCTGATTAGGTGGCAATGGGGTCAGGGTGACCTTCTTGCCTTCATGTCTGAAACTATAGATGTTATCCTTCCCATGGTGAGTGGTATTCCTGTCATACTCCCATGGACTTCCCAAGAGTAAGTGGCAGGCATCCATTAGAACAATGCCACACAAGACTTCATCTTTATATACCTTCCCAATAGAAAATGGAAACAAACATTGCTTGTCCACCCTTACTTCTGCTCCTTTGTTCAACCATCTCAGCTTGTAAGGGTTTGGGTGCTCTTGAGTTGTCAAGTTGAGCTTGTTAACCATAGCACTTGATGCTACATTTGTACAGCTTCCCCCATCTATCATCAGGTTACAAACCCTTCCCTGAATTGTGCATCTAGTTCTGAATATCAGGGACCTTTGATCAGTTTCCAAAGGTGTGTGTTGGGAGTGCATAACTCTCCATAAGACCAAGCTGTGACCTGTATCAGGGTGGGCCATAACTTGCTCCTGTTCTGGCTCCTCCTTAGTCTCCTTTTCTTCTAATATCAGGGTCTCATCTTCCTCATATTGAACCAAACCTTCCCTCTCCCATTGTTCTACCTCCATTGTTGTCAAGGTTCTCTTGGAAGGACAGTCCTTCCTAAAATGGCCATACCCTTGGCATTGGAAGCATTTAATCTTCCTATCAGTCATAGGTGGGTTGGTTTTAGGATTCATAGGACCCTTTCCTTTGTCTGGTGTTGGTTGGGTTGCAGGCTTTGGGTTCTCTCCAATCCTAACTCCAGAAAAAGGTTTGAAGGTAGGTCTGGTAATGGGTTTGGAAGCAGTAACCTTAGCCTTTCCCATCTTTTCAATCCTCAATGCCAGGTTAACTGCCTCATCAAAGGACCAAACCTGCTGTATTCTAAGCCTCAAAGCAATCTTAGGATCTAAGCCCTCAACAAACCTAGCAATCTTCTGTTCAGGCTTTTCAGTAGTCTCACATTGCAGGGTAAGTTGTTCAAAGCTCCTAAGGTAAGACTCAACAGATTGTTGGTCTTGCTTTAGTTAGGTTAACTTAATGAACATGTCCTGTGTGTAATCTTTATCTATAAACTTATCCTTCAACTTCTTTTTAAGTTTTTGCCAAGATTTAATGGGTTCCTTGCCTTCTCTAATTCTCTGGTTTTTCAGGGTTTCATACCAAAGTGAGGCATAGCCCTTGAATTTAAGGATAGAAACTTTGAAAGCTTTCCTGTCAGTATATCCTTTAAACTCAAAGACTCTCTCAAAAGTTATAATCCAGTCTAATAAATCTTCAGAGTTTAAACTACCATGGAAATCAGAAATTTCTACTTTTATATCTTTGTCTCTCTCCATGTAGATGCCCTCTGCCATAAATTCATCAGTATCTGAGAAGAGATCCTCCTCTTGTTCTTGATAATATTGATGTCCTCTTCCTGCTCCAACAAAGCCCCTACCCCTGCCTCGGCCTCTGTGGGGTGGTCTCCTTGTCATGGTTGGGAATCTCTTCTGCAAGAATGTTAACAATGTTCACCAAGTGATCAATCCTCCCTGCTATCTGTTCCACTCTGGTTTCAATGCCAGTAATTCTCTCTTCACTCATTGGGTAATTTTTTGTGTTTTTGTTGTAGTTAGGGTAAAATGAACTCACTTTTCTCTCCCAAGACTAACACAAGATGGAATTGTGTTATAACCTTGCTCTGATTACCAAATTGCTGAGTAATGTCCAAGGGTTTAAACAATTACAGCAAACAGCTCAGCAAACCAAAGACAGTTTCTCAAGAATGCAATAAATTTGTGTTATTTATTAAAATTATCAAATGACCTCCTAAAATCATAAAATTTGGCAGTAATTAACTTTAATATAGGATCTAACTCTAAGCAAAATTCCAGGATTTTTGAGGGAATCTAAGTATTTTTAAGACTCACAGAAACTGACTGACAGACACAACAGGCTGTAAATGGAACAGTTTTGAGATGGGGACTAAATATAAGGACCTTTGGATATAATTATCAACTAATAACCCACAGAATACTCACAGGGAGATAAGTTAATAATTTGAGGGGACTTAAGCTGAGAAATTCCACAGATTTACACAGGAAAATCTCAACTGAAGCAACAACAAAGCTAAACAAACCAAAGACTCAGCACAGGAATGTTTAAACTCTACTAATAGGTACTAATCAACAACCACAGTCTAAGCACAGGTTGTTATTAAGCCTGGCTCTAATATAAAGATTAAGCACAAGATTAAGAGGTTTAATTTTGAGATAATTCTCAGGTTTCATTCATAAATCAGCTGTGTTACAACCGTCTGAGTCAAGGTCCTTATATAGGCCTTTTTAGGTTACAAACTTGAAAGGAAACTACATCCAAGGGTCAAGATCCTTTCTCACATGCTGTCAAGAGTCAAAATACAATATTACAACGGTTTAAAAGCTCTTAATTGTAAACTGGAATAAAAACAAAAGAGAAATGCAGATGATAGTGACATGCTGTGGTCCTTTGCTGTATTGATGGCTTTTCTGTTGTGTGTAGGCACTTGAGGACAAAATGTTTGGGTCCTTGGCATTAAAATTAGTTCTAGGTCGCATCTAGTAAATGGTGAGATAAGCCAAAAGTCCTTTAGTTGCCTTTTCCTCATGGTTTAGCCAGAAATGGAAAGATTGCTTTTGCTCTTTTTGTCATTTCCTGCAGTTCTGTCCAGTTCGAATTTCTGGGACTTGCATTATGATTTTCCCTTGAACCCTTAGGACGTTTTTTAAGCCTAAGTTAGTGACCAACCAGCTGATCATGGTGGCAGCTGGTGGTTGGGCTTGTACACATACTTATTGGCCACTAAACTTAGCTCTGCTGGACTGGTTCCTGAGTCTGGTGTGATGTTGCCTTGACTTGCTTGTTGATGTGAGATGACCTGGTCAGTGGCTCCTGCTGCAACAATATAACACAGTTAAGCATCTTTATAACAGAATTAACTTTCCCAGACGAGGCCCCAATCCTTATTGGGCCCCAGTTCAACGAACCGAATTGCTCATGTCAATGGCCGCCCCTGGTATTATATATTTGGCGTGAAGTTCTTAAGGACAAGTTGCCTTAATTGTGAATAGTCAAAGACTATTTCAGTAAAAAACCGATGGTTCGTGCGATAACAAGAATGATAACTCTATAATCCAACTATGGATCTGAATGTTATACAACTGATATAATTACTACCAAATGTCACAACGTTTTTCTTGCGTTGTTGTTGCGTTTTTGTTGTAGGAACTGGCGATTAATTAATCATCATCTAAAACAACCCCGAAACTTTTGTAATTTTTGTTTACTCCTATTTTTAGCATAGTTGGACTTTTTGGTAAACTTAATTATTTTTTTTATTACCAGACTATGGTAACGTAAACCAATGTTTTTAATGATGCCACAAAATACTAACTTGGTAGCCCAACAATTTCAATGATGGCATAAATTACTAACTCTTGGTGTCATAGATGAAACTACTAGGTACCCCGTGCATGCTATGTAATAGAATCACAAATAATTTGGATTGTTATTTAGAGACTCCTAATTCTATTGAAAATTAGCGTAGATTTGATTTCGCGAGAAGTTTATAGGGAGAAAATACTCTTAATTGGAGATAGTCAAGTAAAATTATGTTGTAAGAAATCCAACATTTCATACACACTAAATATATATAATTATGATACATGTTGTTGAACATAACATCATTCAGTTTTACGTACTTATTGTAGCTTAAAATAATTTGCAAAACTCATAAAGGTTCGTCTCAGTTATTAAGGTTTCATTTTGGTGAGTTGCACCATGTTCACGAAGATAAGATTTTGTATTTAATTAAAAATGGTTTTAGTACCAATGAAAAAGTTAATCTCCCTTACTATTAAGAGAATAAAATCTCTAAGGGACTGTTTGGTTTGGGGTATTCAAGAAAGGAAAAAGAAAACAAAACTATTTAACACCCTTTGTTTGTGTTTGTTTGACCAAAACAATCATTCCTTTACTCCCCTCCTTACCCCCAAATTCCTTAACATCCTTACCGCTCACCCCCCCCCCCCCCCCTCCCCCCCAAGGTATCCCATTCTCATTCCCTCTAAGCTTATCTCATCTCTATACCCACCACCCAACATCCATAGCCACACTACTACAAAAATGATCAAAGAGAATGGTTGGTAACCGCTCTTATACGTAGTTTGGACCGTCATGTGGCCAAGCATTCTCTTTGATCTAAGAGAACGGTTGAAATAAAGTCAACCCGGTCTCTTTATAACAACAATCAGAACGGTTCCTCTCAATAACCGTGCTTGTTGATATATCAAATAGAACGGTTGCAAAGAAGAACCGGTCTCCTTGTAATGCCTGATCTCTTTGATGTTGTCAATTTTTTGGCGTCTTTGTTCTATCTTTTCAAAGAGGAGGGTTTTTATGATAAAGAAACCGTTCTCTTTGAACCCCACATTTTTTTTTAAAAAAAAAATATTTCTTTTTTTATTGTGACCCCTACACGATTGAATAGTATAGCTCATAAGAATTAAACCTGTTATAATTCAGAAACTCCAGCAAATTTTTCACAACAAATAACCTTCAAATTTAATTTGAATCCATAAGGACAAATTGTTAAAAAAAATATCCCATCCTATCATGTTTTTAAGAGCCTACAAATATCGAAGATACGCTAGCTTGTGCAAAACATAAATAAAAATCCCTCAACCCTCATCACTTTTAGTCGCATCCAGGTGCAAATAAATCGAACTTCATTGCTTTTTGGCTTAAACAGGAGTGTGAATTCAGCCCAAATATTCCGCTCCTCGTCAATTTGCTCAACGATATATGCCTTTAGGATGTTAAGCATGAACTATATACACACGACACCCAAAAATGAAGTTAATATAGTATATATGATGTATAAAGTAAAATAATTACCCGAAGCAAGGATTTCAATTGTGTAATTGTAATTAGATTAAATAAATACCTCGGTCATAACAACAACATCATATATTCCTAACATCATCTATTGCAACAAAAAGCGAAGCACGTGAAACATCACAAGTTTCATGTAAACAGAGTATGTACCTTTAATGATAGTTATAATGAGTAGAAACATCCCTGAAGAGACTCGACCTTCAATGAAAAAGGAACCACCTGTTGGGGTTGGTGTCCTTAACAGTTAGTGCAAGGACTTATAAATCTCTAAAAGGATCAAAGGGCATACTTTTGGTATTATTATCAGTTGATCCACGTTTATCAATAACGGTTGGCTTGCAAGATAAGTTTGACGTTATTGTCATACAGATGGCGGTGATCAACTGGTCCCTAAAAGTCACACCTATAGGATACGTTTGAGTGATGTGAAAGATGAAAATACAATCATGTAGATGCAATTTTGACTAACCGGTTAGTCCGAGTTATTTGACTAATAACTAGTTAAAATGTGATGTTGAGATATTTTATTTAATACGGATTAAATAAAAATGGCTAAGGCGAATTAAGCAATTAATTTGTAAAATTGAATATAAGCGTTTTATATTTAATTAAATGTATATTGAATATAATTATACAATCTTTGTTTTGTCGGACATGTATTAATAATTCAACTAACCCGTATTATTAGTTGATGCCTTAATTTCCGATAACCGATAATGATTTATAATGAAACCGCGTCATATACACTTAGCGAGTCATGGACCGGACCACGAGTTTAAGTGAAGAGAAAATGAAAAGCCCATTTGGGCTCCTCTCACTCGGTTTGGCCGAGGCTCCCATAGACAAAAGGGGAGTCTTCTCCTCTTGTCTAACCTAATTCATTTTGCTAAAAAAATTATTAGGGTTTTGGGAATTGTGCCTCCCGGATCTCTCATCCAACACAAACTCACAAAACAATCCCATCGATATTGCAAGGCAATTAGGGGATTCTCTCTAGCACAAGGGCATTACTCGGACATCTTGGGTGCAACGATTAGGAGGAGATCTAACTTGATCTCTCATTGCCTTTTGCACTAGGACCGAAGGTTATTTCTATATCTTTATCGTTTCATTATGTTTTTCGTTTTATGACTATAATCACATGTAAATTTTGCGTTATAATCCTATAATTAAAGGGTATTATACGGATATTACCCTACAAGTGGTATCAGAGCGAGGCCACGTAAATTTTTATATGTGTTTTTCATCAAACGATTGTTGAAACGATGAATTTTGTTCAAAAAAATTTTGTCACGGCTCAATTTTTTTACTCGGCAGAAATTTTTTTTGCTGCGTTTTTGTTGTTGTTTTGTGCCTTGTGATCCGTGTCAAGTTTACACGGTAATAGTTGTCTTTTGTTTTGTGTTCATTTTCGATCTTTGCATATTGTATTGTAATCGATATTCATTGCAATTTGTTAAAGTTCGATCAAAATGATTGCATAAAATTTCGTGTGGCTAATTTTTTTTTAGAAAACCGTGTGGCTTTCTTTCACGGCCTGTTTTCTGGTTTTTTTGCATCGTTATGCGTGCCACATGATTTTGTTAGATCAATCGATCTCTTGTTTTCAATCGTTCTTCACATGTTGTAATTTTAACCGATAATTATTGCAATATGTTGAAGATTAACAATTGTAATTTGATTTCTATACGGATTAGATTAAATTGCAATTGAGTTTTTACAAATCGTTTTGTTGTTTGATCACTTGTTTGATCTCGTTTTAGCCGATTATTTTTTTTTTGCCCTTAGAGACTCTCGGCATTTCAGCCGATTTTAAAAAAAAAAAAAAATTTTTTTTGGCCCCTGGTACTGTTCACGAACAGCAGTACAGAAGAAAAAAAAAAAAAAAAAAAATTTCTGTTTTTTTTTTTCGGCCCCTTTTAATGCATAAAACGGTTTTTATGCTCTCGCTTGTTAGTGAAACGGTTCACCCACGTAAAATAAAGTTACTTTAAAACGATTTATTGTAACGGATTATCTCGGATTAAAATTAACATGACTAAAGCGGTTTTGTCATATAATTTTAATTATCTTTGGTGGTTTGGATAAAAATTTAACATAATTACGGAATTATGTCACGAATAAATTTAATTTTTAGTTGATGCATTTTAATTTATCGTTCTTGTTTATATTTTGAATGTTTTGAATGCCTTTTAATTACGTATTTAATTATTTTGCAAACGGTTGTAACTTAGTGTGGCCTTAGTAGAACGTGTTACCGTAATGATGGAACACGGTCTTGGTTGTATTTTGAGATCTCGTATCTCCATTTTATTTCTTTTAATTACAAGTTTTTATTTAGAATGTAAATAGGTTTATATTTGTAAATTTTAAATTGTAATTCTTGAGAAGACTAAAGATGGAGACCGGATGCTCACTCCCGCTACTTGGATGAAGATGGAACATCAAGACAAGCTTTTCGGGTCCAACGGTGGATTCCAAAGTTGTATTTTGTTCTTTTTACTAGGATAGGCCACACTAGGAAATTTTTTATTTACGTATTGCATTCATTTATTTATTTTATTGTAACGATAGTATGCATCATTTTCCGCCTAAAAACCAAACCACCTAATAATTGCATGAAAACTGACACATATAGAGGTCACGAGTTAGTTTTCTTTGACATTCGTATGTCACACGACTTTAAGCCATCATCCAAATTAATTCATTCACGCAAACGCTAGTTATTCGTTCACTTAATATGAATTATAATTTAGTTGATGGGATCTTCCTCGTATAAACAAAAATTGAGAATAGTCTTTATAGGTCAAACTCCAATGAGTCCCTTCTTCGTCGGTAGGCATAATATGACCCCTTCTACGTCGGGTAAGTTGGAACCGATTGACCTATTTTATCTCAACACTATGGTCACTCGTACGATCCTGTGACTATGGTGGACTATAGATAGGATTTACGGAAATCTATCGACCAAGAGTTCTTCCGGAAGAATTAGCTAAACAGTTGGCTTATCAATTTACGTAAATTGAGTCTTGGGATCACTTGTATCATTCTTGAGGGAGATCAATTATGCAAGTGCATTGAGTCTACACGTTAAAATGAATTTTAAAATAGACTTAAATCACCTCGATGAGTTGCTTATTTCTTTTTGTTTTTCTTTCTTTTTGGTGTAGATCACGTTCTTTAAACCGCAAATAACAAATGGTCGGTTCTGCTTGATAACCCAATGCCAAGTGCCACATTGGACCGTGAGTCCGGGCTTCGGATCTTCATGAATCGGATGAATCGTCTACTCGATCGAAGAATGATGGATCCAACCGAGAGGCGGGAGGCGGCATTACGGAATGCTGCCGCCGGCGACGGAAGCTCAAATATCTATTAGAGCCCCTCCCGCAAACCCAGGTCCCACGGCTAGAGTCTTTGAAATCACCAAGTTTAATGATTTCGTATGGAAGCGGGTGCGATTAAAAACGTACTCATTTTTGCAATGGAATCCAATTTTGCGTAAACGCTTCATAGCCCATGGTGCAAACAAGATTTTCACCACGCTCACCAAGGAATTCTCGAAAGCGCCGAGAATCGTGACCTATGAGCATACCACTCGCTTCTTTGATGCGAGACTCCAGAAGGGCCAACCAGTTAGCCCACACATTCTCAGCATGATTGAGAATGTCGAGAAGCTGGAGACCTTTGATTGTAAGATCAGCAAGAACATTGTGATCGACCGCATACTTCATTCACTCCACGATGGTTATTCGCAATTTAGAGCGAATTACTATATGAATGATTTGAAGAAAACTCCCCATGAGCTGCACTCCCTTCTCGTACAGACCGAGAAGGACATGAAGCTCAGTGGGAGCATGAAACAGGATGTTCTCGTTGTGTCAAACAAAGGGAAAGGTAAGGGCAAAGCTCAGGCAAACCTAGCAGTAGGTAAACCGAAGTTTAAGAAGTCGGGTTCAGGTAAGAGTGGGCCTGGTGAGTCGAGCACCTCATCAGGCGCGACAAAGAGCAAAACCGAGAACATGGAATGCCATCACTGCCACAAGACTGGGCATTGGAGGCGGACATGTCCTGTCTATCATGAGGACATAAAAGCGGGTCGCGTTAAACCTGTTGGTATGTCTTCTTCTTCTACTTTTATTCATATGATTGAGATTAACCATGCAAGTTACGGAACTTGGGTACTAGATACTGGTTGTGGTTCTCATCTGTGTAATCATGTGCAGGGCCTCCGAAATCTCGAGCCTCTCGTAAAGGGTGAGGTTGACCTGCGTGTTGGGAATGGAGCAAGAGTGGCTGCCATCTCAAAGGGGACATATGTGATCCAGCTTCCTAGCGGATTTGAGTTATCATTATATGATTGCTATTATGTTCCTAGTCTTTCGAAAAACATTATTTCAGTTTCTGCACTTGACAAACTTGGTTTTTCATTTGTAATAGAAAATAATGCTTGCATTTTCTCTTTACACAATATGATTTATGGCAAGGCAGTCTCCTTGAACGGAATTTATGTTTTAGATCAGACGACCGAAATATTACACGTAATGAATAAAAAGTTAAAGGTTGGTGATAAAGATCAAACATATCTATGGCAATCGCCGCATGGGACACATTAATGAGAAAACGCGTAAATCAGCTCATTAAAAATGGAGCTATCTCGGCCTTTGATTTTCAATCATTTGGCACGTGTGAATCATGTCTCATCGGTAAGATGACTCGTATTTCCTTCAAAGGTGTTGGAATGCTTATTTCGCCGACCTATTAGGGCTCATACACACGGATGTATGTGGTCCTATGTCAATCACCGCACGAGAAGGCTATAGGTATTTCATCACTTTCACGGATGATTTAAGTAGATATGGCTATGTCTACTTAATGAAGCACAAAAGTGAATCCTTTGAGAAATTCAAAGAATACCAAAATAGGGTGTAACCTACTTGGTAGAAAGATAAAAACACTACGTTCGGATCGTGGTGGCGAGTATCTTTCTCACGAGTTTGATCAACACCTTAAAGATTGTGGGATCGCCCTACGATTAACTCCACCGGAACACCTCGGTGAATGGTGTGTCCGAACGGAGAAATCGAACATTACTTGATATGGTTCGATCCATGATGAGTCACACCGTGTTGCCCGACTCATTATGGGGTTATGCTCTTATGTCATTTGCTCTAATACTTAAATCAAGTCCGTCTAAAGCTGTTGACAAGACTCCATATGAACTATGGAAGGGAACGGTCCCTAACTTGTCCTTTATACGGGTTTGGGGCTGCGAGGCTTATGTCAAGTGGAGACCGGAAGATAAGCTCGGCCCGCGATCGGTCAAGACATACTTTATAGGTTATCCTAAAGGAACACGTGGTCATTACTTCTATTCGCCAACCGAACAACGCGTTTTTGTTGCGGCTAGTGCGACATTCTTAGAGAAGGAATTTCTCGAGAATGCAAAGAGTGATAGAACCTTCGACCGTCGGAGATTCCGAACCAACACCGAGCAACCATTGGAGGAACCAATTCCTTCAATCCTGGCTGCGGTAAATATTCCTGAGGAACCTAGGAGGTCGGGAAGAGTCTCTATTCCTCCGCATGAGATACATTGGTCCGGTCGAGGAACATGACATAGATGACATTCTACTCTTAACGAGTAGTGAACCCGCAACCTATAAAGGTGCCATGACCGATTCGACTCAAAGTTGTGGCTTGAGGCCATGCAATCCGAGATGGACTCCATGTATGAGAACAACGTGTGGGATCTTGTTGACTTACCCGCTAAGGTTCGTCCCCTTCAATGCAAATGGCTTTACAAGATAAAGCATTCTGTGGAAGGTCAACAAGATATCTACAAAGCACGACTAGTTGCTAAAGGTTTCACCCAAGTGCCAGGTTTGCACTACGATGAGATTTTTGCACCCGTAGTCATCTTTGCGTTCCATTCGGATTATCTTAGCGATTGCCGCTTTTCATGACTATGAAATCTGGCAAATGGACGTGAAAACCGCCTTCTTAAACGGCTTTTTGGAGGAAGAGTTGTACATGGTACAACCCGAAGGTTTTATCGATCCAAAGACATCCTAAGAAAGTGTGCAAGCTTAAGCGTTCCATTTATGGACTTAAGCAAGCATCAAGGAGTTGGAATCATCGCTTCGACCAAGTGATAAAAGAAAATGGATTTACTCGATCGGTCGAGGAACCATGTCTATATATCAAGTCGAGTGGGAGCAAGATTGTCTTCCTAATATTGTATGTTGACGACATACTCCGGATTGGGAATGACATACCTCTCTTAACTTCGGTGAAAGTATGGTTGAAAAACCATTTCCGGATGAAAGATCTGGGAGAGGCACAAAGAATTCTAGGCATCCGTATCTATCGAGATAGATCACGACGGATGCTATCTCTCGATCGGGAGTCTTACATAGACAAAGTCCTAGAGAGATTCAAAGCATGACTAACTCCAAGAAGGGGTTCCTTCCTATGTCTCCAGGGTGCATCTGAGCAAGTCTCAGGCACCAGAGACACCGGAAGCAAAAGAGCGCATGGCACGGATACCTTATGCTTCGGCAATAGGATCTATCATGTATGCCATGATATGCACACGTCCCGACGTGGCATATGCATTGAGTATGACAAGTCGATTCCAACAAAGCATCCGGTGAATCACATTGGTTGGTGTCAAGAACATTCTTAAGTACCTACGGAGGACTAAAGATTGGGCATTGACTTATGGAGGCGAACAAAAACTATGCGCAAGCGAATTCGCAGACGCTAGCTTCCAAACGGATCGTGATGACTCGAAATCTCGATCGGATTCGTTTTTACTCTTAATGGCGCTGCAGATCACTGGAAGAGTTCGAAACAAACGTTACAAAGAGATTCTACGACCGAGTCCGAGTACTATGCCGCGTCCCGAAGCTACAAAGGAAGCGATATGGATGCGTCAATTCTTACGGGCTATCTCGTAGTGCCTAGTTCGAATGACCCGATCACCATCTATTGCGACAATAGTGGTGCCATCTTCCAAGCTAAGGAGCCAAAGTCTAGCAACAAGTCTAGACATGTACAACGGAAAGCTCATCTAATCCGGATTACGTGGAGCAAAAGGCGTAGTGATAGAAAAGATTGCTACTGAGATGATAACATAGCAGATCCTCTCACTAAAGCATTACGACAAGATAAGCATGAAGGGCACGTTAATTCCATGGGAATTAAACGTGTTCCTAAGTTGTAGTACTCTTTTATGGATTAGATTCATTCGCTTTTGTACTCTATACAACATCATCGTTTTGATATTTTTATATATATATTGTTTTTCATGTGGATTTGTATGACAAATTTTGAACACCACAAAGTGAATCGAACGAACATTATATTTTTCAGTCCTTAATTGCCCACATGAGCCGATAACTCTGGCAATTATTTTGTGACGTTGGTTGATGGTGGGTTCAACGAGCCATAAGTCAACAAAGTTGGTGACCAATCACAGAGGCGATTTATACGGATATTTCGTAGGACACAATTGTGACAACGACGTGGAGTCCTAAATGTTTTATAACATTCGGTGCCGGGTCGTGGATAGGACCTCCATGGTGATCCTAAGAGTCGATTCTTTTGACTATCGACTGTCTCTTGAGACTAAGGCAGATTTTGGGTGACTTTGGTTTCTTTCTCACGGTCATCCGTAACAGGGGGCCAAGTAGATTGTTTCTGGGTCATTTCATGCTGTGCTTAGATCGGAAGGAGTTCGAGTTGAAGGAAATATTCACCTTTATCGTACTCGATATTTCTCGGGGCCACTCGAGGAGTCAGAATCGAAATGCATGGCCATGCTCGGATACGGATTCGTTTTATCGGTTAAGTTACTCTCTAGTCGGGGAAACCACTCTAGATCCTGATCGATTGTAAAATACGACCTTTGTGGATCCAGATCTGCAAATTGTTTTACATTGAGTGGGAGAAATTTTAAATGAATATGAGAATCGGTTATCGCACATACACTTGTACGGACAAGTGGGAGTTTGTTGGAGCTTGTGTCCTCCAGTTAGTGCGGATAACGTCATTGCACATACACTTGTACGGACAAGTGGGAGCTTGTTGGGGTTGGTGTCCTTAACAGTTAGTGCAAGGACTTATAAATCTCTAAAAGGATCAAAGGGCATACTTTTGGTATTATTATCAGTTGATCCACGTTTATCAATAACGGTTGGCTTGCAAGATAAGTTTGACGTTATTGTCATACAGATGGCGGTGATCAACTGGTCCCTAAAAGTCACACCTATAGGATACGTTTGAGTGATGTGACAAGATGAAAATACAAAGTCATGTAGATGCCAATTTTGACTAACCAGTTAGTCTGAGTTATTTGACTAATAATTAGTTAAAATGTGATGTTGAGATATTTTATTTAATACGGATTAAATAAAAATGGCTAAGGCGAATTAAGCAATTAATTTGTAAAATTGAATATAAGCGTTTTATATTTAATTAAATGTATATTGAATATAATTATACAATACTGTTTTGTCGGACATGTATTAATAATTCAACTAACCCGTATTATTAGTTGATGCCTTAATTTCCGATAACCGATAACAGTTTATAATGAAACCGCGTCATATACACTTAGCGAGTCATGGACCGGACCACGAGTTTAAGTGAAGAGAAAATGAAAAGCCCATTTGGGCTCCTCTCACTCGGTTTGGCCGAGGCTCCCATAGACAAAAGGGGAGTCTTCTCCTCTTGTCTAACCTAATTCATTTTGCTAAAAAAATTATTAGGGTTTTGGGAATTGTGCCTCCCGAATTCCGGATCTCTCATCCAACACAAACTCACAAAACAATCCCCTCGATATTGCAAGGCAATTAGGGGATTCTCTCTAGCACAAGGGCATTACTCGGACATCTTGGGTGCAACGATTAGGAGGAGATCTAACTTGATCTCTCATTGCCTTTTGCACTAGGACCGAAGGTTATTTCTATATCTTTATCGTTTCATTATGTTTTTCGTTTTATGACTATAATCACATGTAAATTTTGCGTTATAATCCTATAATTAAAGGGTATTATACGGATATTACCCTACACCACCAATCACGAGAACTGCACAGGTGGTTGAAGAAGACAGAGTAGATTAGAGACTTCAATTGCATCTTAGACATGAATTTAAATTGTCTCCAAGACACAATAGTTACTTAGATTATCTGTGAAGTCCACAAATGTTGAAATCCATGAACTATGGTTGAACCAAACCGGATCCAGAATATACCAACCGCATATATCAAGGACCAGACAAATCGTTCCTTAGAGTAGTCATAGTTATAAAAGCAAAAAAGCAATTGGTTTGACTGAAAAAAATAATATTTTCCATATTAGTCAAAATAACAAGAGAAGTGCTTCAGGAAACATATCCTCAAAGGCTCAAATAATCAATTCATAGTAAAAATATAAATCCATTCATATTTCAACTACTACCATTATAAAATTTTGCCATTTCACAGTGACTACACTGCATAGTAACGTTTCTCGGTTCAACACTTCACCAATTTTAGGCCACAATGGCACTATTGTCCCGCATACACACAAAACTGTCTCTTTGATTTTCATGGTACTATCCTTTCAGTCACCAAAAAGACAATTGTACTTGCCTATATTCTTAATGGAAAAAGAACAATGGAGTTCCTTAATCATTCTCACTGATGGCAAAAATAAAATACAGTTACAAAATGTGAACACATCATTCTCTTAAAAAAGGCAGAGCACAAACAATAGATTATATTTTACTAGTTTCATTCTTTATGTACTAAACTACATTGATAGGCAAGGAAAGTACCTTCCATATTAAATTTACGAGTACAACATCCAAATTATTATTTTTTTTTTATAAAACTCAAGTATTAGATACACTACACGGTTAAATAATATTTCTTACAAAAAAATATGAACTAAGGAATAGGAACAGGAATAGAAACATAAATAGTATAAGTATTAGTTACACTACAACGTATATAAGTTCCTTGGTTTTGTATATAGTGTTATACAGTCAAACAGAATGAGAGTAAGAGTAGTTAACTACAAGTTGTTCCTAGAACATACCGTAAATTCCTCTATTAGTGGTAGCTCACCATTTACTTAAACCATTTTTTGAGGGTTGATGACGAGGGAACGAGAAGTAGACTGAGTCATTCAAGTAACAATGATATAGTATGTTTCAAAGATATACGTACGGATGAATAGCATCTGGGCCACACCTTGAGCTACTCAAACCATATTCAAGAAGCGTCTACAATGTAAAGATGAATTAGTCTCTCTACACTGAATAATAGATAGGGCCAATTTCAGTGCTAAGAACCTTCAAAATAGAACAAATAAAAAGTAGCCGCCAGAACACAAGCAATGAGAAGTACCTGATTGGCAAAATATGCAACGGAATGTATGACTTCAGCCGGCATTACGTGGCTAGTGGTTGCAAACTAGATGCGGATCTTGAGCGAAAAGACAAGAAAATTGCACCATAATGCAGTTGTAACAACACGTTGGCTACGACACTATTGTTTTAACAATAGATTTCAGTTAGTGGCAACAAATGAAAATTCATTCTTATTACCCACTTAAATCACAAACGTCCAAGTATGTACAACTATATCATAGTAGTAAATCGTCATTCTCATCGTCCTTCCAGAGGAAAGAACAATTTATTCGTATATAGCAAAATGTATAGAGAGGATACATCCCCTTTGCCTAGTACGGAGTAGAAGACTCATAACGCCTAAATTCTCGAATGGGCAAACAATTTCTTTCAGCAATTGATTATGCCTCTTTTCAAATTAGGACATCAAATGCAGAACGTAAGTTCAGTTAAGAACAAATATACCGAATAAATTTGATAAACAATCATGTTGATTTTTTCAATATGATGATTAATCACATGATGCAAAGTCTATCAGTCAAGCCGACTCATATAATATATATGTATAGTCCTAAATTGACCGCAATATCAATTGTTTAATTACACACACACACCCTTCAGAGAAAGAAAAACCCACATGATATCCTTTGGATGTGACATTAGAATCATTTAATTTCACACATTTTGTGTATTTTGACATTGGACCCAACAACTATTATTCTTGCCTATATTCTGAAAACAAAGAATCAGTTGGTTCATCTTTTCCTATCATCACATAACAGCAAAAAATAAAACCAATGTCATTTTTATGTATATAAATAATCAGTTGGTTTAAGAATTTGTGATGCTTTAGACAAAGAGAATGCCGATTGTAGTATTGTCTTAGAGATAACATTAAAGATTTAAGAAATACGGTCTTACCAGCAGACAAGCAGCAAGAACAGTTAGCGACGAAGGTGTGCACTACCAGGAGCAACGTGAGGTGGTGGCCGGAGGTTGCGGTGGACGAGCAGCAACGGTGGTGAGCAAATAGGAGATGATTCTTTAATTTTAGGGCTTAATGCGATTGTGTTACTAAGAAAGAGAAGTGTAAATGGCAAGTGTTGAATAGTCTTAGGGATTTAAATGAGAACGGTCGGTGACAAAGACCGTGCTCTTTGTTGTTTTAAGGAGAACGGTTTCAGATGTTAACCGGTCTCTTTTATATATTAAGACGGTTGGTCAAACTTAACCGTTCTCTTTGTTATTTACAAGCACGGTTTGAACAAATAACCATTCTCTATTGGAATCCTACCAGCGCGCCCAAACTAAAAAAAAAACAAAGAGACCGGTTCCGCTATTAACCATTCTTAAAGTGGCGTTCTCAAAGCCATGAATTGTAGTAGTGCTACTACCACTATGCGTACCCACGACCACCATATCAAGGCTGGCGTCTGTCGATCGGTCGCCTGGTCGTTGGCGACCTACCCAACGGAGCTCCAGCCACCCTCTGCCCTACCCCCAAACAACCACCAATCACCAACCTTTGACCCCCAAACATCTGCCATCATTGCCTTGAACACATGCCGGTGCAGGCGAACTCTTCCCCTTGGCCATTACTTCCCTTCCCTGTTCGAAACTCTTCCCCCTACCATAACCACCACAAAAAAAAGCCCTTTAAAACCTCCCCCAATATCGTTAATATCATCCCCTACCCCCGAAAACTCCAGATTTGGTGTGTTTGGGGCGCCAAGGAGGAGATTTTTGGTGTTCGGGATGGGTTTTAAAGGTTTTTTGGTGGTGGTTGTAGTGGTCGCAGGAGCACTTTTGCATGGAGCAGGAGAGGACTACAGGGAAAGGCTACAAACTGGAAGGTGTCGCCGGAACCAGTGACGTTTCTCGATCAGCGATGTATGGTAGTATTAGTAGAAGTTGGTGTTTGTTGGTGGTGGTACATGAGTTGTCATATAATTGTCATGGATTCCTTTTCTTATTGTTCCAAGCATAAAGCTAAATTTGGAGTGATGCCATTCCTTTCCCTTCTTTTCCCTTTCTTGTTTTCATCCCCCCCAAAGGCACACTCCATTAAAAGTGGGTTTTTCTTGGATGCTAAACTAATAAATATGAGCAGATTGAGACCTTAGCCCATCTTTTTTTGGGTGCCAAACTACAATGTAACATAAAATTGAGGTAACTTTTTCAGATTCTCTGCAAAGAAATATCCGCATCTTTAATTGAGGTAACTTCAAATTCTTCCTATCTTCTAATTTGCATTACAACTTTTCAAATGATCTAATGTAAAAAAAAAAAAGGACGACTGTAAAACTTAATTCATATGTTCTTGAAAATTTTATCCTTCTAATTTCCTAAATTTCATACAGCCATATAATAAAATAATCGAAAATTGAACATCCTCCAATAGATATCTCTAAAACAAAAACCTTACGTATATGTATAGTATTATTTCTTACCATGAATGAATATCCTAGCATAAACTTATAAACAAGGCCTATCTTTTGTCTATATGAGAACAGATCTATCAGTTTGCCAACAACAACAACAACACCAGAGCCTTAATCCCAAAATAATTTGGGGTCGGCTGACATGAATCATCCTTTAGAACCTTCCATGAGTGAACGCACACCTCAAAATGCGAATAGAAAAGGGAAAATGAAAAACAAAGGGAGAACGAAAATGTAATGCAAAGTCAAGTTAAACTTACATGTTTTAAAATCGAATTCCGGATTTCTTTTATAAAAACTTAAAGTTTAAATCGAGAGAAAAGATTAAAACGATTTTGATAACCGAAATAGAATTAAGGATCTGGAATGCCTTAAAAGTAAACCAAGTAAAATATATAAGAAAGTGGTTGGTAAAAAAAGTGTAATAAAGGAGAGAAGAACAAATAATTTAATTTTTTTAAATTAAATAAAAACACTAAATATGTAAGAAAAACATCAAATACTAAAAATCCACATGTATCCTTTCCCTCCATTGTACCCTCTCCGTCACCATACTCTTCCTAAGCCCCAGAAATCTCATATCGTGCTCTATCACTCTCAACCATGTCTGTCTCGGTCTTCCTCTACCTCTAGGGACCTTTTCTATTCTCCAAGTCTCCAGTCTCCTAACTGGTGCGTCCATAGGTCTCCTTCTCACATGGCCAAACCATCTTAGTCGGTTTTCCATCATCTTGTCCTCTATTGGCGCTACTTTTACCTTTTCCCTAATCACCTCATTCCTTAATCGATCTTTCCCTATATGTCCGCACATCCACCTCAACATACGCAACTCCGCCACACTCATCTTTTGAATGTGACAATGTTTCACGGCCCAACACTCGGAACCGTAAAGTAAGGCAGGCCTAATTGCTGTGCGATAAAATTTTTCCTTTAATCTTTGGGGCATATCTTTGTCGCATAAAAACCCTGATGCACTCTTCCAATTCAACCATCCCGCTTTAATTCTGTGAGCCACATCTCCGTCTAACTCCCGATCTTTTTGAATAATAGATCCTAGATATCTGAAGAAATCTGACCCCTCAACCACATTCCCATCGAAAATAATACTCCCCGCATCTGTCGATCTCAACCCCGCCACCTTAGTGAACTGACACCTCAAATACTCAGTCTTACTCCTACTCAGCCTAAACCCATGAGTCTCCAAAGTCTGCCCCCACAATTCCAACTTTCTCTCCACCCCCTCTTTCGTCAGATCTATCAGTTTGCCAAAGAAAACAAATATCGAGAGAAAAGGTAATACCTCTATTTAAATAATCAGTGGTATAATTGTTAAATTCTCTAATATCTCAATCTAAAAAACCATGCATTCGCGCGATATCTATACTAGTTACATAATATAACATGTCACTTGATGCTATACAACTAATATGATTAGTACTGAATGTCAAAGTTTTTATCCTAAAAACACTAATAATTCATCGGTGAGATCAACCACAAAATTTTGTTTCATTACTGATTCAATATGGCTGGACTTTTTTTTATCGACTTGTATAAATTTTTAAAGATTATCTTAATAATAAGTCTTGCTTGTGACGGTCACAAGCGTGTGCTGTCTCACACACAAGCTTTCTTCCACTTTCTTTCCCACTTGCATTTTATGACAGCATTGATAGGTCATAAGTTTGTGACGAAAAGTGTCCGTCATAAATGAAAATTCACGGCTTTTCCAACTAGTTAAGAAGTACGGAGTAACAGAGAAAATTTAAAGATAGAAAATCTACCAAGGCTAATAAAGTACAGTGCTCATTACATCTAGCTTATCATTTGACCGACTGCCGCAGTACAGAAGTGGAGTAAGACAAGTGGGGAGGTATTAGAGTAACAATATATTGAATAATATCACACTAATATTATTCGAATATATTGAGGAATATTTGCGGATTCTTTGTGATATTTACTTTGCCTTTCACGATGAAATTAGCCTGGTCAATTATGCTGATTTCCTTCCTTGTATTTAGCTACCAATGTATACTATATATAGCTGTATTAGTTGCATACTTCTGATCAACAATAATAAAAAGCAATCTTTCACTATCTTTCTTTGCATTTCGTCCTGTTAATATGGTATCAGAGCAGGCTAAAGATCCACCTTTTTTTTCAAATAATAAGTTTTCATAAACAATTTTCTTTCTCTCAAAATGTCAGGAGGAGATGGAAAGTCCACTGGTACTTTGTCTATTCCAGTAACGTCACCTCTCTACCTTCATCTATCTGACAACCCCAACCTTACGCTGACGCAAATCGTTTTTGATGGCGAAAATTACGATATGTGGGCAGACGCAGTCAAGAACGGACTTGATGTGAAGAACAAGTTGGGATTTATAGAAGGAGAGGTCCAAAAACCAGAGACTGCCAAAGGAGAAGCCAGTCTTGAGTCGGTGGCTTGGCGACAATGTAATGCCATGTTGAAAGCATGGCTACAGAATGTAATAAATTATAAATTATATCCGAGTATCGACTTCTCAGGGACAGTGGCAGAAGTTTGGGAAGAACTCAAGGCCCGTTATTCCGCTGGCAATGCTCCACGGGTGCATCAATTGAAGGGAGATCTCAACGATTGCAAACATGGACGTGAATCGGTCGTTGAGTATTACACAAGGTTAAAGACGATTTGGGACGAACTGGCCAATTATAGTAAGATCCCAAAGTGCACTTGTGGGGAAGGAGCAATGCTACTCAAGGAGCGAGAAGACGAGAAGGTGCACCAGTTTCTGATGGGTTTGGACAAAAACCTATACGGTGGACTGCGTACAAATTTACTGATGGAAGACCCCATCACAACGCTCAATAGGGCATATGCTCTAGTTTTAAGGGAGGAAAGACACGCAAGCATTACCAAAAATAAGAAAGAACAAAATGAAGCAGCAATGGCAGTACGAACTTATGGCAGGGGAAGAGCAGCACATCAAAAACAGAGTGAAGAAGAAGAGGAAAAATCGCCGCCTCGATGCGACTATTGTGGCAAATATTTTCATGTGGAAGAAGATTGCTATGACAAGCATGGTTATGAAGTGGTAAAGGCTCGAGGGCGCGGACGTAGAGGAGGAGGCCGAGGACGCGGCAGAGGACGCGACCAGCAGTCAAATCATCAGGCACATGCCGTAAGTAATACAACAGGACCAAAGGAGAGTAATGTCTCCTTCACCAAAGAAGAGATGGAGAAGATCCGTATCCTGCTGGGTACTAGCCCGAAAGGTAGTGAACAACATTCAGGTTTGAAAGCCAGTATTGTTGTTAAATGGTTGATTGATAGTGGCGTTTTCCATCATATGACGGGAAGGCGAGACTGCCTTAAAAATATTTGGCAGGAGACACCGTCCACCGTGGGATTGCCTGACGGTCGACGGATAGAAGCAACAGAACAGGGAGAAGTGAAATTGGACTCGAGTTTTATTCTAAAAGATGTGTTGTTTGTACCCACATTAACATGTTATTTGATTTCCGTAAAACAACTCATTCAAGAAAATAATTGTTTAATAACGTTTCATTCCGACTAGTGCATTGTGCAGGACCAGTCTACGAGGACGGAGATTGGACGGGGTGAGCATTATGACGGGGTATATTACTACAAGCCGAGGAGTGTTGATTTAGTGTGCAAGACGACATTGAATAAAGAGGATCGTCTTTGGCATAAAAGACTCGGGCATTCATCAAGTGATGTATTGTCTCATTTTTCGTCTTTAGTTGGTTTTAATTTACATTGGAATTCTTCTTATGCTTGTGACCCGTGTTGTCGGGCCAAGCAAACTCGTTCCCCATTTTCATTAAATAATAAGAGGTGTGCTACTTTATTCGGTTTAATTCATTGTGACATCTTGGGGCAATACCGGGTTGCGAGTCTGTCTAGAGCTCATTATTTTTTAACCATTGTTGATGACTATAGTCGAGCAGTGTGGGTTTACCTCATAAAAGAAAAGAGTGAAGCCGGATAATTACTAAGAGTTTTTTGTCAAATGGCTAAAAATTAATTTGGCACTAGTGTTAAAATCATTCAGAGCGACAATGGAACCGAATTGTTAGCTGGGCCCATGACATGTTTTTATGAAGATAACGGGATAATTTTTCGAACAAGTAATGTCGACACACCCCAGCAGAACGGAAGGGTAGAAAGAAAGCATCGACATATACTTGAAAAGGCGAGAGCTTTACGCTTTGAGGGAGACCTACCACTTTATTTCTGGGGGGAGTGTGCTTTGACGGCAGCTTATTTAATAAATAGAACCCCAACACCTTTACTCCAAGGAAAACCCCCTTATGAAGTGTTATATGGAACAAAACCGAATTTAACCAACCTTCGTGTTCTAGGATGTCTTTGCTACGCTCATAGCAAGGACAGGCCTCGGGATAAGTTTGGGGAACGGGGGAAAAGATGCGTTTTTCTAGGATACCCTCACAGCAAAAAAGGGTGGAAAGTATATGACCTCACGGAAAAGCGGATGTTCGTTTCACGAGATGTCAAATTCTTTGAAAATGAATTTCCTTTTGCACAATTACGAACTACGACTACCCATGAAAATCGTGAAAATGTAAACGGACAAGAAAATTTTGGTTCTTTATTTTATGAATTAGAGACACAGGCTGTTGAAAATCTAGAGTCACAAGAAAGCAGGGGGAGTGACGAGTCTGTAGTTGAATAAAATCGTGACCAAACTGAAACACCAGCATCCAATGAATCAAAGGAGGTAGAGCCAGGGGTAGAAGAATCTCATCAGGTGGAAGCAGAGAGGTTGGGCCGAGGAGCACGGGAGAAATTCGAACCCGTGTGGCGGAAAGATTACATTTGCAAATCGACGAGAGTAATCAAACCTGTTTCTAATGCTCATCAAGTCCAATCGAAGTCCACGAAGTCAGGTACTCACTATCCCATAGTCAATTACGTTATTACCAATTGTTTTTCTTCCTCCCACAGAGCTTCTTGGCTGCCATTGATGAGACACGAGAGCCCAAAAATTATCGAGAAGCAGCAGGCCATCCGAAATGGCAAGAAGCTATGTATAAAGAGATTGATGCTTTGGAACGGAATGGGACTTGGGAAATTGTCTCTTTACCACCAGGAAAGAAGCCCATTGGATGCCGGTGGATATACAATATCAAGTACAAAGCCGATGGGACCGTGGAGAGATACAAGGCACGCCTTGTAGCACAAGGATTCACACAAATAAAAGGAATCGATTATCATGAGACTTATGCACTGGTGGCCAAAATGACAAGTGTCGGTGTATGTTGGCAGTCGCGGTGGTTATTAAGGGATGGACCATTGAGCAATTGGATGTTAATAATGCGTTTTTACACGGAGATTTGCACGAAGAAGTGTACATGAAGATACCTCCAGGTTTCGAAAAAGGAGAAAACAGAGTTTGCAAATTACTTAAGTCACTTTATGGACTCAAACAAGCTTCACGGAATTGGTTTGCTAAGTTAACATCGTCATTGGAAAGGTACGGTTTTGTCCAATCATTAGCAGACTATTCGTTATTTACATATATTAGAAATGGCGTATTCATTGGTGTTCTAGTATATGTAGACGATATGATCGTGGTGAGTAATGATAACAATGCTTGTGGTCCATTTAAGTAATTCCTTGACAAAAACTTTGGTATTAAAGATTTAGGCAAACTCAAATACTTCTTGGGTATTGAGGTTGCACATAGTTCAAAAGGCTTGTTCCTCAATCAACGGAACTATGCCTTGGGGATCATTGAAGAAACCGATTTAGAAGGTGCGAAACCTGTACATATTCCAATGCAGCAACACCATAAACACGCCTTGGCAACAGGAGATGTGCTGCACGACATTATGAAGTACAGGCGTCTTGTCGTCAGATTAATTTATCTCACCATAACGCGGCCTGATTTGGTTTACGCCGTGCACATTCTTTCTCAATTTGTTAATGAAGCTCGCAAGGAACATTGGGATGCAGCGTTACGGGTGGTACGATATATTAAAATGAATCCCAGCAAAGGGATTGTGCTTCGTAAAAACGGCAATTTACAGCTTAACGGCTACTGTGACTCGGATTACGCCAGTTGTCTTTTGACACGGAAATCATTAAGTGGTTATTTTGTGGCACTTGGTGGGTCACCCATATCTTGGCGGGCGAAGAAACAAGCTACCGTAGCAAAATCAACGGCGGAAGCCGAATATAGAGCCATGGCATGAACGGTTAGTGAATTAATTTGGTTGAAAGCCTTTCTTGGCTCGTTGGGTGTTTTTCACTTACAACCTATGAATTTGTTTTGTGATAATCAAGCCGCTATTCATATTGCCAAAAACCCGGTATTCCATGATCGAACGAAACATATAGAGATTGATTGTCATTTTGTTCGATAACATTTGGTCACAAACAACATTCGAACTTCCAATGTCCGCAGCAAAGAACAAATAACAGATCTCTTTACCAAAGCGCTCGGGTGTGAAGCGTTTGATCATTTACAGCGCAAGTTGGGATTTGGTCTACCAAGTGGTCCAACTTAAGGGGGAGTATTAGAGTAACAATATATCGAATAAATTGAGGAATATTTTGCGGATTCTTTGTGATATTTACTTTGCCTTTCATGATGAAATTAGCCTGGTCAATTATGCTAATTTTCTTCCTTGTATATAGCTATTTGTTAGCATGTATTTAGCTACCAATGTATACTATATATAGCTGTATTAGTTGCATACTTCTGATCAATAATAATAAAATGGTTTTTCTAACGTGTGCCCTAAGGCACACAATAATAACTTAAATATGGTAACATTTGCAAGAGATTCTCACTAATTATGGTAAAAATGAGTTTATACTTGAATATTTGATAAGAATTTCTTGCAAATGTTATCATATTTAGGTTATTAATGTGTGCCCTTAGGGAACAAGTTGGAAAAACCCATAATAAAAAGCAATCTTTCACTCTCTTTCTTTGCATTTCGTCCTGTTAATAGGAGGGAAGGGGGACGAAACAGTTGGGCAGTAACAATGCTGGAAAACCCAATGGATTCCTCCGTGAAACGCTATGCTCCTCCCAATCAAAGGAATCGCGGTCTCAACCGCCGCAAATCTACTGGTATACTTTCTCATTCCTTTTTATTTTTTTAAAATTATACTCCGTAATAAATCTGTGAATGAATAGATTTTGTTGGCAATTACGTCGACATGTTACTTGAATGTTATTGCCGAATCTTTGCTTTCCTTGAATATAATCCTTTATTATTAATCAACCAATTTAATGGGTTGTTAGCCTTAGTTCAATTCTCTCACTTTTCGACTGAACTTATTACCAAATTTTTGAGTATTTCTTTAGGGTATTGCTCATTCAAGTACACATTTTACTTAATCATGGACACTTTTTCATAAAATTTCCATGTCCTACCCTTTTACCATACAAAGAATTCTCTCCCATTAGCTAGGTTACCCTCTTCATCCAGATTCCAAACGCACTGCTTCCGGTCTCGGCGCCGGACCACCATACTACATCCGACAACCCCGCCAACGGAGTACCCTAAAACTGCCGACGACGAGTTGCACCCCCAACCCTACTCACACGAAAATTAAAGACAGTAATCTGGGCTCATCCCGGATAAATTGTTTTACATAGTCAATCAATAAAACAATAATTATATCTAATCAATAAGTGATTATAATCCTTGATTTTTTATAGTATTATGTTAGGCAAATAATCATTGTAATTGGCAAATACACATATGCGTTCTTTATATGCAGGCAAAATGAATCACATTATTACTTCCGTGAAACCCTCGAAGCTTCTCCGGTAGCGTCGCTTCCAAAATTCGACACAAGGCACATGAACCAAACGATTAGGTAAAAACAGGTCGAGTATGCCCAATCGATTTCAGGTGGAGGCTAGGCGTTTAGGTGGGATTGTCCTGCGAGAGAGTGAGTGGCTGGACTGGGATCGATCGGTCGTCTTGGAAAAATATTATTGAGGAGAGAGAGAGAGAAAGGAGAAGAAAGGATGTAAATAAGAGGGGTAAAATTGGAAATGTTGTGCATGATTAAGTAAAATGCGTACTTGAAAGAGCAATGACGTTTCTTTATTGTATAGTGATTAATGGTTATCCAACTTAAATTGAGGCCTTGTTCGGCTGGTTGGATTTGGAGGTTAAAATATGGGGAAAGGTTTCATTCTTTGATGACTAAGCTGTTCTTTTCGGCTAAAAAGAGAAGAACTGCGCTCAACTGAACTTAATGGAGCTGAACGGAGCTGGAATAAGGGTTAATTTGCGAAGAAATGAGCTAAACTGAACTGAATAAATCTGAACTAAATTGAACATAATAGAGCTGAACTTGACCGAAATGAGCTGAAATTAAGTCCAAAGAACGAGCCTAAATTTTCTAATTAAACTTCTTATATTCTTATAACGAGTTGTTGTAAAACTATGGAACTACAATATTAAATAAGAATAATTAACAACAATAATCCTAACTATGGACGACTTTCTCATATTAATCCATCACAAATTCTCATTTGTGACGGGCATATCCGTCACAAACTTAATACGAGTCAGATACTACCCACGTGGGTAGATAAGACAAAAACATAGTGCCTAAGGAATAGCATTATGTTTTGTCTTATCTACCCACATGGGTAGTATTTGACCCGTCGCAAGTTTGTCACAAGAGAAACTTGCTATTATTAAGAATTTTTTGGTTAATTAGCGTTATTAAGCAAAGTAATTAGGTAATTAGTGTTGAATTGAAACTATTTGCGTTTATGGTGTTCACGTCATCACTCTTTTTTTTTTCCAAGATTTTCAACAAAGCCGCTAATCTTCTTAGCGGCTTTCCTTCTTTTTTACTAGACATTCATCTTCCAAAGTTCAGTGGCTACTGGACTCAAAAATTGCGGAAATAACAGACAAAGCCGCTGATATTCTTAGCGACTTCGTCAATTTTTTTTTTAAAAAAATGAACACAGAAAGCCTCTAAGAAGTATAGCGGCTTATGTGCTTATATAAAAAAAAAAAACACGGGAATCTCTCATTCATTCAATTGAACACAAAAATCCCCAATTGTTCCCCGAAACCCTAATAAGTCGAAAAACCCAATTTCTCACCCAAAATCTATCAAATTTCTTTCCTTTTTTTTAGTGAAAATTAGACAAAGCCGCTAAGAACATCAGCGGCTTTGCCTGTGTTTATTGCAATTTTTGAGTCCAGTAGCTACTGGATTGTGGAAGCTGAATGTCTAGTGATAAACTAGAGCAAGCCGCTAAGAACTTCAGCGGCTTTGCTGCTTTCCTTTTTTTTTTAGTGAAAATTATACAAAGCCGCTAAGAACATCAACGGCTTTGCGTGTGTTTTTTGCAATTCTTTGAGTCCATGGATTGTGCAAGCTTTTTTTATTCAAATCGACAGTCAAAGCCGCTAAGAACTTCAGCGGCTTACTGCGTTCTTTTTTTTTTAAAAAAAAACATGGCAAAGCCACTATAATTCTTAGCGGCTTATATGAATAACACGAATTTAGGCACTCCAATAGCTACTGGATATGGTTAGTCTGAATTTTGGATTAAGAATTGGTAAAGCCGCTAAGAACATTAGCGGCTTTGTTGAAAGTCTGGTAAAAAAAAGAAAAAGTGATGACGTGGACACCATAAACGTAAATAGTTTCAATTGAACGCTAATTACCTAATTAATTTGCTAAGTAACACTAATTAACCAAATTTTTTTATTATTAATCCATATACTACATTTTAACTTGGAATAAGCTCAACTATTGGCCTCGTCTTCTCAAAATAGACAAAGTTAGATTTTAGCTTCTTGTTTATTTATGAAAAAAACGATATAATACAACTAGTTAATTTACTCTCTTCAAAACGATCACCCCCTCATATTCTTCTCTCCGACATTTAATAGAATTGAGGGTCTATTAATGGCCTTAAAGTGTTTTGAGAAGAAGGTTTGATACCTTGGGTCTATTATGAGTTAAAAATTAGTTTGGATTAATATGAGAAGGTCATTCATAATTCAGAATATTCATGTTAATTTTCCCTATTACATGCTTCCTCCTATCTAGACCAAAGGTTACACCGATATGGATCCTCTCCATTTCTTTCTCCCCATTTCCTCTTTAATACACCCATATTATATTATATATCTCATTTCATTCATTTACCTTTTTCTACTCAAGTGTCTTTACAACCACCCGATCTATCTAGAATTAGATCCGTACCATTAAAAGGTAATGGACCTCCATTTCTTTTGAGGAAAGGAAATGGAGAGGATCCTTACTCAGGTTACACTTGTTTTTGGGTGGTCTTTGAAGCGGTACTTTGACTGGATTTTTCTTCATTTATAAATGACTTTTTTGAAAATGTTGGAATTTGACACTTAATTGTGAACTTAACTTCTTTAAGTTACATTAAGTTTATATTGTTATCATAATCCATGTTAAATGTCATTAAACTGAGAGGGGGTTATAGGAGCATATACATTAATAGTTAAGGATGTTTAAAGTCATGTAAGTTGTTTAAGTAGGCTTGTGTACAATGTGTTATATTGTGTAGGCTTGTGCTCTCATTCACAGCTTCAAGGTCTCCCCATATGTGAGTAGTACTCTTATATCCTCCCCCCACAATTATAATAATGTATCACTCCAATTTATATAAATGATCTAGTTGGTGACTTTTCGGTCCACGATACTTCTGCTGCCCAAATTCTAACAGAAAAAAAAAATGAAAGTTTATGAAAGTTTTTTTCCATAACAAATCTATGTATATAAGTTTTTTCTTTCGAAATTTTATATTTTTCGCCTTCCCCTCAACCTAAATGTTATCCTTTTTTCTCTCTTAACGGACCCCTTGATCTTAATTAGGATGTTGAGGGTAGAAGTATTTTTTTTTAGTGAAATATCAATTCGTTAAATAAGTCATAGCAACTTTAAAACTTTAAAATACTCTAAAGTTAATGGAATACTCTTTTGTAAAAGTCCGATAAGTATCCTTCCTAAAACAAAGATCACTATTTGTAGAATTTGATGTTTTTGCATACCCTTTATATACCGTTGTGTTATTTATACAGCTTTGACGAGGGGGTCTTTGGGTCTGCCATATAAAAAGGATGTCTCTTGTTTTCACATATTTATTCCCATAGCCTTGATCTTTCACATACTCCTAATAAGAGTTCTTTAACCTGTAGAATTACTAAATATTAAAAAACTAATTTATTTTGGGGTCTACCACCACCAAAACTACTAAATGGGAGCTCTAATTGATGATTTTGGGATTAGGATTTGCTTTTTAAAGGGAGAAAGAGATGACAATGAGCGGTTACAAAATCGCGATTATTCTGCGATTTAAAAGTCGGAGTAGTTAATATGACATCCATCCCAAATCTATTGTCCTTGGTTTACTTTGATGGCCAACCAATTTTAACTTCGTCCATTAATTTTTGCGAATATATGTACAGATACAATGTAAATTTGTCGCATTTGATTTATCAGATCAATTATATTCATAGGCATTTGTAAAAAGTGGCAAGTGTTGTATATTATAAGAAAATAACGGTCAAATTCGACATTGCTTGAGTTCTGATCATAAAAGGCAAATCAGGACAATTTAAATGGGTGGAGTATGTAATTAGACCATTGTTCATGATGTTACAGTCATTTATTTCTGGAAGGCACATTTAACTTTCTTGGAAGATTCATTTATGTTGCTGAGGGATAAGTGCCTTGTCATGTTAATGCTGTTAAATCTTTGTAGATGAATCAGAAAGAGCAAGCAATTTGCATTCCAGTGATGGAGAAACAAATTTAGGGACTGGTTTCCGAAGAGCCCCGAGTATAGATAGTTCTGATGGTGGAAGCAATAAATCTGCATATGAAAGTTTTCATCCTCGTTTGATAGCCTTAAATGGCTGTTGTGCAAGTGAAGCTTCCCAGCTTTTGCATCAACGTATGTGGTTTACTTGCTCATGCGATTACTGTGACTCTCTGAGGCCATATTTATTTACATTTTCCGACAGTCGTACTCATTGCGTCTTTGCACATCCCTTAGCCTTCTAAAGTTAACACCAGAAGAACTTTAGGGATATAAAAGTGTAAGTGTGTGTGTGTGTGAGTGTGAGTAAAAATGAAAATCGAGATAGTGAAGCTTTTGATCACACATACTCCCTCCTATTCTAAATAACCCTTCCCCTTTCCTTTTTCATCTATTCACAATACCTTCCCTCTTTCTCTATTTAGTAAAGTTTTATACTTATTTTAATCACCTCACCCCACAACAATACCCATATTTATCTTATTTTAATCACCTCACCTCACAACAATACTTATTTTAATCACCCCACCCCACAATATCTTCCCTCTCTCCAATTACCTCACCCTACCACAATACTTTAGCTTATTTAATTCACACCCTTAGTGCCACCCATGAATAGGGAGAGTTATCTAGACTAGGAGGGAGTATAATTCTATTGGCTAAATATAATAAAGTGGAAACCACATTGCACATCGGAAGCAAGTACATCATCGCGCTTTGCTATTCACAACCTATAAAAATGTATATGGTTGAAATTTATCTCATAGGATGCATCTTGGGATTTACTTGTCAAACAGTCGAGCCATATGATGAGATTCATGCCTTTTGTTATACTTCCAGAGTAAATCCCAAGACCAAATCTGAGCCTTTTTGACATGCATCATTAATCATAAAACATAGAGAGTATGAGGTTTTGAAATCTCATTTTGTATTTTTATGGCTGTTAATGGTATAAAATTTGGAATTCATAAGAAAGGACTTGCTTTTCTCAAAATCTAGGTCTGAAATAGGGCTATGTCTGATTCAGTGACACCTGTTCATCATATTCTGTGCATGAACTAGGGCCATGTCTGAAATTTACTTCAACTGATTAAGGGAACCTTGTTGCCCTTACTTAGAAAGTGACCATCACATGGTGTAACACTTGTGCCCTCATGTTAACCCAATGCATTTCTCATGTACTCTGGTTTCTCTCACCTATTTATCAGGAAAACCATTTTTGGTCATAGCTAGATCTGATGTATCCTTAAAGGAGCTTTGTTGAGTGACTCAACCTATTCATGATGTTTTAGTTCAGTACCAAAGGAAGCTGTTGTATTTTTGACTGCATAATATTCCGCTGAACTCAAATCAGATCCTTGTACTCTTATAGTTTGAAGAGGCTGGAAGGCAGCTTACTATGATCTTAAAACTCACTACAAATATACAAAATTCTACAGTATGTCTGTTTTGCATCGTCACCTAGGTGGAAGGTAAACAAGATAGGTGGAGCAAAAAACTGATGGAGGATAAGTTAATAGTTCATATTACCTTTTGGGATGAAAGTCAACATGAAGGGCTCGCTTGGGATGGGGGTAACTATTATGTAATAGTAGAGCTTAAAACAAGAAGAGGAGATTGGTGGTTATTGGTGGTCGTGGACAGTCGAAGGAGGGGGTGGTTGGGTTAGGGGGGGTGGAGCTGCTATTAACCCAATATACGTAGTGCTTTACCCAAGGATGAATGTGCCCCCCCTCCTCCTCTTGGGAAAGTACCCTATCTTCGTTATTTCCCGCTTCCATTACTACTAGTCTCCTTTATCTTCATGTTCACTTCAGCTCTATCACTGTAACAGTTACCTTCGTCCTAAACAAGCCCTAAAAACTAAAAATACTGGAAGATAAATGATCTAATTCTATCTCACAAGTAATAAATCAGAAACTCAAAACTATTTGAACTAATTGAGCTTAAAATTTGAAAACTAGAGGAACTTGTTCTGTGTGACAATTCTTTGGCTTGATGTTCATAAGAAATTCAGAAAGTATGGGATAAGTAAGGATTAAAGCCACCACCAAGGTGAAACCATAAAAACTTAATGAGAGCAAGAGCATCCGCAGGCCTATTATATTGGACAAAGCAAGGTGAGATGGATTCTCAGGGTTTTTCATTCATTTAAATCTAAATTACATTAGGAAACTCTTCTTTCATATAGAAGGATTGCAAGTGCAGCTCTCATAATCCAATCTCAAGTATTATCCAATCATTGATTCCAGTATATACATCTAACGGTTAACTTTAAAAAAGGGAAAGAGAAGTAAATTCATTAAGAGCCTGATTTTAATGCTTGGAGCAGAAGAAAGAGTTAATACTTTTGCTTGATGCATCGCCGTATTGCTGTATAGAAGGGAAAAGGTGTGCGGACAACAAGCTGTCACTTTTGCTACACCATGTACTGCCTCATAAATTTGTTGGCTGCAAGTCTGCAACTTTCCACACAAAAGGTCGGTCATCCTATAAGGAATGTGTAGCGAGCCATCACACATGTAAACATGCATTGGACCCATTAAAATTGTCACCTAGATCCATTAAAGGAGTAAGGACAACACGCTGTTGCTTCTGCTATAACGTTTTGCTTGGTGCATGGCCCATGACACTCTCATGCTTCCTTCTGTTTTGCCAAGTGGTGATCAAATGATGCATGCCCTTTGCTCGTCATGCTCATGATTCCCTCCAAGTGAAAAATCAATGTTAGGCCCCGTTCTTTTGGACTTAATTTTTCTGAGCTTTAATGATCAGTACTTATAAGCTGAACTTTTCTAAACTGAACTTATAGAAGCTGAACTGAACTTATAGGAGTTGAACTTTTCTGAACTGAACTTATAGGAACTGAACTTTTCTAAACTGAACTTATAGGAGCAAACTTTTCTAAACTAAACTTATAGAAGATTAACTGAACTTATCGGAGCTGAACTTAAAGAAAAATGGGTAATGATTGTTTAATTTTTTTTGTTTAATTTTTGTTGTCTCGCTAGAGACTCCCTTTATACCATTTTCAAGTAAAGGTTGTAAGTATGAACCATTTTAAATCGGATCACATTTATGCTTAACTTTGTAGTTGAACGTCTTATTTTGTCGAGATTGAGTGATTTTGGAACTCAATTACGTCCTTGATAAAAAAAAGGTAGGTAGCTAAGTTTGATATTTCTTTTTATGAATTATACTATGTCTTGGTAACAACACGTCAACACTTGTTAAATTAATCCATCACAACTGTCTTAGCTTACTCTCTTTCATTATGTGACTATAAGCCTCCAACCTGCATATTTTTTTTCGGTACTTTGCTGAATTGGTTTCACCTAAATTTTCCTTTCTATGTTTTATCCTAAAATATGCAAGGGTGTGGGAGTGTGCGAACCCCATGTTTGTAATCAAAACCAAGCTAGTACATACTATTTTCCTCTCATTTTGTCTTTCCTTCTAGTTTCTGTTACCTTTGTTCTTTTTTTCCCGCCTACCTTGTTTCGTTTCAATATCTGCTTTCTCTTCCTGAGTTCTGCCCATTCTCACCCTCATATTGACAGTTACTATGACAATTCATGTTAGTTGATCCAAATAATCTGGAATGAGACCTTTATTGTTGATTTTGTTGTCGCTGTTAACCAGTATTGTTAGGGTTGGGGATGAACTACTGTAACACGTTTGTCCAATGTTGTAACTGGTACTTGTTTGCCTCTTCTCAGGGAGAGAATAATTAATATGCATTCAGAATGTCCTAGCCAGCTTATATGTAGCATATTTTAAGCATGTTCTCCTGAATTAGCTATTGTGATTCTCTTAGGCTGTTGTTTTGTGATGCAGGTTGGAAAGCAGCTATCCATTGCTATGATGATCCAACAATTGATTTAACTGGTGGGTTCTAATCATCGTTATCTTTAGTCTTTTTAAGTCCGAATGGTCTTTTGATTTTTCAAGTCCCCTAAATTTGGCTTTGGGCCTTTTAGTCAAACATTTATTTGTAAAGATAGCTCAATGTACTGGAGTTTGAGTGTCCTTTAATTGGTCACCAGGGAAATTTCATCATATGATTCAGTAATGGGGAATGTCTCCAAACATAACTTCATCCTTAACCCATGCCATATTTTCAAATATTTGTACGACACACCATCATAAAACATCGACCTATGTATTTTGGAATTTTTGGAATACAATTAGTGGACAAGATACTAGCATAGGAGCAACGAAGCATATGTAAAACATTGACCTAATGTTTTAGATTAGGCACTACAGACTACACAGAAAAACTCGTGTTGTGGTTTATGCTGGAATAAAACCTCCCTTTTCATGTATCTTGAAATAAACTGAGTGGTTTGGATTATCTAGGTGGTTAGTTTTGCATGCTAGATATAACTTGCAAGTGTTCAACTAGACTTTTAATGGGATTGGGTGTGATGGTGAAGAATTGTTTGGAAAATATATATTGTTCCACAATCGTGAGAAATGGCATCATGTAGGACATGTTGAGGAAGTTAGATCGAGTGTGCAGAGTAGCCTTGGGGAACAAAGCAGTTCTATATTAGATAGAAATGGTCTGCATAACTGTGGATGAGTTGACAAGGTTTAAAAAGCAATATACCATGAATTATTAGTTATGAGATTTATAGATGATATTCTTTATATTGGTCATACAAAGGTTTTGGAACTAAGCCTCAAATGTGGAGATAGACGCTTGAAATCTCCGGGTAAAGGTTGTAAAAGCTTGTTGGGGCATCCGCATTAAGGACAGTCAGCCAACACTGGTGGACTAGTATCCAAGGTAAACAAGTCTTAAGATCAATGAGCCTTGCTTTCTAGATTTGTGGCGCAGTAAGGAAGAAGCTGGTAATAAATTTGTCATGTGAGTTGCAGGGAATTTATCCCTGAAAGTGTGAAGCTCCATAGCCTCCTGAGATCTGTTATGATTTTTTTTTTCCCGGTAGGGTGGATGAGGTTGTTTTCATGACATTATCTTTCTCGGTCCTTGAACTTCAGCTGTACCCAACATGCCTTCCTGTATTTTCGTGACATTATATTCCTCATTGTGCTATTTCCGCAACATTATCCAGTGAGGGGTAAATAACAGCAGTTGACTTGGATAAACTATAATAATCTTGATACAATTGGTCAAAATTTTCTTGCTCTGGGGTGTTATCTTTTCTGATCGCAGTTCAGGTAGTGAATCACTTAATGCCCATATCAAAGGAAGGCACTGGATACACTTATTAAGAAATAAAGTGTGGACGCATTTAGAAACCCTATTTACAAGGAGTGACATTGTATTTTATAGGTTTTATTTTTTTGCATTGTCCATATTTAAAGTTTCTACTTTGGAATTTATCTTTTTTGTGCATTGTTTGCTGTCATAATTATTTCCCACATTTTTTCACCTACTGTGCTCAATTCTTATATCTAAAGCGACAAACTTTAAACATACGTGATAAAAGTTTGTTAATATATGAAGGGTAATGATGAACACACTCTAAAATATACACCGACACTCGTTTTGTAAGAGCATTAATTAAATAGTTATATATTTTCATGTATATTTTAGATTGGCTTTATCGGCCCCCTATGTAAATGGTTGTTTTGATACATTAAACTTGACAAATTGACATAGTCAGCCACATATATTTGAAAAAAATAGATCAAACTTGGATACTCTATTAGTTAACCACAAAAAGGCGAACAGTGACAATTTAAAGCTCTTGGTTGCAGAACGGCAAGTCATGTACACAGAGAGTGCTTCTTCAGCGTGGGGAAGCTTCAGACTCCCCCATCAGGTAACTCCTATTCCTGCTTTATTATAACTATCGACATTGTCCAATGTTCACTACATACTGACAGCAACGAAGCTTCAACAAGCTATCGCATACTCACGTACATCTTATCCTATTCTGCAGTTGATGTCTGCCCCGCAGATGGACTTCTTGGCAGAACTTCAACAAGCTATCGATAACAGCCAACGCAAAGTTGAAGTACCCAAGTATTGAACTTATCTGTGTCGTGCCAATTCTGACTAAACACGTTCCAATATCATAAGAACAGCGTAGTGTCGTTTTTGCTATGGTATTTTGGTTTGGTTTTTGCTGTTGGTTGTAACTTTTGGTCGTTATACATCTTTACGAATGTTTGCTTACTTTAGCTGCCTAAATAATATCTAAATGGCCCGCAAGGGTGGAGTATAGTGGTTAAAATTTGGGTGAAATTCCCAGGAGACCCGGGTTCAAGCCTCCCCATGAGCAAAATCTTGTAGAGCATTCTTAGCCCGAGTCCATACCTAATAGACTTCGAGCCTGTAACCATTGGGTGACTTACTTGTTATACGTGGTTTGCAGACTACCAGTACACCCGAGGGTTTACCCAGTGCACACCGAAGGTAGCGGCTGTGGGTTCCTTTGTCACCAAAAAAAAAAAAAAACTAGCTACAAAACGCTAATTTAATTGCTTGGACATAAATCTATCTTTTATAAATGTTGCTCCCTACTTTGTACTAATATAAAATTCACATTATCATTTATACTCCGTAATTCATTTCTGTGACATGACTTAATATTATTATTAAGAATTAAGATATAATTTATCAGTTCTTAACAAATAAGAAAGAATTGTAGAGAGATATAATCACTTGGGTGTATTATTCTAATATCAAGGTCTCTATTTATAATAGAAAACTTATTTCGTATCCATAAAATACATTTTTTGATGATATGCAGTTTGATATTTTTTTTTTTACGTTATCGTGATATTTTAATTATTGTTTCCGTCATTTTGAAGCATGTTGAAGACTTGTGCAATTATAGTGAACAAAATTACATTTTCTTCTAATTACTAACAATGCCAACGACAATAACACAACAATAATAATAAAAACATAAATGATAACAATAATAAGCCATGTTCTTTTACGTCATTTGACCAAATATCATTTACCTTTTCAAATTTAGTCTTCCAAAAGTTTTAATAAAAATCGGTACCTTTTAGTCGTAATTTTTAGCTATCTTTTCGATTACCTTTTCAGGTTTCACTACCTTTTCGGTTTGGTAGGTTTAGTGTAGCATTTCGGGTTTGGGTAGCTTTTGCTAGTTTTACCAAACGGAGCCTAAGTTGATTCGATTTAGTTGATTCCATTGATTCGATTCATTTTGATTCGATTCATTGATTAGTTTATTTCAACATTAATATTATTATTCTTATTTTATACTCTTATTGTTATCATTATTATTGTATCAATTTATTTACTATTGTTATTATAATATTAAAATTTATTTTTAATATTTATTATATTACTATTATAGTTATTATTATTATTATTTTAATTATATTTATTATATTTATTATTATTATACTGTTATATTGTTATATTGTATTTATTATTTTATTATTATTATTATTATTTTATTAATATATTCATTTATATTAATAATATTAATAACGTATTTATTATTACTATATTAATAAATTATTATATTACATATATTATTATTATTATTATTTATAATATTTATATTATACCTATCATATTTGTCTTTTAGTTATTATTATTAATATATTATATTATTTAATATATTATAATATTATTAATAATATTATCATTTATATTACTATATTATTATTATTATTATTATTATTATTACTATATTTATTATTATATTACTATTTTATTTTTTATATTACTTATTAGATTATATTAATATATTATTATTATTATTATTAATAATGAATAATATTATTATAATATTTATTATTATTACTGGTATTATTGTTATTATATTATTTATATTTATATTTATATTTATATTTATATTTATATTATTATATTATATTTATTATTTTATTAATATATTCAGTTATATTAATAATATTAATAACATATTTATTATTATTTTATTAATAAATTATTATATTACATCTATTATTATTATTATTATTATTATTTATATTAATTATTATTATTTATAATATTTATATTATACTTATCATATTTGTCTTTTAGTTATTATTATTAATATATTATATTATTTAATATATTATAATATTTAATATATTATAATATTATTAATAATACTATCATTTATATTACTATATTATTATTATTATTATTATAATTATTATTACTATTTTTATTATTATATTACTATTTTATTTTTTATATTACTTATTAGATTATTATTAGATTATATTAATATATTAATATATTAATAATAATAATGAATAATATTATTATAATATTTATTATTATTGGTATTATTTTTATTTATATTATTATTTATATTATTATTATTATTATTATTATTATTATTATTATTATTATTATTATTATTATTATTATTATTATTATTTTTGCAAGAAAGGTATTTTCTCATTATATTTCAAAAGAAGAATACAAGAGATTTCTTACAAAAGCAAAACCTCTAAGATACAAAGCACAAGAGCTTCATGAGACTATCTCCTAGATGCTAGGAAACTATCTAGTATTTCTTCAGGAAAAACATCCTGTATTTTGGCAAACAAGATGATGCTGACAGTATATTGGATGTCCCGTATAAGTGTATGGCTTGGTCTACACTTATTCTCAAAAATCCGCAAGTTCCTTTCACTCCAAATGCTGTACACAATAGCTGCAATATTGTTTTGAACCCATTGAATGCGCCAATGCCTTCTAATCTTCCTCTTGTTAGCCCAGCTTAACAGTTGTTGCAGAGAATTGTCAGGAGTATTGATCCCTACCCACTGTTTGATGGCTTGCAAAACCTCAGTAGAGTAACTGCAAGCAAAGAACAAGTGTGCAGCAGATTCACTATGTCTCTGACAGAGGGAGCATCTGTTAACCATAGGGAGACCTCTACTGGCTAGGTGATCTACAGTAGCAAATCTATTCTGGGCTGCTAATTGCAGGAGAACACGATGCCTGGGTAGATAAAAGCCTCTATGAATGGCCTGGCTACACTCAGTGACAGCATATTTAGTCCTCAAAGCATTATAAGCATGCTGGATGGAAAACTTGTCTGCCACTGTACATTGCTGCAACAGACGTTTTACATGGAGGATACTGCCGAGCTGGGCAATACAATGGTCTCTGGTTTGAATAACACCACGAAGGCATTCAGGATGATGCTCCCTTATCTCCATCAACCAGATGGATTGATCCTGTAAATAATATTGTGAAATCCAGTGCACCCAAATGGATCCCTTATTCTGGTCTAATTTCCAGAGCCAGCTAAGCATTGCTGCCTGATTCCAGATTGTAAGGTTCTTAATGTTAAATCCACCCTCATCCCAAGGAGCACAGATACTATCCCAGCTCTGATAAACCATTTTCCTGGAACCAGGAGAATACCCCCAGAAGAATTGCCTGCTTATCTTAGAGATGTGCTCTCGGAGATGATGTGGTAACAGGATACAAGAGCACTAGAAGTTGCCTAAGCCAAATAGAACTGAGTTGAGAACTTGGACTCTCCCAGCATAAGAGAGATACTGGGATGGGCAACTAATGAACAACTGCTGCAGTTTAAGGATAAGAGCACCATACATGTCAGCATGGAGCCTAGAAGCATGGATGGGAATCCCTAAGTTCCTGAATGGGAAGACACCTTCCTGCAGACTGGTAGCTTGCAAGATGAGTTGTTTAACCTCTTCACTAACTCCTCCAAAATAGATCTCAGTCTTATCCAGGTTAGCAGTCAGGCCAGACCAGGTTGAGAAGTGGGCAAGCTCTGTAGTGGCTTTAGAAACAGTAGGCAGGTCACCCCTAAGGAAGATCATGAGATCATCAACAAATACAAGGCGAGTAAGGCCAAGCTTAACACACTTTGGATGAAAAGAAACATTGGGTGTGCTGCATAAGTGCCTAAGTTTCCTAGACAAGAGTTCCATGCTAAGGACAAAAAGATCAGGAGAAAGAGGGTCCCCTTGCCTAACTCCACTTTGTCCTTTGAAGAACCCATGGTTTAACCCATTGACTTTGATAGTAAACCAAGATCCCGTAATTCAACCCATAATCCATTTGACAAACAGGGAAGGGAAGCCCAACCCAGCTAACATTTGATGGATGAATGGCCACTGGAGTGAATCAAAAGCCTTGCTAATGTCCACCTTGAGCATACATCAAGGAGTGACCCCTTTCCTTTGATACCCGTTGACAAGGCTTTGGGTAAGCATGACATTCTCAAATATATTTCTATCTTTGATGAATGCTGCTTGCTCCTCCCCCACCAGACCAGGCATAAGATCTTGCATTCTCAGAGTAATTATTTTAGTCACTGTTTTATAGATGATAGAGCAGCAAGAAATTGGCCTGAAGTCTTTGACATAATGAGGGGTAGAATATTATTATTATTCTTATTATTATTGTAAGATCATAGATCCATATTAGAATCTCTAATAAAAATTAAATTATCTCATAATTTGTCATTTAGGTGATCTATCTAACATGCATGCTAATATGAAAGCATAAAAATGAAAGTATAAGGAAAAACAATTTCCTTACATTGATTTTATGGTAAAATGGGCACAAACTAGTTCACCTTACTAGTTTGTTCTTGAGCTATATGAATATGGAAGATCCTCCAAAAACCAACCTCCAAAGTAGAAGGTCTCCTTCCTTAATCCACCCAAGAACTTACCCAACAACCTTACTAATATTAATTAACTAGATATAAATAAGACTACCCTTGATAATAAATATTACTAACATCTTAGTAATAGAATTTTGATACTAACTTCTTAGTAAAATGATGCTTATGATTTTTTAGAGAGAAAGACCAATTATTTTTCACATGCAAACACACCAAAAGAAGTAGTATAAAAATGAACAACAATTGGAGTGTTTTATGGGTGAAAGTGGCGGGTGGAACTAGTGGAGTGAGGGAGTGCACTTGTTTTTATTTTTGTCCAATCTTATATCATATGCAAGTGATCATAAGATGACTTATGGAAGAACCAACAAGTAAAGTGAAATGATTATGTCTATAATCATCCACTACACTCCATTTACACGGTCCAATGTCCCATTTACGGGTCCATTTTGGTTCTTATATTTGTCGCACAAATACGTGTAAATTTTATTCAAACATCGTATCATGTTTAAATGCTTCTAATTAATTACATCTAAATCACTCCGTAAATATATGTGTACCGCTACACATATAGTTTACGTACCAATACTAATCACATTAGTCGATAATTAAATAATAATTTCCGTACCTCGAGTTCACAAATCGATATCTCTCTAAATCAATTTAATTGACTAACTCTTAGCCAATTTAATCAAGGGACTAATTTAAATTGTATCTCATACAATTAATTAGCTTTCGTGTTGGGGCTCGTTCCTTTAGGTGTGACCGAAAGGGATCATTTGAACACCATGATCTCACGACGATAACGTCAAACCCTAGTTGGCCAACCGTTACCGATATACGTTGATCAGCTAACTAGGATCAAATAAATAAATATCTGATGATATTCCTTTAATGAGATTTATTATGTAAACGCACTATTGTGGAGGACACTAACTCCAACAATCTCCCACTTGTCCGACACAAGGTGTGCGCTACCGATTCTCTTGTCCGTTTTAATCTCCCACTCAATGCAAGGTGTCTTTCAGGTCGCACTTGCACACGAACATATTGCGAGTGGTTTTCTCGATCGGGAGTGTGACTACCTGACCGGAAAAATCTCTCACAGATTACTTCCGAGCGTGGCCACACATTTGTAGTCATTAACTCCTCGAGTGGCCTTGAGATATAGTTACCCAACGTGGGTGGACAATTCCTGTATGCCCTATCTATCCTATTGCACAATACAGCTCACCATGACCTAGTAAATGCCCTTTTGGCCTCCTTTCACGGCACGACCTAGGACAAAAACCAAAGTCAATCGGAAACTGCACCTGCTCAGATAATAGTCTCCAGTCAAAAGAATCGACTCATTAGAACATCTTAGAGATCCCCGCCACGACCAGGCGTCTATAATATAACTTAGGGACTCTCTAAACGGTCACTGTCCGGCAAAGCGTCACACACTCTGCCTATGTAATCGACCAATCATCACATATGACCTTATCGTGTTCAACAACCATCAATCGACTTACAATCTAGTCACTCCGAGACGTCACCTCATTAAGTGACTAGGGACAAAATACAATGTTCATCTTATTCACTTGAATATTGTTCAACATTGTCTCCACAACTTATTCAGATAAACAAGGTATTCATGTTTTCAGTCAAACTGAATAATTGAGTTCTTAAGAGACTCAAACAATGAATGCGATCATCACTTATGTAAATATCAATACTCTTTCCAATATTTGCATAACGATCTACAACAATTAAGGTATACTGCTCAATCACATTGAGATAACATAACCATCATGTCTACCTTATGGCAACGGCTTTGGTTAGAGGATTAGCAACAATTGTATCACTCTAATTTCCATTACTATTTTCCTTTGTTCTATGCAATCTTTTCATCACATAGAGCCTTTCTAAGTACATGTCTAAACAAGTTTTTAGACTCTGGTTCTAAAGCCAGTCAAACACTCCCACTGTTTTCACAGTCTCTTGGGATACGATATTCGGCTAACAGAACTACTCTAGTCCCATTAAATTCCGGTTATCAACTATCTCTCTTACAACATCGGATGCTGTAATGTACTTAGCTTTTCGTTCATGATTTGTACGTATAACACTTATACATACACATTCTTCATATGACATCTTTTATGTATGACTCCTCATACATATCTTCTTTATACATATATAACTTCTTATACATATATGTATAACTTCTTATACATATTATTCTTTATGCACATAACACTCTTACATGCTAACCATTCCTTAACGAGGCCCATAACATCTTATAAGCATAGTAATGTTTCCGTGTAATCCTTTTACACAAAATTCATAAATTCCTCCAAACTATAAGAGTAAATCCTCAGTGCTTCTCAAGTACTCAAGGATGCTCTTGATAATCATCTAGTGACACTGACTAGAAAATGATTGGTAATGACTTCTCATATTCTCAACATGATAAGTCCCGACGAGAGAAGCTTTTAGCATATTTAATAGATCCTGTAGCGGAAGCACAAGAGATCGTATTTATTGTTCAACAACTTGAACGAGTCAAGAATCTTATCACATAAGTCTCTTGACTAAAATGCTAATATCCATGGAGATATATCTCATTAGATCTGGATATTTAAGAAGCGCCATGATACTGTCAATTATTCATCCGAGAATATTTCTAGTCACTAATATGTCAAACACATATTTAGACTAAGAAACATCACCTTAGCTACATTTCTAGTCACTAATATGTCAAACACATATTTAGACTAAGAAACTAACTTTAGCTCCCACTAAACTCCATGTATCATAATGGTACCTCAACACTCGAATAATACCATTTTAATAGACTACATGATTGAACCCAAAGTTCCAACTCTTTGACGTATATAGATCACTTAGCATTGACAACATCAACAAAACTTCTCCCAAGGAGAAAGTTTCATTATTTATTTGCTGAATCTCATCCTCATGAGAAGCTATATTGCTAAGAACATACGAATTGATAAAGGCATCTGGGTTGTCATAAACTCTTTATAACAAGCCCAAATTTTAAACATCTTATGTAACCTTTACGACAAGATCAAGGTAACCAACCAAAGTATTCACCTTAAATCAAGTCTCGAAAACATCTCGTGTTTCCTTCCTTATAGCATCATGTGCAAGGAGATCAATTCGAATTGCATGGTGACACGTCATCACATAGAGTTCATACTATAGAAAAGCCTTTGATGAGGGTTTATGATTCGTCACTTTTAAAAAGTAACGCAATATTATCTCAAAATTATCTCCTTATAACCACTGAGCCACAATAAAGAACGTCTTCTTGCATTGTACTCACCACTGAGCCTCAATAAATAACGTCTTCTTGCATTGTACTCAGTTTGTGAGTCTTGGACTTCCGCAAGTTCAAAATTTCTCCCACTCTGTCTTCCAGAAAATGAAAATCTTTCTGGAAAGACAGTATTATGAGCCACAAATTCTTTGTTCTTGTTTTGGAGGAGTAAAAACCATGTGGTTTAATTTTGGATAACCCTCACAGATACACAAATTGGTTCTGAACATAAACATTTATGATCCCAAATGTATAAAAAGACAAGTTAGGGACTCTCCCTATCCATATCTCATATGGAGTCATTAAGGCTATCATAGTCGGGTTTTAAACTTTTAGTGAGAAAATAGCTTACAAATTTGCGAAAAACCTCAAACTATATCTCATAAAATTCGGTTTATATACTTGACTATACCATACTCTACGGTGTCCCAAGGAGAAGGTATTATGTGAACTGGTTCACAACCTTCTTAGTGATTATCAAGATCATTACTTGATATTACCCATTTGATCTTCAAAGTCATTACCTTGAAACTTCCGATCAACATCTTGATCTTGACGTGCTTTTGGTTTACTACTTCATTTTGAAAATATTCCACGTTTCAAAAATCACTTTTATGTCTTATTAAATAGATACGAGGTTTTCATATCTACTTAACATTACGGTAAAAGTAACCAAGTATGTATATTACCAACTATCAGCCTTACACATCCGTATGTATATGGTCAATCACCTCACTATTGTGTTTCTTTTCTACAAAAGAAAACATAATACATGCACACATACCATAAGACTCACAATCAAATGGTTGTTTAATGTGCTTTTCGTTTACTCGTTTGAAACGAATTTACTTGAGGTTTGATCAATTGGGTTCACCAGATTAGAGACTTTAAAATCTATAAGATAGTATAACATTTAGTTTTCGTGAAGAATGTAAAATTCCTCTAACTTAAGTGGTCTAAACCAACCACCAAGTTATCATAGGAGTAGGTATAACATTTTGTTTTAAATCACATGAGTGATGCCTTCTATGTATAAACATAGATGATTACATTCTTTTAACCAAATTTAGGTGCATTTGTCCCTATCGAAATCATTGCTACTCTAGCACCATTTCTTTACAAAAATGTCCTATGCTAAACGTCTTACGTTTTATCAATTTATGTAAACTTCTTTACAAAGAAATGACCCGTACTTGGTATCTCATACCAAGATAGTGGAACTAGCCTATCCATTGAGTAGATGTCTCTTTCAACTTTATTCTTATCGCATACATCTAGGGTTGATACTTCTTAACTCCCACTCACTTTCACATTCCTCTTTGCTTCAATCAAGCAAAAATGAATCTCATGAAGACCTCTCTTCATGTCATTCGTGATATTTTATACACTTCGTAAGAGTGAATTACTATAAAGTGAGTGTAACATGTGGCAAAATCTCAACTTCTTGCGAAATTGGACTACCTAACCGTTCAATTGTTATCATATGCCTAAAGTCTTTAGCGCATAAACAATCGGTTTGGCCTTTCTCGAAGTGAGCCATTTGACGGTATCATATTGGAGTATTATAAGTATTTTTGAAAACTCTTTTCGTAAACTTTTGAATTACACTTGAGTAATTAAAATTAATATGTCATCATCATGACGGAGGTGTCACTTCCGAAATCAAGACTCTCTTAATAAAATGTGACTTCCTTTTAAACTCGTAATATGAGTTTGCAACATAAAACCCCTTTTAATATGTATGGACGTTAAGTTGTATAATAATCGCAAAAATCGTTGTAAGCTTATGTAGGTGAATTTGTAAATCATGTTACCAATCATTGCTACCGAATTCCTTCAAAGAAACCGCTTCCAATAAAAGAACGAAACGAGTATAAAAATAAATAGAGGATGAAAGGAGGATGAAGTGCGCGATGCCATAGTAAATTCATTAATGCAAAAGAACGAAAAATAGGAAAAATTAACATTCAATGTTTTAAAAATACTTGTGAAAAACATGTTCAACAAGTTTTAACATTTATATAATGATCTCCCACTAAATTATATGAATGATTCCAAGACCCAAATTTTAAACAAAAATGAGCATCGCTTGGGCGAAACATCCCATAATTGTGTAAATTCGGTAAGTCACGTTGACTAATTCTACCTCTAGAACTCTTGGTCGACGAATTTCCTTAAATCCATCTACTAGCCCCGGAACACAATACCGTCTTATATCCCGTTGAGTCCAACCAATTTTGGCGTGTGATAACCGCATACCACCCTACTTACTCAAGGTAAAAAGAGAACACCCCGCTTGGGCGAGCGTGACTCTAATGAACAAGAGATTCATAGGTGTTACTAATTGGTAAGGCTAATCTCAATTTTAGTTATCTGAGAGATCTTTTCAATTTAGTCATAAATTCCCTATAAGTGAACTAAGTTGGCGAATGTAATTGACGTGAATTGACAACCGCGAAAATAAAATGCATGTGTATGACGATTTTGGCATGCGCGAAAATAAAACAAGCAAACAAGTAAGCATATGAATAAATCCTAGTATGGCCATCTAGTTAATAAAAACTAGTCTATTACATTTCGGAAACCAACTCCTTGGTCCCTTGCCTCTTCATTCTAAAAGTGGCTCTTCCTTGTGGGATTTGAAACACCTTCCAAAAATAAACTCCGTCTTGATGTAATCCGTCTTTTGGATACGCCGGTAAAAATAACTATTACAATTGAATTACATAGCTATTCCTATTATACATTAATTAATAAAATAAATAAAACTATTAATTAATTACAAACCGACGATACGAGATCGTATTTAATTTCAAACAAATCGATATTCCCATTCATTTCGGGTAATAACGATTAAAATTAACTAGGCCATACTAGGTACAAAAAGCCAACTTAAATAAATATGCTTAAAATGCTGTAAAATGATGCCAAAATCGCCCTATCTATCAATTGTTGGTATCCATCTCGGTTTTTGTGGATTTAATCGATTTTTAACATGTAAAAATCAATAATCAACTCTTAATTCTTATTTAAGTCCAAAATAATTGTCCAAACTATTTTGAACCTCAAAATTAGTCCTCACTAATTTTATGATAAATAATTAGTTTGATTTGGTGATATTTTGCTAATTTAATCGGTAAAATCATAATATTTAAGTAAAAATCCAAAATAATTGAAAAATTACCCAAAAAATGAAACAAATTTTTTTAGTATTCTGGAACACTCCCAAGAACACCAAAATGTCAGAAAAATTGCCCAAAAATTCCGGATAAAATTTATAAAGAAAAAGATCGATATTTATCGGTTTTTAACCACTAAAACCAATAAACATCAAAACAAAGTGAAAACACACATGCAAAATCACTTTTAATATTTAAATAATATTTTTAAATGTACATAAATTTATCAAGAGCAGAATCAATTGTTTCAAAATTATGATTAATTAATTTGACTTTTATCGACTTTTATCTCATAAAATCAATAAACATGCAAAAAATTCGAACCAACCTTCAAATTTTTGCATACAATCAGTAGAAAACATGCATGAAATACCATAAAAAATCCATGCACCGAATCAACTTTTAATTATTTTTAGTCAATTTTTAACTAAAATACGGCATTTTGACTCGGTTTTCTACCAAAAATCATTAAAAATAGCAAAATAACTTCATAAATCACCAAAAAATACCACAAACCTTTTGATATCAGTAGGTATGCATGCCTCAAAAATTTCGTGCTAAAACCTCTTCTAACACAATTTTTGAGTTTTTATAAATTATCTCATAATTCATTAATATGCTTAAAATCAACATGCAAATTACAAGCCTATTTTCTGATAACACTTCAAAGATCATAGATCCATATTAGACTCTCTAATAAAAATTAAATTATCTCATAATTTGTCATTTAGGTGATCTATGTAACATGCATGCTAATATGAAAGCATAAAAATGAAAGTATAAGGAAAAACAATTTCCTTACATTGATTTTATGGTAAAATGGGCACAAACTAGTTCACCTTACTAGTTTGTTCTTGAGCTATATGAATATGAAAGATCCTCCAAAAACCAACCTCCAAAGTAGAAGGTCTCCTTCCTTAATCCACCCAAGAACTTACCCAACAACCTTACTAATATTAACTAGATATAAGTAAGACTACCCTTGATAATATGTAAATATTACTAACATCTTAGTAATAAAATTTTGATACTAACTTCTTAGTAAAATGATGCTTATGATTTTTTAGAGAGAAAGACCAATTATTTTTCACATGCAAACACACCAAAAGAAGTAGTATGAAAATGAACAACAATTGGAGTGTTTTATGGGTGAAAGTGGCGGGTGGAACTAGTGAAGTGAGGGAGTGCACTTGTTTTTATTTTTGTCCAATCTTATATCACATGCAAGTGATCATAAGATGACTTATGGAAGAACCAACAAGTAAAGTGAAATGATTATGTCTATAATCATCCACTATACTCCATTTACACGGTCCAATGTCACATTTACGGGTCTATTTTGGTTCTTATATTTGTCGCACAAATACGTGTAAATTTTATTCAAACATCATGTCATGTTTAAATGCTTCCAATTAATTTCGTCTAAATCATTCCGTAAATATATGTGTACCGCTACACATATAGTTTACGTACCAATACTAATCACATTAGTCAACTAGTACACATTTAATAATTAACTGCTTAATCATTAATTCCCGTCTCAAATAATTTATTATTCAATTATCGCATAATTAAATAATAATTTCCGTACCTCGAGTTCACAACTCGATATCTTTCTAAATCAATTTAATCGACTAACTCTTAGTCAATTTAATCAAGGGACTAATTTAAATTGTATCTCATACAATTAATTAGCTTTCGTGTTGGGGCTCGTTTCTTTAGGTGTGACCGAAAGGGTCCAGCTGAACACCGCCGTCTCACGACAGTAACGTCAAACCCTAGTTGTCCAACCGTTACCGATATACGTTGATCAGCTGACTAGGATCAAATAAATAAATATTTGATGATATGCCTTTAATGAGATTTATTATGTAAACGCACTATTGTGGAGGACACTAACTCCAACAATTATTATTATTATTATTATTATTATTATTATTATTTTTTTGCAAGAAAGTTATAATCCTTTTATTCATCCACAAGGGGAAAAAATAAAAAGGATATACATCTCAACAAAAAATATATCCACTATGCCTAACAGAGGTAAGGCTAAGGATGAGTGAGATTTCTTACAATTCGACTATTATCAGGACAAACATGTAGTAAATTTACACTACTAGCGAACTTAATGCTACGAACAAGCTGATCAGCCGAGCGTTCTTTACCCGTAAAAATTCTCAGATTCCTCTCCTTCCAAATAGTATACACAACAGTAGTTAGACAACATAGAAACCAAGCGCATTTCCAGTGTCTCCTACTACTCCTCAGTTGGCACCAGATCAATTCTTGTTGAAACTTACAGGTTCTGCCAGGGATTCCCATCCACTGCAGTAAACTCATCCAGATTTGACTAGAAAATTTACACTTGAAAAATAAGTGGCCGTGGGATTCATTAGCCTGTTTACAAAGGCTGCATCTATTAGGAATCATAATCCCTTTAGTGCCCAGCAAATCCACAGTTGCAAGCCTGTGCTGACTAGCAAGGGAAGCTATAACCACATGCCTAGGTATAACCGCACGACAATGAAGAGCTTTTAACCAAGGGAGGCAAGGATATTTAGGTCGAAACCAATGATATGCTGCCTGGATATTAAATTTGCCATCCTTGACCCAGCTATGCAGTAATGCTTTTGCATCAGGAATAGAGGCAGTGCAATGGACCATCTCATCCTTAACACAAAGAATACTCCTATAGCTTTCAGAATGATGAGACTTACTGACAGCTTCCCAAATAGTAACAGTAGAAAGATTGTAGGCTTTATTCCAAGCAGACCAAGCCCCATGTTGATTATAATCTAAAACCCAAATCCATTTGGCCATAAGAGCTTTGTTCCAGAAAAGAACTTCTTTAACATCAAACCCCCCTTCCTCCCTAGGAGAACAAAAACTAGACCAGCTTTTCATGACTAAACGTCTTTGATGCTCCTCAATATTCCAGAAAAAATCCTTACACATTTTATTAATCTTTTTAATGATACTTTTGGGAAGCAAGGCACTTGCACACCAGAAGTTTTCTAGCCCAAAAATAACAGAGGTAAGCAATTGGAGTTTACCAGCATAAGAGAGTATTTTTGAAGACCAATGTTTCAAAGAGTGCTGAATTTTCCTGATCAAAACTCCATACATATCAACAGTTGTTCTAGCAGTGTTCAGAGGAAGGCCAAGGTACCTGAAGGGAAAACTGCCTTCAGAAAACCCAGTCTCCAGCAAGATTTTGTTCCTAATATCAGCCTTTACACCTCCAAAATATATCTCCGTTTTATCTGTATTGGCTTGAAGACCAGACCAAGCAGCATAATTTTTCATAGAGTCTAGAACAGCTATGACTGAGGGGACATCACCCCTGGTGAAGACCATGAGGTCATCAGCAAAAATTAAGTGAGTGAGCCCAATCTTGCAACATTTAGGGTGGTAGGACACCTGAGGATTTCTGCAAATGACTCTTAGATATCTTGATAGTATCTTCATGCTAAGGACAAACAAATAGGGAGAAAGAGGATCACCCTGTCTTATCCCACTTTCCCCTTGAAAGAACCCATGAACTATCCCATTTATCTTCAAAGAAAACCAGGAACTTGAGACACATCCCATGATCCAGGAGATAAAAAGAGGAGGGAATTTATAAGCAGCAAGCATGGCTTCAATAAACTTCCACTGAAGTGTATCAAAAGCTTTCCTTATGTCTACCTTTATAAGGCATCTAGGAGTGAGATACTTTCTCCCATACCCTTTAACTAAGGACTGAGATAGCATGATGTTTTCATGTATGTTTCTACCCTGAACAAACGCAGCTTGCTCGTAACCAATCAGATGAGGAAGAGTGCTCTGCAATCTTTTGGATAGGACCTTGCTAATAGTTTTATAAAAAGTCGTACAGCAAGAAATAGGCCTAAAATCAAGAACAAATTCACACACCTTCTTCTTAGGAATTAAAGCAATCAAAGTAGAGTTAGCTTGTTTACTCATTCTCCCAGTGGTGAAGAAAGAATTGGCAGCTTTACAGAAGTCAGCACCCACTAAGTCCCAGTTGTCTTTAAAAAACGCAGATGAAAACCCATCAGGACCTGGGCTTTTGTCTGATCCTATAGCAAATAAAGCATCTCTAATTTCATCAGATAGGACAGGCTTTATGAGATCAGCCATATTGTGATCAGGGACACAAGAGCCTTGCTGGATAAAATCAACATCAATAGGAGAAACTTCATGGTGAGTGCCCAACAAATGCTGATAATAATCCACAAAGCCAGCAGCAACATTATGTAGTCCTTCTTTATCCTGGCCCAACCTATCTTTTATATGTCCCAAAATTTGGTGTTGAGTTCTCTCATGAATTTTAGCATAGAAATACTTGGAAGAGCAATCATTATAAGCAATATTATGAATTTTAGCCTTCTGCTGGAGGATGGACTTTTCTATCCTCTTAAACTTGCAATACCTCTGAATCAGCTCCCTCTCAGCAGCAATGAGATCAGGAGAAAGGGGATTTGCTTGCAAATGCACCTGACAGGTAGAAAGCTCCTTTTTAAGGAGTTTAACCTTTCTAGAAATACTAGAATAATGAGTCTTATGCAGCTTTTGAAGCCCACCTCTGACACTTTTGAGCTTTGCAAAAAACTTAAACTGGAGAGATCCAACCACTGGAGCCTCCCAAGCAGTAGTTACAGTATCCTTATATTGGGGGTGATCCATCCAGCAATTAAGAAAACTGAATCTACTCTTTCTAGGAGGATCATCAAAAACAGTCACCACCACAGGGGAGTGGTCAGAGACCCCTGAGGCCATGAAATTTGCAGAAGTGGCAGGGAATTTGAGCAACCAGGAAGAATTGGCCAAAGCCCTATCCAACTTTGACCAAACCCTGGTAGAAGCATCTTGTTTATTAGTCCAAGTGAGTCCACACCCTGAACCAGTAACATCATCCAAGCAACAGTCATAAAGGCAAGAATTAAAATCCAAAATGTCTGCTAAAACAGGAGAAGAATTACTAATTCTCTCATCAATATCCCTTACTACATTAAAGTCCCCAAGCACGATCCAAGGACCCACTGAGGCTTTAAAATTGACCAAATTTGTCCAAAGATTATCCCTAGCTCTAGCCTCATTGTAAGCATAGACCATAGTCAAATGGAATTTTTGACAAGTAGCATTATGATATATCTCACAATGGATACATTGAGCTGTAATAGTAAGAGGGACCACCACCACTGTGGAAAGATTCCATAAGAGCCAGATTCTGCCATTTTCATGAGAATCATAATTGCAACAAAACTTGTAGGTACCAAAATAACTTTGAAGAATTTTTTTTGCATTTTTCCTTTTAATTCTAGTTTCCAGGATACCCATAATATCCAACTTATTCATCCACAAGAAGTCCTGAACTTCTTGTAATTTGAGGGGATCATTGCCCCCCCTAATGTTCCAGGATGCAATCTTCATGTACTACCTTTATCAGGAGGCTCCTCTTCCCCTAAAGTAACTGTCTCCAAATCCCCATGAGTACTTAGCTGCTCAGAACCCTGGACAAGATGCTGATCAGCAGCAAGCACATGCATATCCTCAGACATCAAAGTGAATCCTAGCTGTGCTAGCTCTTCAACTTCATCACCAGTTTCATTGCCCATCTGTAAGGGAAATGTTGCTTCTTGACTAGGCCCATCTGTGCCAGGGACAATCTCTCCCTCCTCCAAAGAAGATAGAGGAGCAAAAGTATTAGTAGAGGGTAAAACCAGAACAGTTCCTGATGTGGATGAGCTATCTCTCTTCAAGGCTATTTGAGAATCACTCATCACATCCTTCTTGCTGCATACTGAGTGCTTTACAGCAATCTGAGTGGGAGAGACTGAATCAGAGGGAAGTGGAGTTGAACCTAGCTGACATCATTCTGAGTCCAACTTTCCTTCAGTCTGATCAGTGCTCACCCCCTTAGATGCTGAGGTACCACCTAGCAAGCAAGGAGAAGTGGCCACAATAGCAGGAGAAGTAGTGACAGTCACAGTTTGAGAAAGTCGAGCAGCTGCAGGTTTAGACTTAGGCTTGTTCTTCTTGCATGTTTGCAGAACATGACCTAATTTCCCACAACCTGAGCAAAAGTGAGGCAGCCACTCATACTCAACCCTCTGAGTAGAAGGACCAAAAGGGGTATTAAGGGCTATTTCCAAAGGCAAAATGGAGGCAAGATCCACTTCAATTAGGACTCTAGCAAAGGAAAGCTTAGCCTTGCTAGTAGTTGGCTGATCTGCAAACATAGGCCTGCCAATTTTGCTAGCCATCTTACTAAGAACCTTACTTGACCAAAGGTAAGGATCAAGATCAGGGAAGAGCACCCAAGTGGGGACAGTGGTTACCCTCTCCATCTGGAAAGAGAAAGAGGGATGCCATTGCTTAAGAATTAAGGAGTAGGATCCAACTTTTCAAGGCCCATCCCTGAACACATTATTCATTTCCCCCTCTGAAAAGAACCTGAAACTAAACCAACCCTTCTTGTAATACTGAACCACAGGGGATGCCAAATGAGACCAAGCTTTAGTAACAAACTCAGTGATGTGCTTTAGGGTAGGCTTAGACCCAATCAAATGCCCCATAAGAGTATATTTCCAGATTTTTAGTTCCTCAGCGATATCATCAAGTTCAACATCAATTTCCATGGCAGATTTACTCTGTTCATGAAAGAACAAACTCATACCCACTTGATTTTTAGGCTTTGCAACTTCAGACCAAGTAGGTTTAGCCTTTGAGTCACCATTATTTTCCGTACTCACACCAGACTCAGACGAATTCGGAATCACAGCAGCAGTAGGAACAATAATAGCAGGGACAACAGGAGAGGGAACATCAGGAACAACAGGTACGACAGGAATTACAGGGGATACTGTATTCTCAGAAACAGGGTTTATAACAGAACCAGATTGTTCAACAATTGGGGACGAAACCACACAATTAATTGAATTTGTTGGTGAATTCTTGGAATTAGGGTTACAATTAGGGTTACCCTTAGGCGAAGATCGAACAACTTCAACAATTAGGTCATTCAACAATATGGGTTGTCGAATCGGAGAAGACGGAGGTTCATCAATTTGATCAAGAACAACAGAATTAGGTGTAAAAAGGTTATCTCCTTTTTTTACATTTGGTATTGAGTTTAAGGTGGTGGATGATTTGGTAAGTGAGGGTAAATTGGTCAATTTATGTCCTTTTTTTACATTTGGTATTGAGTTTGAAAAAAAATACGATTTTCGGTATAAGATTTGAAACAAAATTATCTTAGGTATAAAGTTTGAAAAATGAAGTTATACGAGGTATAAGTTATCAAATTACCCTTATTATTATTATTATTATTATTATTATTATTATTATTATTATTATTATTATTATTATTATTATTATCATCATCATCATCATCATCATCATCATCATCATCATCATCATCATCATCATCATCATCATCATCATCATCATCATCATCATCATCATCATCATCATCATCATCATCATCATCATCATCATCATCATCATCATCATCATCATCATCATCATCATCATCATCATCATCATCATCATCATCATCATCATCATCATCATCATCATCATCATCATCATCATCATCATCATCATCATCATCATCATCATCATCATTATTATTATTATCATCATCATCATCATTATATTTTTATTTCAGTTCAGTTCAAATCAGTTCAATTGATTCGGCTTCGATTCAGCTCTATTAAGTTGATTCGATTCGATTCGGCTCCATTAAGTTGATTGATTGATCAGATTCGATTCAGACAATTTCAAATCCAAAGAACAGGGCCAAAGGCCATGTTTTTTTAGACTTAATTTCAGCTCATTTTAATTCAGTTCAGCTTCATTCAGTTTAGTTAAGCTCTTCTCTTCGGTCCTGTTCTTTTGGACTAATTTCAGCTTATTTCAGTTCAGTTCAGCTCAATTCAATTCAATTCAGTTCAGTTAAGCTCTTCTCTTCATGAATTAATACGAAGTAAAAATAAAATAACATAAGAGATATGAATATATACAAGAGATATAGTTTTACTGAAACTACTATTACTTCGCTATCCATGTTGTCATATTATTACTTTATCTAGCTACTCAAGTTGCTACTATTGTTACTCTCACTGTCCCCAAAACTAGTACTATTAAAAAATGAACAAATTATATAGACGTCACAACGATGATGTCTTTTTTAATTAAGGAAAATCATGTTTTTTTTTCTTTGTTTTGTCGCAGCTTTTCAATTTATGATTGTACTTTTAAATTTTAATTGTTTTTTCCAAGTCAATTATTTTCCTATATTATATTATGAATTTTTGTGCATAGTATTAGTTTACTAATACTAATACTTGTACATAGAATTTTTGTACATATAACTATAAGTAAATGATATACTATATATGTGTTTCCGGTAAAACAATTTATAATGTTATTAGAAATTAATGTATTATAAGTCGCGATAACTACGTATGTTGTACGCATACACTTCCTTGCAATACGTGTTGGATTGTTGACGTTGCTCTCTGGAGGCTCGAGCTTCGGTCAGTATAAGTGTGGAAATATCTTCACATATAATCTTCTCGTATATATGATTCCGATATTTATCTTGTGTATATTTCGTTACCTTTTCTTGTATTTTACCTTTTAATCAATCTTATCTTGGGTTAGTAGTTACATGTGTTGAATTCTGGAATAATGTTTTTCTAAACATAACTTATATAACTAAGGTTTTGCTAGATCCACCATAACCCTCATTCGGATAAACTGTCATTCTAGGGTTTACCATGTATGTGTGTATATAATGTCAGCCTTGTACCTCGTTTTAGATCATCAATAATATACAACACATTTGCCCCTTCTTCTTTGTTCATTATTTATCGTTTTTCATGGTATCATTGGAGCAGGTTTGACCCTCGCATCCGCCATCACAAAACAATAACAGAAAACAGCATACCACCAATTTAATTTATTTGCTATCGACGAACAACGGAGACGACATCAATCAATCCAAGGGCGGCGACGGTGGCGACAAGATGATCACACCATCATCGTCCCCGCTGTATATCCATCCTTCCGATAGCCCTAGTTTGTCCCTGACACAAACAAAATTCAATGGCGATAATTATCATTTATGGGCTGCTGTAGTTTGTAACGACCTCGACGCTAAAATAAGTTGGGGTTCGTCGATGGATCCGTCAAGAAACCCGCAGAAGCAGATTCTTATGAATCCGTAGCATGGCATCAGTGCAACGCGATGGTCAAAGCGTGGTTGCGGACTGCCATTGATGCGAATTGCATCCCGGCATCACCTTTTCGGGCACGGTCACCGAAAGTTGGAGTGAGTTGAAAGAGCATTACTCGGCAGGGAATGCTCCTCGTGTTCATCAACTCAAAAGCGATCTGACGGAGAGCAAACAAGGCACTCGATCTGTGGTTGAGTATTATACCGGGTTAAAGACAATATGGGATGAGTTGGTTAATTACAGCAAGGTACCTACGTGTACCTGTGGAGCAGACGCAACCTTGACAAAGGAGCAGCAGGAGGAGAAGGTTCACCAATTTATTATGGGTCTCAACATGGAATTGTATGCCCATATTCGATCGAACCTACTGATGGAAGATAACCTCACCTCCTTAAGTCAAGCATATGTGCTTGTATTAAGAGAGGAACGCCACAAAGCTGTGACTCGCATTCAAGAAGAGAAAACAGAGGTTGCCATGGCAGTAAGAACAAGTGGTGGACGTGGAAGAGGCAATTCCTTGACAATCGAAGAGACGGATGCAGAACTACCACCAAGGTGTACTTATTGCAAGAAATAATATCATACATAAGATACTTGTTATGAGAAACATGGGTACCCGTCAGGAGGCCGAGGCAAGGGAAGACGTGGAGGACGCGCCTATGGACGTGGCGGCAGAGAATCTGCCAATTCACAGCAGGTGGCGAATGCAGCAACCACCGATGAAGCAAAGTCCTCAAAGTCGAATTTCACGAATGACGTAGTAGAACAATTACGCAATCTTCTCGCTGCAAAACAAGAAGGTAGCAAATTATCAGGTATGAATAATATACAATTGACTAAATGGATGCTTGATAGTGGTGCTTCACACCACATGACGGGTTCACGTGAATTACTTAGTTGTATATGGCGAGGAGTACCATCGACAGTGGGGCTATATGATGGTTCTCAAATTGTTGCGCAGGAACATGGGAAAGTCGTCTTAAATACGACATTCGAACTCAAGGATGTTTTATATGTTCCATCATTGACTTGTCACCTCATTTCTATACAACAACTTATTCGTTAAAACAATTTTGTTGTGATTTATCATTCTAATTATTGTGTAATACAGGACCAGTCTACGAAGACAAAGATTGGACGGGGTGAGCAGCAAGACGGAGTATATTACATGACACGAGTGGAATAAAAGGCAGCAAGGACAACCGTTGTTAATGGATGGGTATGGAATCGAAGATTAGGTCATCCGTCTGGAAGTATTTTACCTTTTTCGTCAAGTTTAATTCAAACCAATTCAATTCTGCATCCAGATTATGTGTGTGATCCTTGTTGTCGGGCGAAACAAACCCCTTCCAGTTTTAAGCCTGATAATAAACGTAGTGCATTTTTGTTTGTATTAATTCATTGCGACATTTAGGAGCCATATCATGCTAGTAGTTTATCCGAGGCACATTATTTCTTGACAGTTGTTGATGGCCATAGTAGAAGTGTTTGGTTCATCTTACGGAGGATAGAGGAGAAGTGGGTGATTTAATGAAAACTTTCGTGAAAAAGGTACTAACTCAATTTGGAAAACAAGTAAAAATAGTGGAAAGCGATAAAGGGACCGAATTTATTTCGAGACCGTTAAAATTTTTTTATAAAAAAATGGGATGATTTTCCAAGCTAGTACTACTGACACTGTGAACCCCCGCAAAATCGCTAAGAAAATATAATAAGAAAATGCGGAATTTTAGAAATTTTTTGAAACTTTTTAAAGTTTAAAGGGCGGGTTCAATAAAACCTACAACATGGATAAAATATGCGGAAATAAAATTAAGTTTATACAAACGTGATAGTCAAAGATGGGAAAAAATATATCCCTCAAATGACAACACGATAAAGGGTGAGTCTAATTAATCCTACTAGATAGACTACTAATGCAAGGTGCTCGCTAGCTCACACGTCTAAACCCCACCTATGCATCTTCACAAACCTGTCATTCATGTAAACATGAAAGTCACAGTCACTGGGGACTAACTCAAGGTTCTCCCAGCCACAAGTTATCAAAACAAACATAACAAGAAACTCAAATAGGTAAATCATGTAAGATACTTACAAATGACACGAATATCAAAATTTATATTTAAACATGACAATTAAATGAGATGGAACAAGATAGGTCAATATAGCATGATAAAGACTTAACTATTCATGTGAGATAATTAAATAATATGAAAGACCAGAATACGGTCAAGACAAAAGCACGCATTTCAAGGAAATATGACATAGATATGAGATTATGATTCAAATCATATGAAGTAGATGAGTAAGGGATCAACCAATACAAAATACGTGGATGGAAACCATAGCCATTACTTTGAAAACCTCTTAACAACCATTGCACGGGACGTGGCTACTAATGTCACATTCATACTTATGGCTTGCATCTCACCATAAGAACGTATGGGAACATCAATCCCGGCGATCATATCGTAACTAGAAGGCTTGCATCTCACCTCTAGTATCCGATAGGACCAAGACTCTTACATTCAACCACATAAGACGTAAACTCTCGTGTCGAAAGACATATGCAAATGACCATAACCAAGCAAGACATTTACTACTCTTAAACTAAATTTTCCCTGGGTAGGACTACGGTAATAATACGGTCCTAGTCTAAACCTGGCCAGACTCTCGGAATGCACATTTCCGATTCAACATGCGGCAGAATCAGCCCGCATCCAAGACTCGATGACAAAATGACACTACAACTATTTGTCACCTGCGCCACGAATTATGCCACGGGAATTTATATTTCGTGGCTAAAATCTGCTTAGCCACGGGACAAATTTATTCATTATTTTGAAAAAACTTTTATGCCACGAGATAACTTTTCCTGTGGCAAAAAGTCACTTGCGCCACGAAATAGGCTACACCCGTGGCAAATAATCATTTTAGCCACGAACTATGTCACACCCGTGACGAAATTTTAATTAACCACGAATTGTTCCGTGGCAAATAAAATTTAGCCACGAATTAACAAACTCCCGTGGCGAGTATCTTTTCCGACTTAAATTAAGATATTTTCATGTTATGAAAAACCTAAAATCTAAAAGAAATTTAATCAAATATAAATAATATGAAAATGCATTTAAATATAAAATTTTGCAAACACTTTGATGAATTTAATTAATATTGTTTTATTGTTTTATTTACTGTAATAAGATTTTAAAATTTTATAAACTTATATGCAAGCAAAGAAAAGTTTATCGTCTACATTTTTTTATTCTTTTAGAAATCACAATTATGTTTTGCATGTTTTTCAAAACATTTCTAATTTAATAAATTTATTTTAATATATAATTCTTTTTATTAGAGTCGTGATTTTCTTTTAATTTTTTAATTAAAACAATATAATCTTGAATAACAATCTTAAATGACTGTATCTCAGTTAAAGACATAGTATATAAAATTTAAAAAAAAAAGTTATTTATCATCTATCTTTGATAATTCTAAAATTAACATATTGTCCAATTGGTTCATTCAAAATTTGATTTACAACGTTATTTGTAAGATATTTATAGAAAAATTTAAATTTGATATAAAATTTAACTTGCTGAGAAAAAAAGTTTGGGAAATTGTTTTTTAAGAGTGGAAAAAAAACGACAATTAGATTACAAAATTGATTATATAAAATAAGTGCGCAGAGAAGTGAAAGAAAAAAATGATCTCCCACAAATAAATTAAGAAAAAAAAAACATATCGGAAAAATTAGGAATATAAAAAATTCAAGGGTTAATTGATAAACAATACCAATATAAGGACCCTTTTTCATAATCAGTACCAACATAGTCAATAATAAGTAATCAATACTAAAATATTAACTTTTTACTACGATCGGTACTAAGTCGCCTGAAAATCTAATCTCAACCTACTTGAAAAAGTCCAAAAAGCCATCATTCAAGTACAAATCTCCACTCACCCACTTCTAAAATCCCTCTCTTAGATGAAAACACCTTTAAAGTAGGAACAAAATTAGAGTAAGAAGGCGACTTGATACCTATCGTAGAAAAAAGTTAATATTTTGGTAGTGATTACTAATTATTGATTATGTTGGTATTGATTATGAAAAAGATGACTAAAGTTGGTAGTTTATCAATTTACCCAAAATTCAATATGGAGAAATTTTTTTCATTGAAAATGAGTACATCACATGGAAAATATAGAAATTATAATAATTTAAAGTCACATGTGCAAATAATGTGAAAATTTTGAGAAAAAAAAAACGATAATTCATAACAAAGAGAAATCAGTTTAAGAAAATAAGCGATTCTGTTGTACGGCAGTGTTTTTCGTGTTTTTTGAGTAAAATGTGACTACTTTTTGGTTAATAGTGACCAATTTGGGGAAAAAAGACCTTAAGTTATAAAAAGTTGTCATTATTTTACCAAAAAATGGTTAATTTTTCATATCGTAGGTACGACGGTCATACAATATCATTTGCGTAAAAAAATATACGTAAAAATGAGTACAAGAGAAATGAAAATAAGAATGTCGATAAACTAAAGAAATAAAAAAATGTTAGGAAAACATGATTAAGTTTACTTTTTAGAGAAAATGGTTTTGCTAAGTTGAGCAAAAAAATGACGTGAAAATCATTAGTCGGGAGAGTAACATCGAAAATTTGATTGTTTTGGCCAAAATAATGTTTTTCCCGCAAAAAATCGTAAATCATGTAACATTTTTGTAATTAAATAGTATTAGAGGTAAATTTTGAAAGAAAAAAAATAAAATTAAAAGGATTCAAAGTACTAATTATATCAACAAAGTTAACTTTCAGTTTCGGTAACACATCAAAAGAACTCTACAGTTAAAGCGTGCTTAGGTGAGAGTAGTGTTGGGATGGGTGACCTCCTGGGAAGCCACTTTGATGCGCGCGAATGCATGACCGGTGAAACCAAAGAACGTTCAAATGAATCGATTTAACTAGTGAAACCAGTATCGAGATTGTCACGATTCCATATATGATAAAATATCGATCGTTAAAAAAATATTATTTAACATTTTATTTAATAAATTTTCATATATATTTTTAGCCACGAGAATTATTTTTTCGCC